>NC_054469.1:94280387-94582497 GCF_017639515.1 Carcharodon carcharias
TCTACAAGGCTCAAGTAAGGAGTGTGATGGCATACTCTTCCCTTGCCTGGATGAGTGTGGCTCCAACAACACTCAAGCAGCCTGATGCCATCCAGGACAAAGCAGCCCACTTTATTGGCACCCCATCCACCACCTTCAATGTCCATTCCCTCTACTGCCAACACACAGTGGCAGCAGTGTATACCATCTACAAGATGCACTGCAGCAACTCACCAAGGATCCTTCAACAGCACCTTCCAAACCCACTACCTCTACCACCTGGAAGAACAAGGGCAACAGATGTTGGGGAACACCATCACCTCCAGGTTCCCCTCTGAGCCACACACCATTCTGACTTGGAAATATATCGATGTTCCTTCACCATTAATGGTGCAAAATCTTGGAACTCCCTCCCTAACAGCACTGTGGATGTACCTACATCACATGGACAGCAGCAATTCAAGAAAGTGGCTCACCACCACCTTCTCAAGGGCAAGTAGGAATGGGCAATAAGTGTTGGCCTTGCCAACCACATCCACACCCTTTGAAAGAAGATAATAAAAAAAATTTCCAGAACCGGACTCATGTGATTTACGACTTTGTGCAAAAGATGTAAAGCTGGTGGAAGATCTTTGGAGAGGTCAGTTACTATTTTGGAGAGAACAAAAGGTTTGAAGAAGTGCCACAGAAATTCAACTTTTCAATCACATATGTGGCTGACACCAAGAGAGTTGGAGATTGGGGCCTGTGGCCTTTGGAAGGGCCTATCATTTCAGCCCTCCTGAGGTAGGCATCCAGGTGGAAGGACAGAAAGTGTGCCAGATAAGGGGATGAGTGAGCATTGCACTAAAGAAGCTACAAAATGGGGATGGCAGTTTCGCATATTTGTACCATAGGTGCACATGAGCGGGAGCAAAGTGTGGCCAGAGGGAGTGGTCAAGGCTAGGAGTCACAGGCAGTACAGTGCGAAACAGGCAGGAGGAAGAGCACAACAGCGAGGTTTTACCATGATGCAAAGGTATACCCAAAGGAGATCTTGTCGTGCAGTGGTAGCATCCCTACCTCTGAAACTCTAGGTTCAAGTCCTTATCCAGGACTTGATGGCCAAGGAAGATGCATTCATTACAGGGCAAAACGGATTGAGTATCACATGTAAATCCTTCCAACAAACACAATGGGAGGTGGCAAGAGCAGGAATGATTCCTGGACAGCCCTGTAACCACCCATAGCTCCAGGCTACAACATGCATGTAAAAGGTTATGTTGTCACAGCGACTCAGACTCCCTGGTGTGTGGGGTGGGGGGGGTGGGGGGTGGTTGTTGGTTGGCTCAGTTGGCTGGATGGCCTGTGTGGATCAGATTAGTGCCAATGGTATTTGATCCCCATTCTGACTGGGGTGGATTTAGGGCCTGCCTCCATTTGACTGGGGTGGATTTGGGGTCTGCCTCCATGCCCGATCCGCAGTGGAGATCGCAGTGCTGTGGGTCCGACCTGCCTTCGGGCAGAAAACACAAGAGAAACAAGAAGCAGAGCATTTACCGACTGCGTCGGTCATACCTAGAATATAACAGAAAACCAGTGCAGAAGGTGGCTCAGATTAACCTGGGAATTGGTTATGGAGGTATGGGCCATGGTGCAACAAGATCTGGCACTACAGTTGGCAGATCCACATGCTCTGCCAGTGTCATTTAAGGTCACTGTGGTTCTAAATTTTTACATTTCTGGATCTTTCCATGCAAAAGTTGCAACTTATAAACTTCCCAATGGATGAGGTCTTGCAGAATCAGAGGACCAGGGGCTTCGATAGATTAGCAGACTTCTCTCAAGTAAAGGGGCTATGAACTGCACCAAAGTCGTCATTAGGGCATCATGTCATCAAATGAACACCATTATTAATAGGAAATTCTTCAATTCCCTGAATGTGCAGGGGATGTGCATCCACACCAATGTGTTCCTGCACGTCGCTGCATGGTTCCCTGGAAACTGTCATGATTCTTTTGTACTGAGGAATTTGCAGTTGCTTCAGCTTTTTCAGACACCAACACAGGTCTGTGGCTGGCTTCTGGGGGACAAGAGGTACCCATTAAGGAGGGGGCTGATGATCCTATTTAGACAGCCATACATGGATCCCAAAAGGCACTAATACAACAGCCATGTGATGACCTGGACCACAACAGAGTGGCGATGGGCACTGTGAAGTTGTACTTTAAGTGCTTTGACCATTCTGGAGGAGTACTACAGGATTCTTCTGCAAGGGTCTCCAGAATAATTGTTGTGTGTTACATGCTGCACAATATGGTGCAGTGGCGGGCCTACAACCAGAGGGGGAAGAAAATGGCCCTCTAGTTATGACATCTGAGGTTGGGGCTGATGAGGAGGAGGAGACCCCTGCCTAGGGCGATGGAGATGACACAGAGGAGGAGGAAGAGGGCAGCAATGGGAGACCACCTGAAGGGCAGGCCCATGTGGCCATGGCACATTATTTATAACAGGGGGTCACTGCCAGAAGCCTGTTAATTCAGAACAGATTCTCCTAGGCTCATGAAATGTCACAAATTACATCAGCCATCCTCGATGAGCAGCTTTCACATAATAAGCCTTTAACATGGAAGTCACAATTCTGCAGGGAAATACTCATATCCAAGAGAGAAAACCAACAGCATATTTACAGTCAGTGTCATCAACATGGCTGAAACCATGACCATCATAACCCTTGGCCTCAACACAGTGCACAAATACATCTTGAGAAATCCTTCACAACCTGAACCATTCACATATATGTTAGAGGCTGTCATAAACTGGAGAAAACGCCATCTTGTGCCTAATCAAACCATCCTCATTTTGCCAAGCGTGTCAGTCGGAAGCATGGCTTTAGACCCACAAACTTCAGATATGATTGGATGTGCTAACTGTAGTGCAGGGACTACACATTGAACAGGGTGATTTTCTGAGCATATGATCTTCTGAAAGCCAAACCAACTGCGGCTCAGTTGCTAGCCTCTGAGCACAAAGTTGTGGGTTCAAGTCCCACTGCAAGACTTAAGCATAACAAGCTAGGTTGACACTCGAGTGCAGTGCTGCACTGTTGGAGGTTCGTTTGGATAAGGCATTAAACTGTTACCTCACCTGCCCTCTTCAGTTGATGCAAAAATATCCTAAGGCACTATTTTCAAAGTGGAGCATGGAAGTTATCCCCAGTGTCCTGACCAATAATTATCCATCAATCAACATCACAAGAAAGCAGATTATCTGGTCATCATTGCATTGTTGTTTGTGGGAGTTTGCTATGTGTAAATTGGCTGCCATGATTTCTACAAGAGTGACAATAATTTAAAAAGTACTGTAGAGCACGTTGGGGCATCAGGTGGTCATGAAAGTCACTATGTAAACTTTTTCTCTTTAAGTCATCATTAACAACTGCTTTGCAGCCCACAGACCAACAGAAATACCATTCTTAGACAAAGAATCTACTGCAGCATGTGCCCAGCCTAAGTAGCAAAGACATGATCAGTCCATGTGAAATTAAACAAATTATTCTGGACAATCTGTGTTGCATTCCAATCATGTTTTTTTTAAACTTTCATTACTTCAACTTTGCGAGAACAGACTAACAGTTCGCAAAAGGAAAATGTTTGCTTAGTGCCCCATATCAGACATGATTCCATTGGCATGCATCGTTGACATGTTGGATTGGAAATGATTGAGACATATCTAACCTCATCCTCAAGCCTCCTCAGCCAAACTGATGCAACATGCCTGTTGAAACGTTATCAATTTCTGACATATTAACACACATCTAGTCTGGGGATGCAATGGAGTTGAGGTGGGGGGAGAAAATGATGAACTGATCAGAATGAGGTCAAGGGAGAACTGTCAGTGCCCATAATTGTTTTGTGGAGTCTATAGGAGTATGGCTGCTTGTCCAGACATCACAAAATATAAAAATGATTAACGTTTTTGGGCCTTTATTGCACTCCTATATTGCCTCAAATTTCCCTTCGAGGAGATTTAATTTAGACCGCCCCTAAATTCACAACTGATAAAGTCTTCTCACAGGTTTCTTTTTGCTGTAGGAAAATTCAATTTCTTAGCTGATGATTATAACTACATTAAAACTGATTCCAAATTACCTTCAACAGAATATACATTGGATTCTATTGTAGTCACATATCGTTCTTCAACAGAAGCTTCCCTCAGCAATTTTACCTAATGTGAATAAAATATACAAAATAGGAAATCATACATGTGCCGGGAGTTTTGGCTATTTTGCAGTACTTTTACCAGTGCAATTTGCCTGCAATCTCTGAACCCAGCATAGAAGACTGAAGAATATTAAGCACATATTACATCAAGCCTAAGGATATAGAGATTCTGCAATCTTAAAAGCTGATTTTAAAAAAAGCCAGCCCAATCCCATGCCTCCCTCCCCGTCCCCTGCCACATCCTACAAAACTGACCACAACCCCAGAGGAAAGTAATGAACGAGGCAAATTTCTGCTGAATCCAACTGTTTGCAACTGTTTGAGGAGGCTCTTCAAATTAAAATTTTTTTCTCAGACATGTTAGAAAAGATTTTACATGTTACAAAATATTTAATTTACTAAATGATTCAAAATAGTTTTTAAAGTTATTTGAGGTGATTTAACATCAGGATATTCAAGTAAACACTCATTAAAAGTGTTCTTTTGTGATAATCTCATTTTCAGCTATATTAACACCACACTTAAGAGTTGCCACTCCTAAATACAGTAAAATCTTTATTCTCTAGCATGCACGCAATATGGCAGTTAACCTGGAGTTCCATTGTCCAATGGAATACAACACAAATGAATGAATATACAAATGCTCAGGAAGTGAAGAACAGTACTCTTTTTACTTCTAATCCACAACAGTACATTAAAACATAAATTAAAGTATAAAATAATATAGTATACAGGAGTATACTTCATAATCGCTTCTGGTTGGTAAAGTGACGATTGGAGAAAATTCTGCTTAGTAGAGGATTCTGGTTTGTATAGTGCCGAATAATACAAAATTTACCATACATCAAATATTTTTTAATGCAAGGGAGCCTGATTTTGCTGCTTCATGAGGATTTTACATTTGTGATTATGTGAATGAGTTTTATTAAAAACTTGAAACATAAATTCACTTCTAAAAATCAGCGCAACTGCAAGCTTAACTCAACCCCATTATCATGAAGTATTAACTGACCTTATTGCAATGTATTTTAATACATGAACAGCACTAATTAAAAAGCATGCAGCAATGTATGATCTCACCTTGCTAAACCTGAATAATAATGACACCAATAGTATAATTGGCAGAACTACCACGGTCGTAATCAAGCCAGTAATTAGGGAGGCCGTGGAGACGTCAATGAGACCTAGTTCAGCTGTATACTAGAAAAAAAGAAAAAACATCAGTAAGAAATATGATTCAGGAAAAATGAAGCAATCTTTGTCTGATAAAATTTAAGAGATGAGTCTTGGAAAAGCTGGGCCGATAAAGGATTCACTATTCATTACTTCTTAAAAAGAAAGCTTGTGCACTTGTGCAACATTTGTGGTGATTGAAGTAATTTGGTGCACTTAAGCCTTCAATAACTGATTACTGACAGCTGCCCCTTATTTTCTGATGTGGTTACAGAATAATGTTCTCCAGATTTTTGAAGGCTTTATGCTTGTGACACTGATGACCAAATTTATATGCACATTAATACACTTCATGTAGAGGCTGAAGTATTAAATGAGAACTTTGCATCTGTCTTTACAAAGGAAGCAGATAATGTAAACAATATGCTAAAAGAGTAATAGAGGTCTATAGCACAGAAAACGGCCCTACAGCCCATCGAGTCTGCACCAGTCAAACAAGTACTTAACTATTCTAATCCCATTTTCCAGCACTAGGCACATAGCCTTGTATACCATGGCATTGCAAGTGCACATCCAAATACTTTTTAAATGTAATGAAGCTTTCTGCCTCTACCACCCTTTCAGGCAGTGAGTTCCAGATTCCCACCACCCTCTGGGTGAAAAAATTCTTCCTCACATCCCCTCTAAACCTCCTGCCATTACCTTAAATCTATGCCCCCTGGTTATTGAATCAACTACCAAAGGGAAAACTTCCTTCCCATCTACCCTATCTATGCCCCTCATAATTTTATACACCTCAATTATGTCCCCCCTCAATCTCCTCTGCTCCAGGGAAAATAACCCCAGTCTATCCAATCTCTCCTCATAACTAAAACTCCCCAGCCCAGGTACATTCCTGGTAAATCTCCTCTGCACTCTCTCAAGTGCAATCACATCCTTCCTGTAATGTGGATTCCAGAACTGCATGCAACACTCTCACTGTGACCTAACCAGCGTCTTACACAGTTCCAGCATAACTGCTCTGCTCTTTTATTCTATGCCTCAGCTAATAAAGGCAAGTATCCCAGATGCTTTCTTAACTACCTTATCTACCTGTCCCGCTACCTTAAGGGACCGGTGGACATGCACACCAAGGTCCTTCTGAGCCTCGATACTTCCCAGGGTCCTACCATTCATCATGTATTCCTGTGCCTTGTTAGTCCTGCCCAAGTGCATCAACTCACACTTATCCGGATTAAATTCCATTTGCCACCGATTAGCCCGTCTATATCCTCCTGTAATCTAAGGCTATCCTCTTCACTATTTACCAACCCACAATTTTCGTATCATCCACAAACTTACTGATCAACCTTCCTACATTCAAATCTAAATCGTTTATATATACCACAAAAAGCAAGGGACCCTACACTGATCCCTGTGGAACCCCACTGGACACAGGCATCCAGTCACAAAAACACCCCTGGACCCTCACCCTCTGCTTCCTGCCACTCAGCCAATTCTGGATCCAATTTGCCAAATTGCCTTGGATCCCATGGGCTCTTACACTCGTTATCAGTCTACCATGCAGGACCTTATCAAAAGCCTTTTGAAAAACCAAAAGTCCAAATAGACTATGTCAAATGCATTGCCCTCATCTACACACCTGGTCACCTTTTCGAAAAATTCAATCAAATTGGTCAGACATGACCTCCCCTTAACAAAACCTTGCTGACTGAGCTTGATTAATCCCTGCCTCTCCAAGTGTAGATTAATTCTGTCCCTCAGAATTGCTTCCAATAGTTTCCACACTACTGAGGTTAGACTGACTGGCCTGTAGTTCCCTGGTTTGTCCCTTCCTCCCTTCTTGAATAACGGTACCGCATTGGCTGTCCTCCAGCCCTCTGGCACCTCTCCTGTGGCCAGAGAGATATTGAAAATTATTGCCAGCGCCCCTGCTATTTCCTCCCTTGCCTCACTCAACAGCCTGGAATACATTTCATCCAGGCCTGGAGATTTATCTACTTTTAAGCCTGCCTGCCCACTTAGAACCTTCTCCCTTTCTATGCTAATTTCTTTAATTATATCACAGTCCTTCTGCCTGATTTCCATACCCACATTGTCCCTCTCACTTGTGAACACCGACACAAAGTATTCATTTAGAAACCTACCTATGTCTTCCGCCTCCAATCACAAATTACCACTACGGTCCTTAATGGGCCCTACTCCTTCCCTAGTTATCCTCTTACTCTTAATGTACTTTAAAATAACTTTGGATTTTCCTTTATTTTATCTGCCAAAGTTTTCTTATGCCCCCTTATTGTCCTCCTAATTTCCTTATTAACTTCCCCTCTACACATTCTATACTCCTCCAGGGCTTCTGCTGTTTTGAGCCCTCGGTATCTGCCATAAGCCTCCCTTTTTCTCCTTATCCAATACTGTATATCCCTTGAAATCCAGGGTTCCCTGGATTTGTTGGTCCCACCCTTTGTCTTTACTGGAATATGTTGGCCCTGTACTCTCCCTATTTCCTTCTTGAATGAGTCCCACTGCTCTGACACAGATTCATCTAAAAGTAGCTGCTGCCAGTCCACTCTGGCCAAATCATATCTGATCTTATTAAAATCCTTCCCCCAATTGACCTTCCCCCAATTTAGAACTCTGATTCCTGGCCCATCCTTGTCCTTTTCCATAACAACTTTGAAGCTAATGGAGTTATGATCACTATCTGCAAAATGCACTCCCACTGATACCTCTACAACTTGCCCAGCTTCATTTCCTAAAATTAAGTCCAGGACCGCCCCTTCTTTTGTAGGACCTTCTACGTACTGGCTTAAAAAGCTCTCGTGGATGCATTTTAAGAATTCCGCTCCCTCTAAACCTATCACACTATGACTAACCCAGTTAATGTTGGGGAAGTTGAAATCCCCCACTATTACTACTCTAATATTTTTACACTTCTCTGAAATTTGCCGACAAATCTGCTCTTTTATTTCTCTCTGACTGTTTGGGGGCCTATAGTACACTCCCAGCAATGTGATTGCTCCTTTTTTGTTTTTCAGTTCTACCCATATGGCTTCATTTGAGGAGCCTTCTAAGATGTCATCCCTCCTTACTGCTGTAATTGATTCCTTGATCATTGTTGCAATACCCCCTCCTCTTATACCTCCTTCCCTGTCTCGCCTGAAGACCCTATATCCTGGAACATTGAGCTACCAATCCTGCCCCTCGCTAAAAGGAGAGGGAAGTCATATATAGGATGGTAATAGATAGAGAAGGCATACTGAAAAGACTAGCATTACCTAGTCCGTTGGAATGTAGCCTATGTTGTTGAAAGAAGCAAAGTTAGAAATGGAGGCATTGGTAAAAATATTTCAATCTTCATTGGACACAGAAGTAGTATTAGTGGACTGCAGGGTTGCTAACATTATAACAAGAAAAATTAAAGTGATAAATCAGGGAACGATAGGCCTGTCAGTCTAACAGCAGTGGTTGGGAAGTTATTGGAAACCATTATCAGGGGTGAGACACTTCAGTTATGAGGAAAGATTGGAGAAGTTGGGAATGTTTGCCCTAGAGAGGAGAGAGCTGAGAAGAGACTTGATAGAAATTTTCAAAATAATGACAGGCCTGGACAGAGTAAATAGGGAGAAACTGTTCCCACTCGTAAATGGATTGAGAACCAGAGGGCACAGTTTTAAAGTGTTTTGCAAAAGGAGCAAATGCAAGGTGAGAAAAAACTTTTTCACACAGCGAGTAGTTAGGGTTTGGAATGCACTGCCTAGAAGTGTAGCGGAGGTAGGTTCAATTGAGGCATTTAAAATGGCATTGGATTATCTAAATAGAAACAATGTGCAGGGTTACAGGGTAAAGGCAGTTACAATGCTCAGACAGCTGGTGCAGACACAATGGGCCGAATGGCCTCCTTCTACACCGTAACAATTCTGTGATTCTGTGAAAGGTTGGGGTTAATCAAGGACAGCCAGCATAGATTTTCTAAAGACAAATCGTCTATGGCTAACTTGACTGAATTTTTTGATGAGGTAACAAAGAAGATTGCTCAAGGTAGTGTTGTAGATGTTGTATCTATTGACTTTCTGAATGCATTTGGCAAAGTGCAACAAAAGAGGCTTATTAAGAAGATAAAAGCCCATGGAATTAAGGGGAAAGTGGTGGTATGAATATGGAATTGGCTCAGCAGAGGGTGGCGGTGGATGAATGTTTTCAGACTGGTAGGTAGTTTGATGCATTCTCCAGGGTTAGCTTTGGATCCATTATACTTTTCAAATATTATAAACAACCTAGACTTAGGTGTAGGGAGGCAATATTAGGTTAAGTTGTGAGTGATACAAATATGGCAATGTAGTAGCTCATAATGAGGATAATTGTGAGCTTCAGGATGACATGGGCAGAATGGTGAAATGGTAAGGGCCGTTACAGATGGAGTTCAAAGTAGAGAAGTGATGCACTCTGGGAGGACTGATATGGAAAGTCAGAATATTATAAATGGGACCGTATAGTATCTAATACTGGAGTCCACGACCACAATCAACTATTATCATGACATTTCCTTTTTAAAAAAAAAATCAAACTTTTATACGACTCAACTACACAAAGTCTCTTATCCATTCTTTCTCACTCTGTTTTGATCAGTCTGTTGTGTCTTTTACTCATCCCTATATCTCTGTGTTTTTCTCTGAATGGTGGCAGAAGTGATTTTGAAGGACAAGGGGCCTCCTCCAGCTCTGTGTCACTATCACCACTTGGATAGTTTTCAGGACTCTCAGGCTTTGTCTGGTTATCTGTTGCCTCACTGGTGCATTCTGGTTTTTGATCTTCAACTGCACTTTCTGGTTCAGTGCAGGGCTGCATTTCATTTGTTTTCCATAAGAATTTCCGATTTCTCTTGTATTGTTGTCTGGAGTCTGCACTATGTATGACCTTGGTTCTCCTGTGATTCCTGTGACAACAGCAGAATTCCAGATTCTTTCATGCTGAAGCCTCACTGTGTCTCCCACGTTCAGGTCAGGCAGAGGTTGGGAGCTTTGATCAAAGTATCGTTTCTGCTTCTGCTGTCTCCGTTTGAGCAGGTCCTGCACACTGCAGTTCACTGGCTGTGGTGCAGTTGGAAGCTTAGTTCTTAAGCTTCTCCCCATCAAGAGCTGTGCTGGAGATATCCAATGCCCTCTAATGGCGTATTCCAGAAATCCAGCTGAGCCAGCTAGGGGGTCTCTACTATTCACCTTTGCCTTGTACAACACATGTTTCAAGGTCTGCATGGTACGTTCCACCATGCCGTTGGATTGTGGACATTTGGAACTTGACGTTGTGTGGCAAAACTCCCAATCTGTGCAAATTTATGAAACTCAGTGCCTGATTTGTGGACGTTATCGAAGATGAGCACTTCAGGTATGCCGTGGCGAGCAAAAATTGATTTAAATAATTTATTACAGTGATGCTCTTACTATCATTTCTCAGTAACACAGACTCATAAAACTTTGAGTAATAACCTACTGCTAGTAGGTGCTCACTGTTGTCAAATATGAAAAAGTCCACTCCAATTTTATGCCAGGGCCTCTCTGAAACATTCTGTGGTTGAAGCGGTTCTTTTTGTTGTGACTTATTGTACTTTTGGCACACTGCACACACATTCACCATTTCATCAATTTGTGCTCCAGGCCAATACATGACATCTCGAGCTCTTCTCCTGCATGTTTCTTTGCCAAGGTGACTTTCATTTATGCATTGCAGCATTTTTTTCCTCAGTGTTGCAGGAATTATAATTTTTTCTCCCTTGAAAAGTATTCCTTCTGATGCAAGAAGTTCCTCACGAAAGTTCCAGTACTCTTATACAGCAAAAGGGGCTCCGCTCTGATGTGTGGGCCAGCAAGTTTGCACAATCTGCTGCAGTTTTCTCAGGGTGGCATCATTCTTGGTCGCTTCCTTGATCTCATCCATTTTGGTTACAACCACAGGTAAGTTCTTTGTCAGCATGTGAACCTGTGCTTCTGTTTCTTTATCCTCTTCCTCCATGATAGGTAGGTATGCACATGACAGAGTGTTTGCGGTGTACATTTCCTTGCTCGGTTTGAATTTAACTCTGATCTGGTACTTGTGCAGACACATTGGTAATCTTTGGATTCTTGGTAGTGCACAGTTCAGGGGCTTTTTAAGTGTAGCTTCCAAAGGCTTATGATCAGACTCTACCTCTATATCCTTGCCATAGGCAAACTAGTGGAAGCGTTCTAGGCCAAACACAATTGATAGCATTTTGTTCTCTATTTGGGCATACTGCTGCTGCTTTCAGTCATTGCCTTTGAAATGCATGCCACTGGTGCCTCATTTTGCAAGAGGACAGCTGCCAGGCCAGTCTTTGAAGCATCCACTGAGGTCTTGACTGGCTGACTGACATCGTAATACTTTAACACTAGTGCCTGGGTCGGTGTTCTCTTCAGATTGGTCAAAGCTTCCTGGTGACTGTGTTCCCAGTTCCATTCCACATCATTTGTAGAAGTTCTCTGAGAGATGCTGTCAGATCTGACATGTTTGGAATGAATTTCGCAAGATAGGTCAACATTCCCAAATACCTCTCCAAGTCGTTCTTACATTCTGGGGGCTGGCAATTTTACTCAGGTCCAGCTTCAGTCCCTCACTTGTTAGCACATGTCCCAAGTACTTGCTTTCATGAAGACCTATTTTGTGCTTTTCCTTCTTCAACTTGAGGTTCCTTTCTCCAGCTCTGGCCAGCACCTGCCTCAATCTGTGGTCATGTTCTTCTTGTGAGGCTCACCAGACCAGCACATCGTCAATACAGGTTTCCACACTGTCTAATCCTCCAAACAGCTGCTTCACTGTTCTGTGGAACACCACCAGAGCTGAATTAATACCAAAAGGTAAGCGTAAAAACCTGTTTCACCTGTACGGTGTGTTGAAGGTACAGAAATAGGAGCTGTGTTCACCCAGCTTGACCTGCCAGAAACCTGAACTCACATCCAAGACTGAATAGTATTTAGTATCAGCTAGCTTACACATGGTCTCTTCTACTATGGGCAAATGGTAATGTTGTCTTTGTACTGCCTGGTTTAGGTCTCTGGGATCCAGACAGACTCGCAGATTCCCATCTGATTTTTCTAAAACTACAACTGGATTAACCCACTTTGTCGGTTCTTCAATTTTCTTGATGATGTGAAGTTTCTCCATTTTGTCCAACTCTGTTTTCTGTCGATCTCTCAGCATTACTGGTGTTTTTCTGGGCGGGTGTATTTTGGGTGTCATAGTTTTGTCAATCTTGATGGCGTGTTCTCCTTTTAGGCAGCCAATCCCCTGGAATACATCTTTATGCTCGCTCAGGATGTCATCAGTGGTGGTGACAGTCATTATTCTCTTGATCAGCTTCAGATTTTCGCAAGCTTTGATTCCAAGAATGGGTTTTGCATCAGTTTTCACCACAATGAATGGAAGTGCTTGAGACTGTTTTTTGTTGTTCACTGTAAGTGTGCACTTGCTTTCTACTGCAATTTTACACCTGTTTAAGTCGACAGCTTCACTTTTGTTTTAATTAGCTGTTTTTCTTTGCTTGTCTTGCGATACAGGCTTATGAGAATGATATTTGCTTGTGCACATGTGTCAAGCTTGAAATTCACCATCATGCTGGCAATTTTTAAATCAACCTTCCATTTGTCTTCTTTGGAATTAATTGTTGCTGCACAAATGAAAAGTTCAGTTTTAGTGTCTGAGTCAATCGTGTGTACTTTCGTCGATTTACATCTTAGCGAAGTGATTTAGTTTATCATAGTTCTTACACTGCTTTCCATAGGCTGGATATCTACGTGATAAATGCTCTGTTCTACATCAGCTGCACTTAAATGTTTTAATAGCAGTTTTTGTTCTTTTTACGCTCAGACTGTCTATTTGTTCTTTCCCGAGACTGTTTCTGTTTAACTGCATCTGTTTGACTGTGTGCGGCTTATCATCTTCTGTCCTCTGTTTAACCTGGCATTTTGTTGTCTCTGCCACTCTGCAGATATTTATTGCTTTCTCCAGTGTAAGATCAACTCCTCTCAAAAGCTGTTCTCTCAGTCATTTGCAATTCCGCAAATTATTCTATCTCGGCTGAGTGATTCTTCAAGCTCTCCAAATTCACATGATTTAGCTCATTTTTTCAGCTCAGTTATGTACAGACCAATATTGTCACTGCCTTGCCTGCACATAAAAAATCTGTATCTTTCATATGTGATGTTTTTCTTAGGGCTGTAGCAGGCTTTGAATTTTTCCATTATTTCTTTCAAGTCATTTTGTTTCTCATCACTTTCAAGTGTGAATGTGTTAAAGACTTCTCGGGCTGCGTCTCCTATTACGTGAAGAAAGATGGAAGATTGGTTCCTGAGGGTCTTTTTTATCTCTGCCAGTCACTGTGAGGTACAGCTTGTATCACTACCGGTACCTCCTCCAGTTTTCGGTGCAATTTCCCTCCAAACTGAGCTCTGTCGGTGGTTTCAGAACCTCCATTGTTGTGTTTAGTTTACTTCTGACACCATGGCCTGAATTTTTCAGGCAATGGGTGGGCTCGGCGGGAGCAGGCGGGTGCGGTCGCAGAGCTGATCACTGCCCACGATTGGCTCCAGGCTGCCATTTTACACGGGTGGGTCAATTAAGGCCTGCCCAACATAATGCACAAGCCGTAGTGCTCAACGCTACCTGTGCGGGCAGGGGGGAGAGAAGGGAGAGTCGGGGTCAGCGCTCTTTTGTGTGGAGCTGCCTCAGGGAGATTGAATCGATGTTGAAATAATTAAATAAATGGTCTTAAAAATTTATTTAAATGTGTCCCCTCATGTGACTGTATCACATGAGACGGGACATGTTTTTATATTTAGGTAAAAAATTTTATATATATAATAAAAGCTTTAGGAAACCTCATCCCGCTCAACCTTCAACACCCCCCAGGTCAGGTGACCCCCCCTATCCAGCACAAAGTACCATATAGTATCTAATACTGTAGTCCACGATCACAGTCAACTATTATCATGACAATCAACATCTGGAAAACAAAAGCAGATTAATACTTTGGGGGTAGACTCTTCATTAGATGGAGGAAAAATCAGTATTTAACAAATTACTTAACTGAAGATTCAGAAATTCAAAAATGCCCAAAAGTATGGCCACCATCACAATATTTACTGAGGAACTCCATCAGCTGACCAACTGCACAAAGTATGTGTATCTTTGGAAATAAGATGAGTTTTAAAGTTATGTAAAAATTTTTACCTCCTCATCCTTCAGGTTCGTCAGCACAGCATTCAGACACATGTAACCCAACAGGAGGCAAAGACAGACACTGAGACGCTGGGTATGAGTAAAAGAACTATAAGATGGGCAGCTGTACACTGAACCCCAGAGGTGAAAGTCTTCCAAGTACTCAGTTAGTTTGCTATACAGAAGCTGTTGAAAAACAAAGTGCTTAATTAAATCAAAACAGCAAATGTTTTAATAAAACATGTTTTGTAAAGGAAGGCATATAAAAGCAGTTAATGCTGGAAATACTCAGCAGGTCAGGCAGCATCTGTGGAGAAAGAAACAGAGTTTATGTTTCAAGTCAATGACCTTGCATCAGAACCTGAAAGAGTTAAAGATGTAACAGATTTTAAGCAAGTATAGAGACGGGGAAAAGGTGGAAGGAAGAATTGACAATAAGGTGGAAAGCAGGGGAGATTATATGACAGAAGGGTGTAGTAATGGTATTTTTCCCTGCCTCCGTACTTGCTTAAAACCTGTTACATCTCTCGTGGCAGCCTTCCAACTTATAAGACGATGGTTTGCACTGTGGCGGTCAACCCTGTGTGA
This sequence comes from Carcharodon carcharias, assembly GCF_017639515.1. Classification (NCBI taxonomy): domain Eukaryota; kingdom Metazoa; phylum Chordata; class Chondrichthyes; order Lamniformes; family Lamnidae; genus Carcharodon; species Carcharodon carcharias. The sequence goes on from NC_054469.1 coordinate 94,295,558, forward strand.
AACATTGCCTGGTAGCTCAGGAGTCACACTCTGGCATGGCAATTCCTTCAGTTTTTGCTGCAGTGCGCTGAGGTGGTGAAGATTTGCTGACCTCTGTTTACTCTGGGCCCTCTTCTTGGACAGCTGAGCTTTTCATTTCCACTCACCTCTTCCGACGCCTTTCCAAACAGTCAGACTTGAGAAGTCACAGCCGTCAATGACTCACTCCTAGTGGTTAATGTCAATGTCTGCCATCTTCATATCTTGCTTGCAGGTATCCTTGTAGCAGAGGTGTGGACACCCAGGAAGTCATGACCCAGTGGCCATGGTCCACTGTACAGAAGGTCTTTGGCTATATGGCCATCATCTATCCAATGAACATGGCCGAGCTAGCGCTGATGTCATTGGCTTCACAATGAGTGAATGCTGATTGAGTGAGCACTTTCCATAACCTCGGAGTTAGTGACCTCGTCCTGACAAGATGCTGAAGATACATCTGAGACAGCAAAGGTGAAACTGTTCAGCCTATTCTCCTGCCAAGTATATATCATCTAGGTCTCACCGCTGTAGAGAAGTGCGCTGAGGATGCAGGCTTGGCAGATTGCAGTTTGTTGTTCTGTCAAATTGCTGTTGTTCCACACTCTGTTACTCAGTTTGGACTTAATAGCTGCAGCCTTTACAATGTGAGTATTGATTTCAGCATCAAGTAACAGATTGCTAGTGATTGTCGAGCCCAGATACGTGAAGCTATCAACAGCCTCCAGTGTCACGTCAATGTTGATACATTGCAGCATGACAACATCCTGGACCATGCTGTTTGTCTTCTGATGCTGATGGTCAAACCAAACCCTTTACATGTGTGGGATAATCTGTCCATTTGTCGCTCAAGGTGGTCCTCTGTATGAAATGTCAGTGCAGGGTCATTGGTGCAGAGCAAGTCTCTGATGAGGACTTGGCACATCTTTGTCTTGGATCTGAGGCGAGCAAGGATTAACAGACTTCTGTTGGTTCTGTTCTGTTAAGTTTTTTTTAATTCATTTATGGGTGTGGGCATCACTGGCTAGGCCAGGATTTGGTCTTGGTCTACTGTATTCACTGCAGCAACTCACCAAGCTTCCTTAGCCAGCACCTTCCATTACTGCTCATCTCTAATTGCCCTTGAGAAGGTGGTGGTGAGCTGCCTCCTTGAACTGCTGCAGTCCATGTGGTGTAAGTATACCCACACTGCTGTTAGGGAGGGAGTTCCAGGATTTTGACCCAGCGACTGTGAAGGAACGGTGATATATTTCCAAGTCAGGATAGTGAGTGGCTTGGAGGGGAACTTCCAGGTGGTGGTGTCTGCTGCCCTTGTCCTTCTAGCTGGTAGTGGTCGTGGGTTTGGAAGATGCTGGCTAAGGAAGCTTGGTGAGTTGCTGCAGTGAATACAGTAGACTATGTTGAAGGAGGTGCAAGTGAAGTGCCTGAAAGGAGTGTGTGGAGCCTCGGATGGTGAGGAGGGAGGGAGTAAAGGGGCAGGTGTTGCATCTCCCGTGGTTGCATGGGAAGGTGTTGTGGGAAATGGATGAGGAATTAGGGATGATGGAGGAGTGGACCAGGGTGTCACAGAGGGAATGGTCCCACGGAAGGCTGAACCAGGTGGGTGTGTGTTTGGTGTGTGTGTGGAGTTGGCGGAAATGGCAGAGAATGATCCTTTGAATGCAGACACTGGTGGGGTGAAAGATGAGGACAAGGGGGACCCTGTCATGGTTCTGGGAGGGAGAGGAAGGTGTGAGGGCAGTGGTGCGGGAATTGCGTTAGAATTGGGCCCTGTCAACAACAGTGGGAGGGGAACCCTCGGTTAAGGAAGAAGAGTCAGAAGCACCATTTTGGAAGGTGGCATCACCACGACAGATGCATTGGAGGTGGAGGAACTGAGGGAATGAGATGGAGTCCTTATAGGAAGCAGGGTGTGAGGAGCTGTAGTCGAGGTAGCTATGGGAGTTGGTGGGCTTGTAATGAATATTGGTTAACAGCCTATCACCAGAAATAAAGACAGAGATGTCAAGAAAGGGAAGGGAAGTGTTAGAGAAGGACCATGTGAAGGTGAGAGAGGGGTAGAAATTGGAGGCAAAAATCAATATATTTTTCCAGGTCCAGACAAGAACATAAAGTGTCACCAATACAGTCATTGATGTACCGAAAGAAGCAGCTGAAGATGGTTGGCCCAAAGACACTATCCTGAAGAATTCCTGCAGTGATGTCCTGGAGCTGAGAAGACTGACCTCCAACAACCATCTTCCTTTGTACTAGGTATTACTCCAATTAGTGGAGAGTCTCCCCCTGATTCCCATTGACTCCAGTTTTGCTAGGGTTCCTTGATGCCACACTTGGTCAAATGCTGCCTTGATGTCAAGGGCAGTTACACTCACCTCACCTCGGGAGTTCAGCTCTTTTGTCCATGTTTGATCTAAGGCTGTAATGAGGTCAAGAGCTGAGTGACCCTGCTGGAACCCAAACTGTGAGCACTTTATTGTTAAGCAAGTGCTGCTTGATAGCACTGTTGATGACCCCTTCCATCGCTTTACTAATGATCATGAGTAGACTGGTGGCAGCGGTAATTGGCCGGGTGGGATTTGCCCTGCTTTTTGTGTACAGGACGTACCTGGGCAATTTTCCACAATGACAGGTAGATGCTAGTGTTGTAGCTGTACTGGAACAACTTGGCTAGGGGCATGGCAAGTTTTGAAGCACAAGTCCTCAGTACTATTGCCAGAATATTGTCAGGGCCCATAGCCATTGAAGTATCCAGTGCATTCTAGCATTTCTTGATATCACTTGGAATGAATTGAATTGGCTGAAGACTGGCATCTGTGATGCTGGGGACCTCTGGAGGAGGCTGAGATGAATCAGCCACTTGGCACTTCAGGGTGAAGATTGTTGCAAATGCTTCAGCCTTCTCTTTTGCACTGCTGTGCTGGGCTCCCCCATCTCTGAGTTGTTTAACTGTCCATTATCATTCATGACTGGATGTGGCAGGACTGCAGAGCTTAGATCTGATCTGTTAATTGTCCAGTCGCTTATCCCTGTCTATCACTTGCTGCTTATGATATTTGGCATGCAAGTAGTCCTGTGTTGTAGCTTCACCAGGGTGGCTGCTCATTTTTAGGTATGCCTGGCACTGCTCCAGGCATACCTTCTTGCACTCTTCATTGAATCCCCTGGCTTGATGGTAATGGTTGAGTGTGGGATACGCCAGGCCATGAGGTTACAGATTGTGATTGAGTACAATTCTGCTGCTGCTAATGACCCACAGCACCTCATCTGTTTGAAATCTATCCCATTTAGCACAGTGGTAGTGCCACACAACATGTTGGAGGGTATCCTCAATGTGAAGATTGGACTTCATCTCCACAAGGATTGTGCGGAAGTCACTCCAGCCCAGGGATGCTGATGGCGGTGTCTGGGACATAGTCTGTATGGTATGATTTTGTGAGTATGATTGTGTCAGGCTGTCGTGTAGTCTGTGAGACAGCTTTCCAAATTTAAGCACAAGCCCCCAGATGTTAGTAAGGAGGACCTTGCAGTGTTGACAGGGCTGTGTTTGCCATTATCATTTTGGGTGACTTGGTTGATGCCAGATGGTCGGTCTGGTTCCATTCCTTTTAGACTTTTTAGTGGATTGATACAACTGAGTGGCTTGCAAGGGCAATTAAGAGTCAACCATATCCCCTGCTCTACCAGATAAGGATGGCAGATTTCCTTCCCTAAAGGACATTAGTGAACCAGATGGGGTTTTACAACAATTGACATGGTCATCCTTAGACTTTTAAGGCAAGACTTTTATTGAAATTAAATTTCTGGCATGTAGGATTTGAACCCAGGGTCTCTGGATTACTAGTCCAGCGACATTACCACCTCCCCTCTGTAGACGGCCTGAAGGCATTTGTTTTATTATTTATTCATGGGATGTGGGCGTCACTGTCTATTTATTGCTCATCCCTAATGGCCCTTGTTTAGGGACATTTAAGAGTCAACCATATTGCTGTGGGTCTGGAGTCACAAGTAGGCTAGACCAGTGGTGTGATTCGAACCTGGGTTCCCAGAGCATTACCCTGGGTCTCTGGGTTACTAGTCTAGGGACAATACCACTACATCATTTCCTCCCCTATAACAGCAGTAAAGAGAAGAATATATCAAAGACTGTCACTGCTAGAACACAACCCTATTCAAAAAGGGTTCAGATGTTGCCTCATCATAGCTGACCTTACCTATCATGTTGTCATGGAAAGAGATCATATTAAGCAGCTTCAGTGGGCAGCCAATTTACATCTCTGACAGAATGTCATCGACCTCAAACTTTAACTTTATTTCCCTCATCACTGATGCTGGCAGACCTGTGGAGAATTCATAGCCTTTTCTGTTTTTATTTCAGATTTCTAGCATCTGCAATATTTTGCATAAATATGGAACAGAATGCCTTGACACTTGCTGAAGTCTGTTTTATTTTTAAATGTCCCAAGTTCTTTAAAAACCAGGGATTGCATTTGGAGGCTCAATGGGGGCCGGCATGGACATGGGTTGGTATTGAATTTCACACTGCTGGCTGGTGTGCCAGTTCCCCAGCTACATCCTGCTCACAGGCCAGTTCCCCTGAGGCAGAATGGAGGAACAGCAGTTCTGCCCACCTGCAAGCCGCGGGCAGCTTACTCAACTAATGAAAGGCTTATTAAAGCTTATTGTTGGAGGCCAACTGGGATTTTCCAGCTGTTCTCGAAGTCCCTGGAGTTGTTAGGGAACAATACAGTTGCCCAAAGTCAACCTCCTGGCAGCAGACAGAGGTTTGCACTCCAGGCAGGCTTCGGGGCCATTACGACCTGGTAGGTTTCAGCCGCAGCAGCAAGCTGCCCTGTGAAGAGGCTCCTCCCCTCACATCAATGGCCTGGCTGCTTGGTCTAGTTTTTTAACTTCAAATCTGAAAATGTTAAAGAGAGCGTGCCTCCATCTTGCGGTGCCCTCTCCCTCACTTATCTTGAATGGCATCCTGTTGCTGCTTTTGAGCTGGAGGGCCTCCTATTCACTCCCCAGCTTTGGGGGCCCACCCGCCATCCTCAATTGGCCTGTGAGCCTGCCCTCTGAGTCCTAAATGCCCAATTCAGGGAAAATCACAGATGAAAGACTGTTCTTCACACAATGCGAGTTTCTGACTGCCCTTTGAGCCTGCATGGCTGAGTCCTGAAGCCCGCAGGGAAAGTACTGCCCTAAAGGTCAAAAGTACTAGTTCAAGAATGTTCATGAAAAAAACAAATGTGAAGTAGGATTATTCAAATTTTTTAAACATTTAAATGTATTATTTTAAACTACAAAATTTAAAAAATGATATTTTATTATTTATAACTTTAGCACTTCATTAGCAATTATATGAAGGTGTCCACCGTACTTTCACCTTTGAGTCAAGTGTCACGTCAGAGACTTAAGCATAGAATCCAGGCTGATATTTAAGTGAATTACAGATCAGGTTCAATAAGCAGGCAGAAGACCTCCCCTGTGCCATTTCCAATTGTATACCAGCCTACCAAGAATCCTGGTGCTTCCATGCCTGACAGATCTGGTCACTATACATGCATTAGTACCCAAACCAAATATCAAATACTGATACCTATGATGGTCTATATTTTAGTAATAAGTTATATCTAGAAAAATAATACATTACTTTCTTAAATCCAGGCCCTTGGGTGAGCAAGATCAGTTCTCGTTCTACTTTTCCATCCCCTTCCTCCGCTGCAAGCCAGCATTCAGCAGGAAAGAACCAGCTTGTGCCATTTAGCAGATCCCTGACAATTACTGAGGTAACATACCAGCTGGGAGAATGACCACCATTATTATGCCAAAGATGAACCTTCCAAATGGAACCAAGACTCTCTGGAACACTAGAAGGAAAGAATACATACTCATTAGCACACACGGAGTCAAGACCAAGTGTAGTGTAGTCTTCATGTGAAGTGGAGTTAGAAGATGAGGGATAATTGGATCAGGATTTATAGACGGTGTTTAGTTACCATTATAGACGTTCTTTAGTTACCATTATAAAGTCACTTATTCTCTTATTTTCACATAATACTTTTATTTTAGTCTATATAGCAGAACCCTTTATTTAATTTATCCCCTTATGCTCCCTCCTTAACGAATCACGAGCTCGGCATGATGTTGAGCTCTGCTGCCTTCGCCACTGTGCTCACTTCTTTGGCCAAGAGTCCTATCAGCCAACCCTTTCACCTGCATCCAATATTCTCCCTCCACTTGGACCCCTCCCTCTGGCCTCTTAACCGTTCTTTACATTGAGAACTGTTGGTGTGACATCAGCCATCTCAATTTCTCTGCTTCCCTTACTCACTCTAACTCCATTAGCTCAGTTCTAACCCTGACATTGTTATCAAACTTGCTGACAAGGGAAGGAGCCCTGTTATTGTCTGACCTCTATCTATCTGACCTCTAATTGCAGGGCTGAATACCAACTCTCCAACATTTACTCCTACATCCCCCTGGACCACGGTCTCACTACCAAACATCAAGCCATGTTTCCAGGGTTGTCACTGACCTAATCTCCTCTGTAGATCTTCCCTCCACACTTTATAGTGATAATGTCACCAGGCTAGCAATCCAGAGGCCCAGGCTAATGCTCTAGAGATATGGGTTCAAATCCCACAACAGCAGCTGGTGGAATTTAAATTCAATTAATAAATTTGGAATTTAAGCTAGTCTCAGTAATGGTGAACATAACAACTATCATCAATTGTTGTTAAAACTTATCTGGTTCACTAATGCTCATTAAAGAAGGAAATCTGCAATTGTTACCCAGTCTGGCCTACATATGTGACTCCAGACCCACAGCAATGTGGCTGACTCTTAATTGCCTCTGAAATAGCCTAGCAAGGCACTCGTTTCAATGCTGGCCTTGCCAGAGATGCCCAAATCCCATGAGAGAATAAAAAATGTCCCCAGACCTCAAACAACCCGCTTCTACCTCCTTCTCAAAATCCACATACCTAACTGTCCTGGGAGACCTATTGTCTCAGCCTGTTCCTATCCCACTGAACTTATTTTTCTGATCTCGACTCTATTTTTTCTCCCTTCATCTAATTATCCATGACTCTTCTGATGCCCTACGTCATTTCAACAATTTCCAGTTTCCTGGTCCAAACTATCTCCACTTTACCATGGATATCCAATCTCTCTACACCTCCATCCCCACACTAGGATGGTCTGAGGGATCACCGCTTCTTCCTTAAAAGGAGGCCCAACCAGTCCCCATTCACCACCACCCTCCTCCAACTGGTTGAACTTGTTCTCACTCTGAGCAACTTCTCCTTTAACTCATCTAACTTCCTCCAAAAGGTTTTGCCACAGGTACCAGGCATTGTTCCAAGCTCTGCCTTCCTCTTTGCAGGATATCATGTTCCAGTCCAACTCGAGCCACCTCCCTCAACCCTTTCTCTGGCACACTGATGACTGTTTTGACGCTGTTTCCTGCTCTTGCCTGGAACTCGAAATTTTAATCAACTTTGCTTCCAATTTCCACCCTTCTCTCACCTTCATATGGCTCAGCTCTGGCTCCTCCCTTCCCTTCCTTGACTTTCCTGTCTCAGTTTCCGGGAATAGGCTATCGACTAATATTCATTGTAATCCCACTGACTACCACAGCTGTCTCGACTACACTTTCTCACACCCTGTTTCCTGCAAGGACTCTGCTCCATTCTCCCAGTTTCTCCATCTCAGTCGCACCTGTTCTGACAATGCAACCCTCCACAACAGTGCTTCTGACCTGCTTTCCTTTTTCCTCAACCAAGGGCTCCACCCTCTTAACATGGCAGACAGGGCCCTCAACCATATCTGAACCAATTCCCACACTTCTGCTTTCACCCATTGCCTCCCTCCCAGAACCATGGTAGGGTTCCCTTTGTCCTCAGCTTCTACTCCACCAGCCTCTGCATCCAACGGATCACCCTCCGCCATTCCTGCCACCTCCAGCATGATGACATCACCAAATACACCTTCCTCACCTACCCCCACCCCACCCCCATCAGCATTCACGAAGGACCGTTCTCTCAACACCCCATTCCCCTCCCACGGCACCTTCCTATGCAAATGCAGAAGATGCCTTTACCTCTTCTCTCCTAACCTACCAAAGCCCCAAACACTCTTTCTGGGTGAAGCAGCAGTATACATGTACATCTTTTAATTCAGTCTACCGTATTCGCTCTACATAATGCAGCCTCCTCCAATTTGGGGAGAACAAATGTAGATTGGGTGACCAAATGGCAGGACACCTCTGCTCAGTCCACAAGCATGATCCAGAGCTTCCAATAGTTTGCTATTTTAATCCTCCACCTTGGTCTCACATAGAAATCATTTGCCTATGTCAGCAGCAATACTCTAGTGAAGATCAACACAAGCTTGAGGAACAGCATCTCATATTTTGATTAGGCATTCTGAAGCCTGCTGGACTCAACATTGAGTTCAATAGCTTGAGACCGTTAACTCTTGTTTTTTATGCTTTTGTTTTTGGACCCGCTGTTCATTATTCTGCCATTCACATCTTTTTTTTTACCAACACCATTACCTTCAAGGCAGCATTTGACCGAGTGTGGCAACAAGGAGCCCTAGCAAAACGGGAGTCAATGGAAATCAGGGGAAATTCTCCACCTAGCTGACAATCGCGAACTGGTTTCACGTTATCATGAAACTGATCGCGCCATATTGTCTGCTCATGCCACCGACCATGCCCATTGTTTCACTAGGCAAAGAAATTAATTATGTTGTGGTCCTTTGAAATCTCTTCCTGTCTCCTGTTCTCTCAGCAGCCAAGGGGTTTTCATACCTTTTTAGAAGATACAATGGACATCCCTAGGGGAATCTTTTGCATTTTTGTGATTTGGTAGTCAGCTCTAGAGGTACCAGTCAGGCAGGGTTAGAACTAACACAGCAAGGTGCCAATTTGCAAAAGCTTTTAAACTCAATGTGGCGGTTTGAAAACAGAGATATACCTTTAAAACAGTTGTTCTTATATCTGTAATATCATAATTACACATTCATGACATGAATAGTTAAAAATCAGTAGAAACTGAGCAAATAAAGGAGAAAAAACCAGTAAAACGTGGAAATGAAAGGTTCCAGTAAAACATGTCCGAACTGGTCTTGTATTCCTTAAAATAGAACTCCATTATTACTGGTGCCAGTATTAATGATTTTTACTGGGATTTGAAAATTTTGAACTGTTTTTTCCTTATAATACTGTAGGTATTTCAATAAAAGGCTTTCAGGAGGGAATAACAAAGCAACTTAATCTCAAACAAGTTTTATAAAATGGTAGGTAAATTATACATATATATGTGAGATCTATTCCTTTCATCATCAATAATATGTCATACTTTTACAATAACTTGTTATATCTTACTTCAGTCAGACAGATAGATAGATCTCGGGAGACAATGCAATGCGCCCAGGGTGTGTGTCACTACTGGATTGAACATCAACTGCTGTGGCTGTAGAGGCCGACATGAGTGGCAATCTTCTGCAGCTGATGTTTCCTCCTCCTGCCGGGCTCTCTTTTTTGCTATCCAGTCATTTCTTTTTCCGTGCCCTTCCTGACTGCTTGCCACCAGCAGCAAATACCTCTATGCATTGCAGTGACTACAATAATAACTGAGGCACCTCCCTGCTAAGTATTTGCTCACATTGCTCTCACCAGATTGCAGACCCTGGCATTATGCATCTATCCTGAGTCTCAGTGCAGCTTCAGAGCTGATAGATCGACAGTCAACATGATTTTCTTACTTCTGCAGTTGCAGGTGAAGTACTGCGAACACTGTAGACCACTCTATATTGCCTTCATAGACTTCATAAAGGCCTTTGACCTTGTTAGCAGAGTGGATTCTTCAAACTGCTGTGGAAAATAGGCTGCCCTCCTGGAGTCCTGGGCATCATTTCCTCTTTCCACGAGAACATGCACAGTTTCATCATCAACAATGGAGCATCATTGGAGGCTTTGAAGATCAGCAGCAGGGTAAAGTAATGCTGCTTCCTGGAACCAATATTTTTCTCCATGCTGCTATGATACATTTTCAGTGACTTAATTAAGGGCGTCTATTTACATACCACAGTTGATGGCAAGCTATTCAACTTGGTAAGACTGCACGCAAAGACCAAAGTGTGTAAAGTTCTAGTCCGTGACTTGTTGATTGTTGATGAAACTATACTTGGATCCCATACTGAAGTTCACTTGCAACAGCTTATACATTGGTCTTCCTGATGCTGACTGTCAATGCAAACTCGTAGGCCCAAAGAGACAGAGTTCTGGGCCAGGACATAGAGACTCGACTTTCCATCAACATTGACACCTTCACTCTGGAGATTGCAGACAGCTTCACACACCTCAGATCAACAATCACCAGCAAACTGTCCCTCAATGCTGAGGTTAGCACCTAGCTTGCCACAGCCATAGCTGTTATGTCAAAATTGTGGTGAGTGTGGACCAACAGCAAACACAAAGCTGTGTGTGTACCAGGCTTGTGTTCTCAGTACCCTACTTTACAGTAATGAGGCATGGACAACTTATGCCAATCAAGAAAAGTAACTGAATAGCTTCCACCTCCGCTGGCTCAGACAAATATTGGGCATCTCCTGGTAGAATAGAGTGCCAAATACCAGCATGCAGGGATCCGCGGCATGTTTGCCCTCTTGAGTGAGCAGTGACTCCATTGGCTGGGTCATGCACGCCATATGGATGACAGCAGCGTTCCCAAAGACATGCTCTATGGTGAGCTTGCTACCACGATGAGACCATAAGGTCACCCATGTCTGCGATACAAATACATCAGCAAACGAGAACTCAAGTTGACTGAGATTGGAGTCAATGCATGGGAAATCCTTGCTGCTGACTGGAGTGCCTGGAGTCATGCAGTCAGGAAGGCCTTTGAAAATGCAGAGGACAAAAGAAAGAAATGTCAGAAAAGAGAGCCCATCAGAAAGAAAAAGCATCAGTCTACCTCAGGTTAATTCTATTCATCTGTGTCAGCTATGGAAGGGACAGCCACTCATGCGTTGACCTCTACAGCCACAACAGATGATGTTCAATCCATACATGTGGGTCGGAATCATCCCAGATTTGCACTAAGTGTGGGAGCGGGCGGGTAAAATGACGTTTTACCCACTGGTTCCGGTGGCAGATTTTCACGCAGTATCATCCCAAACCCACTATGTTATTTATGCATTCCCAGGAAACACGCTGTTTCCATGGCGGGCGGGCTCCATTTGCCCTTCCACCATCACCTCGCCGCTTCATCACGCCGGATGCCATATTTAAAGTCCAGCCGTGCTCACCACATCTCAGTGCTTCCAGATCATGTCTGTTACAGGGAAGACATAGCCCTGAAAGGCAAGAAGACTGCAGCCCCCAGGTTCAGCGACAAATCACTGGAACGCCTTTTGGATGCCTTGGAGTCCCGCCAGGATGGCCTCTACCCCTGCTCTGGCCACCGGATGGGCAATGTTGTGACCAACCAGGCTCGGGAGGCGGTGGCAGCGGTGGTCAGTGCCATCATCCTTCAAAAGAGGACAGCCACTCAGTACCACAGAGGATGAATGATCTCTTCCTTTACACCAGGGTGAGTCACTCTTCCCATTACTCTCAGCTCACATTCTCACAAACTCATCACACATCCACAGGGATCTCACTCACTGCTGGTTCATGGGACATCACCATTCACTCTCTCACACTCAACGTCATTGTCCTCATCCCGTTCATGGGACCACTCATCACCCACACATGTCAGGCATACTTACCATCTGGACTGGCAGGCATCCTGCTTACACTTTTCTAATTCTATTCATGCAGGACAAGCTGGCACACAATAACAGGGAGAGGTCACAGACCGGTGGAGGAATGGCTGATATCAAGGTCCTCACGGACTTTGAAAAAGGAGCTATCCAGCTGGCCAGCGACGATCTGGACCGTTCCTGTGCTGACAGTGAGGTCAATGGTGCTCTGCCAAGTGAAGGTCCAGAAGTACAATGTCCATCAGACAACCATGCTGTGAGTGATGTGTTCAGTTTCACAGTCCACTGCCATGCACTAATTATCTCTCCTTGCTTCTGCAGGCACATCTAGGAGATAGCTGACAGAGTCCATGACCCAGGGCATCTAATCAAGCTCTGAAGAAACGTCTGAAGAGGAATCTGGAGGTGCTCTTCTTGAAGACCCGTCACAGCGCTCACCCACACCCTCCACCAGCGCAGAGACATACACTTCAGTGGGACCTAGCTTGAAACAGCCTCGGGATCACAAACTGATGAGCACATTGCACTTTCTGATCCACAGCAGGTGGTGGCAGGGACTTCCCAGGTGTCCGGCACTCGGAGGACTGCTGGGAGCCAGAAATCTGCTGAGTCCAAGTCAGATGACAAGTCTCTAGACTCAGTAATGTCACAGTTGCTTGAGCTGCAAAGGCAAGCTCAGACTGGATGTCTGCTGCATTCCTCAGATTGCAAGGCATGATGGGGAGTCTGTCCCCCTTCACTCTGCAGTGATAGTGCCGGCATGCCAATGCACAGAGGTCAACACTGGTAGGATGGCAGCTGCCATGGAGACCTAGGTCCAAGACATTGGTCCTGCACACTGCTGCACTGGCTCAACTCCATCACTGATGCCATAGTTGGCCTCCAACTGTGTGTACACGAGAGGAGTGTCAGCTGCAGCTCACTCCAACTACCCCTTCTCCTCAAGGAGTCAGCCTGGGGGCCTTGGGCACCCATAGGGAGGAGGACCAACAGGTGCACACCCTGGGGCCATCCACCCAGCTGACTCTGATACTGTGCGGCCAATCCAAATCCCCTCTTCCTCAGCAGCTCCAGCTCCACAGGCCGAGGATGGTGCCACTGCCACACAGTAGGACCCCGGAATCAGGTCAGGGGCCTCCAAGTCTCGGCACTCCCGAGGACGCCCGCCAAAGTCATCACAGTGCGTAGCGGTTAGCAGGCTGCCTCCACCTTCGCTGTGGATGGCCCGCGAGCACCAAGACAGGGTTTGGAAAGTTAAGAAGATCTAGTTGCACAGCCTGAGCACAGGTATTAATCACTTGTACATACTGTTCACTACTGTCAATGAACTCCCAAGAATGTCTCCCTGCTTATGGCTCCTTGTTCTGATGAGCAGTGTTTTTGTCACTCAGATGTGAAACTTTTCCGCACAAGACAAAAGCAGGTGTTTCAGTCCAGGGCATCTTCCCTGTGGCCATGCAGCGTTCAGGCCAAAGTAATGGTCCGGCCTCACACTCCCTGGAAACATTACTAATGCCTGCACCTCGGCGGTGTTCGTCAATGCTGCCAGAATGTAATGGGCAGGTGCCACAGAGTTCTCTCATTCTCTCAGTGTGCTCTCAGCACTTTTCAGGAGAGGCTGGCCCCCTCTCTTCAGCATCTATGATCACTGATGCTGTGCTCCTGAAGGGGTCAGGTGCTGATGGCGGACAAAGGATCAGATGCTTCTAAGGTTTCATGGCTGCGTCTCAATGATATTACCCTGATCACAGAGCGCAAGCGAGCTGCCCTCAGCCAGACAGGAGTCAGACATTCTCAGAGGCTATGGAAGGATCTACGGAGCGTCCTCACTGCACATCGTCGTCATCCTCCCACGATTGAGCAACTATTAGGGCCTCCACTGCATCTCCATGACAGGAGGGTATTTGCGCTGCCATAAGCCAAACAGGAGTCAAACATTCACAGCTGCAATATGAGGATCTATGGGGTCACCTCGCTACATGTCATCATCATCCTCCACAAATCTAGTAGCAATGAGGGCCTCCCGAGCGCACCTACCTCGTCTAACCAGTGTGAGTGCCTCACCCCCACCATCGCTGCCTTCGACTACCTTCTCACACTCATCCCTGTTGGCATCCTCCTCATTGGAGGAGAACTCCAGCTCCTCCATCTCCTCCTCATGCAGCTCATCTCCCCTTTGCAGCACCAGGTTGTAAAGGGTGCAGCAGACGACTATGATGCATGACACCCTCTGTGGACTATATTGCAGGGCTCCACCAGACCGGTCCAGGCACTGGAACCTCATCTTCAGCATCCCAATGGTCTACTCCACCAAGTTGTGAGCTGCAGCATGAGCCTCATTACAGTGTTACTCTGCTGCAGTCTGAGGCCGCCACAAGGGTGTCATCAACTACGTCCTCTGTGGGTAGCCCTTGTCCCCTCGGAGCCATCCCTGCAGCTTCTGTGAACCCCGGAAGATGTCAGGGATCTGTGACCGACTGAGAATGTAGGAGTCATGCACACTCCCTGGAAACCGTGCACATACCTGCAGGATGGGTTTCTGGTGGTTGCACACCAGCTGCACGTTCAGCAAGTGGAAACTCTTGCGGTTGATGTAGTTCACTGTGTGTTGTGACAGACATCTGAACGCCACATAAGGCCAGTCAATTGCACCCTGCACCTGTGAGAAACCCGAGATCTGGGTGAATCCAATTACTCTTGCATCCTGACTGTCCTGGTCCTGGGTGAAATGCACAAAGTTGTGTGCCCTCGCAAAGATGGCATCCATTACCTCATTTTTAAAATTCATTCATGGGATGCAGGCTGCGCTGGTTGGGCCAGCATTTATTGCTCATCTGTAATTGCCCTTGAGAAGGTGGTGGTGAGCTGCCTTCTTGAACCACTGCAGTCCATGGATGCATTTGTGGGTGGAGGCTTGTGAGATCCCACAGAGGTCACTGTGGAGCCATGAAAGGAGCCACTGGCGTAGAGGTTGAGCACTGTGGATACTTTCACGGCCACTGGCAGCGAATGTCCTCCACGTGTCCGTGGCGCCAAATCCTGCACTAGCTGGCAGATGTGACCGACCAGTTCACTACACATGCGCAAATCTTCGGCAACACTGGTTCTCGGTCATCTACAGGAACAAAAGGCGGCATCTATTGATCCTGGGAGTCGCTAGGCATCAACCAGTGACAGCTCGCTGTGGCTCTTTGGCGGCATCTGTGGGAGCCCCAGCCACCAATTCTTCCTGAGGCTGCTGCTCTGCCTCTGCAAAGCCAGGAGCCTCAGTTGCTCTCTCCTCCGTTGTCTTCGTTCTTTGTAGGCCATCAGGCACACAGCTAATTCACCCGGCTCCATGATCCTGATGTACTCCTCCTGAAGGATGAAAGAGAGAGACATGAGGTTAGCACGCGTGTACCAATAACCTGTCTTGGTTAAATGTAAAGGCAGCTTAATGCTTCGCGGAGAGTGCAGGCCACCAGTTGGATGGCCAGAGCTTAGTGCGCTGCAAGGCTGCCCGAAACCCAACCTTCCGCCGCCCCACTCCACCTGACCGATTGGCTGCAGCTTTGCCCACTAAACTGCAAGCTGTGCTCTTGCTTAGGTGCAGGCATTCTCCTAACCCGCACTGCAAGGCTGCACTGTTAGCTTGAACCGTGGGGAAACTGGTCCAAACCGGGATGCTGACATTGCAAGGGCTGTGAGCACTTCCAGCAGTGACTGCTCTATGGCCAGCTTTAGCAAGGAGATTGTACAATGTGCCCAGTCGCCCAACTATTCTGCAGTCCACTAAAACATTCGTGACTTTGCAGTCTGTGCCAGGTGGGTGAAAAGCTTTGGAGCACATTGATGCCTCTGCATTGCTTGAGTGGGCAAATAAGCTAGAAGCCTGACTCCAATCATATTAAAGTGGCTGCACCTGAACTGTCTCAGTTGCCGAGGAATGGTCACTTTATCCAAGTTTCCCTCGTGCGTGGCAGCTTCTCTCACCCACCCTACTCTGAATGCTTGCGCTATATTCAATGGCAGGGCAGCCCTTGCACACCCCCCAGGTCTCCTCAACTGCAAGGCAGCCCTTGCCCCCTCACCCCACAAGTTGCTTCAATGGCAGGGCTGCCCTTAACACCCCGCCTTCACAAGTCACCGCAACTTCAAGGCAGCCCGTGCCCACCCCTCCAACCCGCTTCCACAAGTCACCTCAACGGTAGGGCTGCCCTTAATCCCCCCGCTCCCGAGGCCGTCTCAACCACAAGGCAGCCCTTGCCCCCCACCACAAGTCACCTCAATGGCAATGCTGCCCTTAACCCCCGACGCCCCCCAGTACCCCTCAAGGCGACCCTGGAGAGTGCTGCATAATGTTACTGTGTGCTCACCTCCGAGTTCTCCTCAAAGTGCAGGCCACCAAGTGCATGCCTTTTATGTGTGTTGTGAAACGAGTTACCGTGCTTTCCTGCCGACATGGACGAACAATCCAGCGGCGGGGATGGGTCCGGCAGGCTGGCCTAATAATGATATGCAGATGTATTACAATGAGGTTCCCGATATCCGATGGTGGGAATGCGGCCCGCCATTGACGGGCTGAGCAGACAATCACGAACTGGTTTCATGCTGCTATGAAGCCGATTGCACTATATTGTCCGCTCATGCCACCGAACACCCCCAACGACGGCGGGCACAGAAATTCCTGGCCATGTTCTTCGTTGATACTGGGGATGAAATTAAAGATTTGCTCCATAATAATGGAAATTTGAAGCCACTGCGAATTGGCCTAATGTTAAATTCAATCATGTCAGATTTTCACAATCCTCTTTTCTATATAGTGCTTCAGTTGATTGATTATATTTCTGTTGCAATTGGATGTGGAGAGGATATTTCCTCTTGTGGGAGAATCTAGGACTAGGGGTCACTGTTTAAAAGTAAGGGGTCGCACATTTAAGACAGAGATGAGGAGGATTTTTTTTCTCTCAGAGGGTCATGAGTCTTTGGAACTCTTTTCCTCAAAAGGCGGTGGAAGCAGAGTCTTTAAATATTTTTAAGGTACAGCTGGATAGGTCCATGATTAACAAGTGGGTGAAAAGTTATCGGGGGTAGGCAGGAATATGGGGTTGAGGTTAAAATCAAATCAGCCATGATCTTATTGAATGACGGAGCAGACTCTGGGCGTGGAGTGGCCTACTCCTGCTCCTAATTCATATGTTTGTAGATACAAGATCAAAACATCCAGTAGTAAGGCTTTCAGTCTAGCAATATTAGGAGAAAGCAAACAACTATTTGAAAGATATTATATTCCATTATCTTCAATGGCTAAGGATTTAAATATTTATATCCTATTTAATAAGAAGCATATTTTTGAAAAATATATACATATAGTCAATAAACTTTGGGCAGAATTTTGCCCTTGGTGGGCGTGCCGGCCCCACCAGCCACCAGCTCGGCAGTGGGCGGACAGCCGATCCCCGCCACCGAAACGGGGCCCGCCACCGTTTTGAGTGGGCGGACCTCAGCAGCCTGCCCGACAGGAAGCACAGCCACTGACCCCCCCTGGTGGTGCTGCCGTTCAATAGAGCTGTAAGCCAGTCAGAGGCTGGCAGCTCTCAGGAGGCATGACTTCTGCCCCTGTGATCCTTGGAAAAGGCCCGCCGCTGTCCAGTCCAGTGCTTCAGTGGCACTTAATACAGCAGGCCTCCCCTAAAAGAGGCGATGCAAGGCTTTTGTCAACTCTTCAGGTCTCCAAAGCCAACCCAATATATCTTGTACTAAAAGCATAAAATGTTGGAAATACTCAGCAGGACAGGCAGTATCTGTGGAGAAAGTAAATTAACATTTTAAGTTGACATTTCATCACAACTCATCAATCTGAAACATTGACTCTGTTTCTCTCTCCCATCCACAGATGCTCCCTAACCTGTCGGGTATTTCTAACACTTTCAGATGTCCAGCAACCACAGCGTTTTGCTTTAGTATTGATGTATCTGCACTAGTCTGTATTGGCGCATTCAAGTAAAGCTTTAAGCAGTATCTGGGCTCATCCTGGAAACCAATAGCTGTTGCATCATGTTAGGGGCATCACTATACTTGCTCCTAACATTAGACATTTGTTGAGAAAAATCAGCCTTCTACCAATAAAATTAACAGTTCTGGTGAGCAAATAGCTCTTTTTTGAAATAATCTTTATCTGACATGTTTGTCACAGCATTGCAAGAGGGAAATTAGATAGTTAATTGTCTGGGTACCAGCCTAACAAGATAAGGATTGTCCTACTCCTTCAAACAATACTTGCCACTTGCTAATAACACTGGCCAGTGGAGTTGGGAGGATGGAGAAGCTGCATTCTTTCTTGTAAGAGCAGTTAAAAAATCAGTTTAAAAAAAAAGATGCCAATGGACTAAATTATTTTGTCTCACTAAGCCAGTGCTCATTAAAAGGAAGTTTATGATTTCTGTTATCAAGTAGGAATACCTCATTACAAATGCATGTCTGGAATTTCTTTCAAATAATTGCTTCTCAGAGTGGTATAACTCTCTTGTTTCAGAAATGCCATCTTCTCCATGAAGTTTGATGTACACCTGAAAATGGTTCATAATAATAATCATTATAAAGCAAGATTGTGGCTGTTAGAATAACAATTATTCTGAAAAACTAGATGCACTTCAGTTATGTCTGTACGCTCTTATAGACTCTTAAACAACTGACAGTCATGTGCTGGGTCATTTGTTGTAGTTTGTTCACAAGGTGCTCATCAATGTTATATGTTATGGCTAAACTTCAGCAATATCCCATATACCTGAGTTCACCATACATCACTGCTTTCAAGAGGTATCAGAAACCCTGCACATGAGGAGAGAAGAATTCATCATTTTCCTTCTAGTCAGAGAGAAACAGGATGAGTGGACATGTGGCTTTGATGGGTAGCGAGATTTCCAATGATGCAGGGAGCCATTGACTGCAGCCCCATAGCTCTGTGGCACCACATGTAAAGAGGGAGAGGTACAGGAATCATAAAGGGTTCCATTTCATTAACGTGAAGTTAGTGTGTGACCAGGCCCATCATGCCGCTGAATGCCTGTTTTCCTGACAGAAGGCACAACACCTTCCTGAGGCAATCAGCTGTTCCTGCCATCTTTGGACCAAAATGAAGAACCAGAGACTGGTTGCACGGAGACAAGGAATACTTCTACACCTGGCTGATGACTCCACTCTGATAACCAACCACAGAAGGACAATGGGCCTATAACAGAGCCGTTCTTCCACGAGGAACATCGTAGAGCAGACCATCAAGGAACAGTTCTGCCCCTTGTAGCACTGGGGAGAACACTAAACCACTCACCACAGCATGCTCTAAGATTGTGATGGTCTGCTGTATCCTCCACAATCCCACAATTTTGAGGACACAACCATTGGAACCAGGCACACCACAGGAAGAGGAGGAGGAAGAGCTAGAGGAGGAAGAGCCAGAGTGGAAGCATCTGGATCCCCTTCACTCTCAATGTGCTGTCCATTAGTGCCTCCTGAGACTGAGGCTCCTTTAAGTCGCTATCCTTTCACAACCATTGCTCCACAGTTCTGCACCTTCCTATTCATCTTTTCCCCTGGCCTGGCTGCAGCCCATTTGTGCCTGGTTTCTCACCACATGCAGATCCCAACTCTCTACTACTCCCTAAGGTACACACAGTGCAAGTATCTGAGCAGATGGCGACAAATATCAGATCAAGTGATGGCACTTCTTTCTTTCTGTAGTAGCTCCTGCCCTTCCTCATGAGGCTGCACTCACTGGTCAAGTAATAGTTCTTGGTATCTAAGAGCAGAAAATCAGAAGGGGTTTTGGTGGTAAAGGAAGAGGGTGAAGTGGGTTGGAAAATATGAGGACATTGGTCACACAATCTGCAGCTTGCCCTTCATGCCAGTTAGCAGGATGCGGGTGAAGTGGGATATTAGGATGGCCATAAAGCAGGACTATATGGTCATCCTGAAGGTTCGCAGTGGTGCCAGATGTAATGTCCTTTGTGATAGCCAGCCCCATACTGGTTTTTTGGTCTCCTCTAGCAGGCTTAGGTGATGCAGGCATACTTGTTCCTCACTGGTTCTGTTGTACTCTCTATGGTTAAGGGGGCTTTGTCCTGCAAGAGAGGTGGTGGGGTGGGGCGCGGGGGGGGGAGGGGGGGGAATGTCAGTGAGTTTGTTGTACTGTGTTTGGGTGATGTGCTGGTCATAGCTGAATACTGAATAGCTGAAGTATGTGGAAGCAGTAAGAGCTGGGTGTGAAGCTGACATCTTTAGTGGGTGAATGTCTGAATGTTAGGCCTGAATCTTGAGTGCAAGGGACTGCTGACAGTTGAGTGACGGGGATGTGGTGTACTAAGCAGCATGAGAGGTTTTTGGTGTCATGGATAGGAGATGTCATATCAAGAAGCAGTAACTAACCTTGACCACCTGTTTGGGGTTAATGAACTTCTTGCGGCATTGCTTCCAGGTGAGGGTGAGACTGCAGGAAATGAACTTACTGCTCACCTGCTTCTATTCCCTTCTGAGGGCCTCCTGGTCCCCCATGGTAATATGGTCTCTCTTCTCCTGGTGACGCCTGGACTAAGGCCTCAAACACAGTCTGAGAGAAACTAGGGGCACTTTTTTTTTGGTTGTTGTTCCTTTGGGTATTCTTCTCCTTAGAGCCACTGACACTACAGGCAGTCTGCAGCAGTTTCCTTATAAGTGAGCAGCTCCCCTTTTAAAAATGCATGCTAGCTGGAACAGATGCTAGCCATACATGCTGTTGGATCCCCTGTTGTATGTCATGTTGAATGTTCAGTCAGCCAGCAGCAGGGATCACCCCCAGTTGAATGCTTCAATCAGTCAAATGAGAAATGAAGATTGCGTGGTGCCTGCCTCAACGAGCACGGGTTGATCAGAATCACAACCCAAGCATGTCAAAAAAAGCAAACCAATTTCTACCTCTCGAGGCCTGTCATCAAATCACCTCATTGCCTCAAATATTCAATAGGTCTGTCCTCTGCTACCCTGTTCAGAAGTCCTTTTGGCTAGTAACCATTCCTTCAGTTGAACTCTGCCTTTTGACAATAACTCTAATCCTAACTTGACCTGCAGTTGTAGTTTAACTTTAGGCAGAAATATACAAAGAATATAAGAAAGCTATAAAATACCTTGGCAGTCGTTCCAGCCCTAGTCCTGAAGCCAGTCTCTACAATGATCTCATACAGATACTGGTCAGTGGGAGCATTGTCTTGCAATACGACAAGTCCAGGTTTAGTGTCAATGTAAAAATCCATGCGCTTACACAAGATAACCAGCAGAACGTAGAGGGTGAGGGCAAATAGAACAGTGATGCAAGTGCCATAGTTTTCAAAGACACTGTCAAAACAAAAATACAACTATGAATCTCAATAAATCTAATTAGAAAATGAACAAAAACATAGATAATGATGGTCCATGAGTTCACAGCTTTCAGTGGTAACACTGTTAGTGTTCTGGAACTGGCTGGGTCCTTTTGAAGCCTTTTTTTCAATTCATCACAAAAAACAAATAAATGACAAAAGGATTCAAACTACCCAAATGTCTTGTTCTTCAATCTTTACACCATGTAGCACTAAAGAAAACAATAGTTCAAGAGGAGAGAGCATCTGAGAACTGAACAATCCTGACATATTACTGTCCAAGATTGTTAAGAGAAATGGACAAGTTGCAGATTGATAAGGATGCAGATGGTATTCCAGTTCAGTGGGTTGGACCATATATCCTCTTGAAGAAAGCAGAGCATGGATACTAAAAATCAAACTTACAGGTGATAATAGTAAATATGTTTGGTAAATATTGTTCATTCAGCATTCTGTCTATACTTGCAAGATGGTGTAGCTGGTTGTCTTACCTTTGCAAACATAATAATGAATATGTTTATGGTATTATTCTAAATTGAGCAGTCCAATAATATTGAACATTTGTACCAAATTGCAGACTTGACTCCTTAAGTATTTATTATACAAAATGAACAATTACAATCTCCAATGCCAATATCAAGAAATTCCATGGGTATCGCTGCGTTGAGAAGGGAGCTGAAAGTTTACTTTGGTTTCAATACCATATTCGTTAGCAATAATTTAATGCAGATTCAATTCACAGTATATATAATCATGGAATCAAACATATCACAAAAACACACAAAACAGTACACAATACTTGCTTAAATTGTCTGCAATACCCACCTGATAAAGGTCAAGACATCAGTGAATTTGACATTCTTCATCACAAACTGCTGATTTGCAACTGTAAATGTTGTCATATGGTTACAACTAATTAAAAACACAATAAATAAGAGGTTATATACTAGTCTTCCAAAAGATGAGTGACAGAAAGGACAAAGAATTGCATGAAATCAATAAATATTGAGGACAACGAAGCTGATCATGGTGGGTAAGGAGTAGGACATGAACATTATTGCCTGTTATTCTGGACAAACATCAACATGTCACTATATTGTACACTGTGTTGAGACTGAGTAAAGAGCACAGGTTCAGTGTTAAATACCTTTAGGCTGTAATATTCATAGGGTCCCACATATTAATACTTCCTTAAAAATGTTCCTTTATTAAAAAGTTGATGCACACTGATGCAAAATAAGAAACATTTGATAATTAAATTAAGTGATGCTAACTGTCCTTGCTCTGATCTTTTTTTTCTCTCAAGTGGACAAATCAGAACAGTGAGGGCATTTGCGGAGCTCATTTCATGCAGATAGAGATGCCTTAACTTTTGGTGCTCCCATTCTTCATTATAACTTGATTGTGAATCAATCAGCATTTACGTTTACTGATTTTAAAAAATACCAGCAAGGATCATAGAATTTGAAAGGAGTTTAGTATTTTTTAGAAAATAACAAAAAAGAATATATGATGCAAGCCAAAGCAGCAATCGTTCACACTACTGAGACAATATATACCTGCAGTTTATTTTCTGTGAATATGATTCCTGCTGCGGTGAACAACCATCAGACTTCCACTCTCGGATATCATTCCAGTACAGGCAGTGGGTCCACTGGATACTCACAGTATAACTAACATTCTTGGCAAGGTAGTTATTTTTTGGTTTTCTGTTATAGTTGGCATCTAAAAGACCAAAGTAATATGTCCCTACGCCTGTAGAGAAGGGTATTTGGACAAAATTATTAAATTCTGCTTGTAACAGTTGACTTTGACTCTTAATTATTTAAATGATTTTAAAAAAAATCAGTGCACCAATTACTTCACTTGGCTTTTCAAAAATAATACACAATAATGCAACTAAGCTAAAGCACATGGTTCACTGACAAGAGATTCTATTCAGCTGAACCGCATCCTTTCTTCTATCTCTGACGCAATATTCATAAAAACGCATTGAATGATCCTGCCTATGGTGCCTACAATATTCCATACAATAACATAAAGGTATAAAACCTCCGTTTATCTATCATGTGGACATTGCCAAAGCTGGAGTACACAACAGCTCATGACATTGCTAGACATTCATGTACAAAGTCAGGTGGTCACTAGAAAATGTAGAATGAGAAGAGTTTATTGGCCATTGAGTCATCTTCCTTCTAACAGCCCTTGAACCTTTTCAAACCCATCTCTTAACTAAGCATCGGTCACCTTCATAATCTCTCACATTTGGTTTTGCAGCTGCTGATCTGAGATGCACCCCAGGATGTTCTTTACATTAAAGGTGTAGTATAATGCAAGTTGTTGTAGCTGTACCATAGTTAAAAGTATTAGAAAAATATCAGTAAACATTTGATAATTATATGCAAACATTAGCTAACCCAGTAGTGGAGTCAGTCTGGCCTAACTCATTACTTGTAGGCACTCTACAGCCAGGACACCAGATTGAGAGTGCGAAGCATATTGTTGAATTCATATCAGCATATGTTCTGATGCAAGTAGCTTTGGGTCATGTCCTCTGTTAAATCCTCATCGCCAGTTTGTTGGATCCTGTTCACATGCTTGTTGTAAGGGGTGGTCGATTTGGTACTGATGATAGAGCTGAGTAGCAGACACTTCATAGGTAGAAACTCTGTTTATTTAAAAAGGTGCTCAGCAGCAACTAAACATGTGCTTACACTAAAATTCTATCTTGACTCTCCTGCTGCTACTAACTTTTGACTTTCAACTACTAACTACAGAGCCCGTGCTACTCTGCTATTGGATACTAAGATCATGTGATCTTCCATTATAACATTCCTCTTAAAGGTATATTACACATCAAATTATCACACCCTCTGGTCTCTATCGATGATGTCATTTCCTTTGTTTATGAACCTATGAATGTTTGAAAATATCACTAAGTATTGTGTCAAGCAATTATCATATTTCTGGTGGTGCGATGACACCCCTTTTCTTATTATTTCTCTTCAACAGAATCCTCCTGTATCATAAACCATCAGTAGTTTACAATATTTATACATCAAAAAAAAACGTTGTTTATTCCATTGTCACCATATATTAGTGTGACAGTTAGCATTGTCTTGCTTCTTCTTTGGCTTTCTTTGAGCTTCCCTCAGTCCATGTTTCATCTGATTTTTCTCCTTTCTCTTCTGTCTCCTTCAATTGTTGTCAGGACAAGGCTGTCAGGTCTTAGTTTCCGATTTCTGAACTTGGCTCTCTAACTAGAGCTAACAACCCTTTTGATTCCTGAATTTTTACTCTTGATCTAACCCACTCATTTGTCTTTCTGTCAATCCAGCTGATTCTGAGTGTCTTCTGCCACATAGAGGTCCAGTCACTGAACTTATTTCACCCGGTAATCACTTTGGTCCTTCCCCAAAGTTTTTCACATATACTGACTCTCCCAAGGTAAAATTCCTCCCACGACTATGCTAGTCGTGTCTAATTTTCTGG
This sequence comes from Carcharodon carcharias, assembly GCF_017639515.1. NCBI lineage: Eukaryota > Metazoa > Chordata > Chondrichthyes > Lamniformes > Lamnidae > Carcharodon > Carcharodon carcharias. The sequence goes on from NC_054469.1 coordinate 94,320,208, forward strand.
CTTCCTTGGCTCCTTTCCACCTTCCCCTCTAAATTTGGCATTATTAAGCTTAATCTCGTCCTGAGACGGCATTTCAACAATAACTCCGCAGGTGTGATACCTGTTGTTGTGTGAGGGGTAGTCCTGTAATGAAAAAGAAATCATGCTAGCTTGGTTGCCAGGAATCACCAGTTAGCTTTTCCATGCCTATCTTGAGTGTTTGAACTGCCCTTTCGGCCAGTCCATTTGAGGAAAGGTGGTACGGTGCAGTTTTCACGAGTGATATCATTGATGCTGATAAACTGTTGAAACTCAGCACTTGCAAATGCCTTGCCATTATCGGAAACAACTACTTCTGGTAGTCCACGAATGGAAACTCTGACGTAGTTCTTCAATTGTAGCACCCAACATAGGTAACTTCGCTTCATATATGTCCAACCATTTTGAATGGGTATCAACAATGAACAGAAACATTAGTCCCAGGAAAGGTGCCACATGGTCAATGTGCAATGGCACCCAGGGTCTACCTGGCCACTCCCATTGGTGTAATGGAGCTGTCACTGGCAACTTTTGCAGTTGCTGACATTGCACACAGTGCTTTACTAAGCTCTCCATTTCACCCTCCATCCCAGGCCACCACAGAGAGCTGCATGCTATGGTCTTCTTTTGGTAAAATTCCTGGATGAGCACTATGTAATTCAATTAAAAGTGGTTCCCTACCCTTTGGAGGAACCATCACTCATGCACCCTGCAATAGGATGCCAGCCTGGCTGGTTATTTCATGTCTTCTGCTGAAGTCCGGTTTCATTTAATCACATATAGGCTCCTGAGGCCAACCATGTAGCACTTGTTCTCATACTTGAGATAGGACTGGGTCCCGACTTGTTCAGTCACTGATCTGTTGAGCACATAGTGGCGAGGAATCTAGGAAATTTAACAGTAAAACAAGTTCTTGTGGAACTGGGATGTGCTTATCATTTTCTTGTAAAGGCAAATGACTAAGGGCATCAGTGTTTGCGATTTGATTGCCAGACCTATGTACGAAAGTGTATTTGTATGCTGCCAGAATTAAAGCCATTGTTGTATTCTTGCTGAAGCTATGGCTGGTATAACCTTTTCCACACTAAAAATACATAATAGTGGTTTGTGGTCTGAAACGATTGTAAAATGGCGGCTGTGCACGTACTGGTGAAACTTCTTGACACCAAAAATGATGGACAGGCCATCTTTTTCTATCTGTGACTATCCTTTTTCCGCTGTGGTGATACAAAACCTATTGCCGTTCCTTGCCGTCATCCATCTGATGAGATAGCAGTGCTCCCACTCCATGGGGAGATGCGTCACATGTCAGCACCAATTCTTCAGTCTGGCCATAATGCACTAATAGATTGGATAAGTGCAAAAATTGCTTCACCTTTATGAAAGCTTCTTTCTGGGGTGCCTTCCAAGAACCAATGTTGGTTCTTTTTAAGTACAGAATGCAGGGGGGCCAGCACTGTAGACAAATTGGGTAAGAACCACCTCTAATAGTTGATCATTCCTCGGAATAATTTGAGCTCTGAGGTGTTCTTTGGCCCAAGAGTCTCTCTTATGGCTCTTTCTCCTCAACTTTGGAGGCCCTGTGAATCTACCCGGTGACCCAAATAGATTATCTCCTTCGCTTGGAATGTGCACTTCTCTTTTTTTAGATGCATTCCAGCTTGTAAGAAATGTTTTAAGACTCCTTGTAATTTTGCCAAATGCTCTTTATCATGAGCATTTTATGGTGAATCCTGTCACCAATACATCGTCTGAATGGACCACAACCTGGGGCAGACCCTGCAGTAAGCTTTCCATTGTTCTCTGAAAGATGGCACAAGCAGAGGAGTCACTGAAAGGCAATCATATATTTTTGTATAAACCTTTGTGGGTATTAATTGTGACAAATCCCCAGGAGGCATTATCTAATTCCAGTTGTTGATAAGCATGGCTCATGTCTGGCTTTGTGTACTCCTGCCAGCTTGGCATACAGGTCTTCAATTTTTGGAATGGGGTGCCTGTCCAGTTTGGCTACTTTGTTAACCATCAGTTTGTAGTCCCCACAAACTTGTACGCTTTGGTCGGGTTTATTGGCAGGGACTATGGGTTCTGCCCACTCTGAAAACTGAACAGGTTGTATAACGCTCAGTTTCTCTAGCCTGTTCAGCTCAACGTCGACTGTTTCTCACAGGGCGTGTGGTACCTGTCTCGCCTTCATGAAGCAAGGGGTTGCTTCCGGATCCACATAAATCTTGGCCTGTAGGCCATGGATTTTTCCCAGTTTATCCTGGAAAATGGTGGCATACTTTTTAAGTAGTTCTGGTAGCCCACTTGCTCTCAACTGAAAGATTTTGGACCATTCTACCTAAATCTCCTTTAACCAGTCTCACCCCAGGAGGCTTGGCACTTCACCTGCTACCACCATCAAGGGTAGAGCTGTGCCGATTGGCTTCCATAATGGACAGTTACTCTGCTTATGTCTTTTATTTGAACGTCTTCACCGGTATATGTTCTCACCGTTGCAGCTGTTTCTTCTAAACTTAATTGATGTTTACTATTATTCAAATATCTGAAAGAATATTCCCCAATTACTGTAGTGGAAGCTCCCGTGTCCGCTTCCATTTGCCATTTACTTTCACTGTGGCAAATATTGGTTCTGTCTTTCCAGTTTTCAGATTAAACAATGAGTAAATGTTGAAATTTGTTGTTTCAGGCTCTTCTACATTGTAGATTTCATTGAGCTTCTTCTTTTGTTTACAAGCCTGCTTGAATCTTTCCTTTCACTGTTTCATTATACGTCCATTTTTGTGACAATTGTAGCATTCGATTTTTTTAAACTGCCAATCGTTAAAAGACTGATTGTTGCCACCTCTATTAAAATTATTCTTCAATTTCATTGCTAAGTTATTCTTCTTTATTCTTCGACTAGTGGAGGCTGTTTCCCGCTTCTCGGCGGAGTCTCGATTTATCCCGCCCTTTTAGCTGCTTCAAATTCTCCACGTAGCAAGCAATTGTCTCTCCTGGGGCTCTGTTTTGCAAATTAAACTTGCACCTCTGTATCGTGGCTGAGGGCTTGTGTTGAAAATGACACTTCACGAGGGCAACTAATTCATCAAAATTCTTCGAATCTGGGCACTGGGTGCCATCAAACTTCGAATCAAACCATTAGTTTGGCTCCCACAAGTACTCAAGAGATCACTCACCTCTTCTCTTCCCCTGTAATCTCATTCAGTTGAAAAAAGAATGCGAGGCATTCTATATATTGAAACAAATCCTCTGTGGCTAGTTCAAAAGGATCAATGCTCCCAAATTGTGGCATTCTGAGAGGGAATAACTTCTTGAATTCTAATGGGGCTTGCTACTTACAATCACTGGTACAGTGTTGATTTCTTTCTAACTTGATTTCTTCTGTTCAATTCTGTTTCATCCTCATTGCTAGTTTGTTGTAGGGTGGCCGAGTTGTACTATTAATGATAGAGTTGATCTTCTTGGGTGGAAACATTATGTTTATTTACAATGTACTCAGCAGCAACTACACATGTGCTTTCAACACCAACTCTATCTCTACACTGACTACGGAGGTAGCCCATGCTATCTTCTATTGGTTACTACAGATCATGTGATCTCTCCTAATACGTATTATTCTTAAAAGGTACATTACACAATAAATAAAACCATAATTAGTACAGCCACTACCTCAGTGCTTCCAATCTTGCCTTTTCCATTGCCAATGAGAGCCATAAGGTTGGTCTTTCTTCATTTATATTCAGTCCAAAAGACTCACTGTGTCTTTTGCTAGGCATGCCCTAGTCTCTAGCTCTTTCTTTGTCCTGGCTATGAGTTGGTGTCATCTGCTACCTAAGATTCCATATGCTATGGCCTCCTATAATGCAGCCACATCTCTCTGATAGCTCTTCCTGCATCATTCTCACTAATATCTCTCCCACAGCATTAAACACTATGGGTGACAAAAGACACTCCTGCCTGACTCCCTTCTCAAACTGGAATTGGTTTGTATGCCTATCACCAACTCTGATGACTTCTGAAGCATTTCTGTACAGTTCTAGCCACACAAGGTGTTTGGATACAACAAAGCCCACAAAGAATTAAAGAATAGGTAAAACTAATTAGCTTTAAAAGTGCTTTCACCACTTCAAATGGGGCATTCAGCTCAGGGTCACTCTTTAAAAACCAAAGATTTTTCAGAATTCTCAATAAGGTAAAAATCATGTTCTTTATTTTCTTTTTTACTCTTGGGGATGCAGTCAGTAATAACTCTGGTTTTCTTCTATACTCAAAGCCATATACAATTTTGTTACAAACTCATTAAATGTGGTCTGTAACACATAGAAAAAATCCTTCCACAGTGGCCTCCAAAAAAATGCAACTATAAACTAATTAGTTATTTTGAATTGGCATTAACACCTGTTTGCACTCTATTTCTAATTTCTGCACACCAATCTTTACTTTCAGTTTAAAAGAATAAGAGTTAGGCTGTAGCAAGGTATTCAGAAGATCTCAGTGAGTGATGCCCTATTTCATTTCTGGAGTGCTTAAGTTTGTTTAACTCAATTTAACTTTTAGAATTTCTTGAAATTTCAAATATGTAGTTGCATTCAAAAAACTTTAAAATGTCCTACGAACCCAAGAGTGATGCTGCAGGAATAAATAAGTGGATTGTTTCTCCATCCCAGTAATGTATTTGTTTCAGGTTGTATTTACTTGGAGTTGGTTCCTTGTTGGACCTACAAAGACATTTGAAGTTAATGATTTCATTTTAAAACATAAGAAAAATGGGCAAGTGTTCCTCTCACATTTGTGCTGTTCTGTGACAATAAAACAAACATTGGCAGCAACTTGCCAAGGATTCTTTGGTAACCCCTCCCAAACCTCCATCTCCACCACCTAGAGGGGAAAAGGTAGCCAGCGCTTGGGAACACCACCATCTGCAAATTCCCCTCCAAGTCACAAACCACCCTGACCTGGAAGTATTTCACTGTTCCTTCACTATCGCTGGGTGAAAATCAAAATCCTGGAACTCCCTCTTTAACAGCACTGTGGGGCTATAAACGTAGTTCAAGGTGGCAGCTCACCACCTTGTCAACAGAAACTAGCGATGCAAAATAAGTAATGGCCTTGCAGCGACACCCACATCTCAAAAAATGAATATCTAAAAAAAAATGCAAAATTTATCATACCTCACTAACAGCATGATAGGAAACACTTGCTGGTTAGGCCTAGTGAAGCTCACTGTTATCTGCAAAGCTTGCTGTATGTTTGCTGGAGTCACTGGCAAGATATGAACATTCATTTGAGTACGAAGTAGCAAGTATACAGAAAGCTGTTCCTGCTGCAAATAAGAAATCAAAACTTTTACTACAGCTTTTAATCCAAGACATCAAAATACTTCATCTTTTTTCACCTTAGCAATTCAGCATATTTATCAAATTCCTTGTTAAAATCTTGAAATATAATAGAATCTGCTTGCAAATACTAGAGATTATTTTAGATCGTTCACTAATGTATAACTTGTGCCAGCTATGTGATTTTATACTCTGAGGAATGACCTGCAGGCACCACATTCCATCTTCCACCTGTGCTGAGTTAGCTGATCTTGTATACAACAACTTACATTTGTATATTATATTTCTAAACCACCCTGAGGTGTTTAACAAGACTGATATCAATACAAAACATGTTTGACATAAAAAGAAAAAAATCAGGAAAGCATATGATCAAGTTAGTTTTGTAGGAACCAGGTCAAAGAGGAGAGAGGGAGGTAGAGAGATGGAAAAGTTTTGGAAAGGATTTCAGAGCATTGGGTCAAGACAGCTAAAAGCACAGCTGTTAATGCTGAAGCAATTAAAATCAGGGATGTGCCAGGAGCACAGAATTGGGGGCGAATATTTTAAAATTGAAGCATTGTAGGAGACAATGAAGGTCAGGATCAAAGACAACACAGGGATTGAGGAATTATTTCACTCAGAGGGTTGTGAAACTTTGGAATTTTTTACCCTCAGAGGGCTGTGGATATTCCAATATTGAGTATATTCACAGCTGTCAATGATAGATTTTTCAATTCTAGAAGAATCCAGGGCTTTCAGGGATCAGGTGAAAAAGTGGAGTTAAGGTCAGAGATCAACCACGTTATTGAATGGTGAGCAGGCTCGAAGGACTAGAGTCTACCCCTGCTCTTAATTTTTATGAATGGTCTTGCTCAACTTAAGGTAGTCACCATGAATGGAAACAGCGGACAGGGAACGGAATTTGTGGTGGGGGCCAAAGACAATAGCCTTAGTCTTCCCAATTTCCAATTTTGTTGGGAAAAATTTCTGCTTATCCAATATTGAACACTGGGCAAACAGTGTGACAAATCAGAGACTGCTGAGGGTCCAAGGTGGAGGTGTAAGATAGACAACAATGTTGTTGGCATATATGTGGAATATGAGATGCTTTAGGATAATATTGCCAGGTGGTAGCATGTCGATGAAAAACAGAAGGAAGCCAATAATAGACCCTTACCAGGGGAAACAGAGTGAGAGTGGGAAGAGAAGCTATTGGTGATTGATTCTCTAGCTATGATTAGATATATAAAAATGGAATCAGGCTAGAGCAGCTCCACCCAGCTGGATGATGGAAAAGAGGAGTTGGAGGAAGATTGTGTGGTTAACTATGTCGAAAGCTGCAGACAGGTCAAGGAGGATGAGAAGGGATAGTTTATCATGGTCATAGTCACAAAGAATGTCATTTGTGACTTTAACCAGGGCCATTTTAATACTGTGACTGGGCCAGAAACCTAACTGGAAAGTTGTGGGGAAAATGGGTACCGATTTGGGAAGCAACATCACTCAAGGACTTTTCAGAGGAAAGGGTGGTTGGAAATGGGGCAAAGGTTTGCAGTTACAGTCGGGTCAAGAGTAGGCATTTTTGTAAAGGTATAATAACAGAAGATTTGAAGAGAGAGGGTCAGTACCTGAATAAAGGGTACCATTAACAATATTAATTAAAATGGAGCCTAGTAAGGGAAGTTGAGAGTGGTCAATGGTTCAGTTAGATAAGATCAGGGGAGCAGGTGGTGGGTAGAACCAGCGAGATAAGGTTGGAGAAAGCATTGAGTGTCAGCTGTGGCTCAGTTAGTAGCATTGTCACTTCTGACCCACAAGGTTCTGGATCCAAGCCCCACTCCAGCACTTCAGCATAAAAATCAAGGTTGATACCCAATGATGAAGTACCGAGGGATTGCTGCACTCTCAGAGGTGCTGTCTTTTGGATGAAATGTTAAACCGAGACCCCATCAGCCTGCTTGGATGGTGTAAATGATCCCACATGGGTACTATTTTGAGCACGTGGGCAGGGGAGTTACCCCGATGTCCTGGCCAATATTTATCTCTTCATTAGTATCACACAAAGCAGATTATCTGGTCATTAACACATTGTTGTTTGTGGAAGTTTGTTGTGCACAAATTAGCTGCTGTATTTCTTACATTACAACAACGTTTGCACTTTAAAAACATTCATTAGCTGTAAAGCTCTTTGAGATGTCTGGTGGTCTAATACAAATGCTGGATTTCCTTTCTTTGTTGCAGGAAATGGGTTGGAATATACAGAAAGATGTAAGCTCAGGGCTAGGGCAACCAAGAATGTTTGAAGAGGTTTGTCCCTAAGGGCTAATGGAAGGGCGGGAAGTGCCAGAGGCTGAATAGATGGTTTTGATCTTTGTAACAAAATAAAATCCATGAGCTCCTCACACTTACCATCAGAAGTGATGGTGGAGGAGGCAGGGGAGAGTAGTTTAAGAAGACAGTTTGTAAGAGAGGGAAGAAAGTGGGGACTATATTTGTATTCCCGGATGATCTTTGAATAATGCGCAGTTTTGGCAACATAGAGCATTGCCAAATAATGCTTTAAGCAGTGTAGACAGAGCTGGCGATGAATGTTTAAACTAGTTGTTCACCAAAGGCATTCAAGTCTGTGCTTCTTGGACTTAAGAGACCATAGGTGAAGGGTATACCAGAGAGTGATTAGGATGAGAAAGAGTAGTAATAGAAGACAAGGGCATTTAAGGTGGTGGGAGATGGTGTCATTTAGCAAATCAATAGCTGCCATGATGGACTGAAGGCCAAAGGCAAGGTAGTTGGGAATTTGAAAGTACAATGGTAAGTGACTTAAGGGACATGGAAAATTACTTTTTTTTGGAGAGTGTTTGGAGAGGGCAAAGGGGAATACACCATAATTACATGATGCTTATGGATAGGAACAGGAAAACTGGCCTTGCTGCTTCTGATCACTATCAGACAATCCCTGTTGAATGCGCATATTGTATGTCAGCTAAGGACTAAGTTGGGTTTAGTGTGATACTCATTAAATAAACAATATTAGCCCCTTGGGCCAGGTGTTAAATGGCGTTTGACATCGGTAAAATTGTATACCAGTAAGGAGTAAACTTCACGAGAGGAGGAAAAGTGATAAAATTGGTAAGGAAACACAAACATGTCACCAATTAAAATTCCCCCATTGGGCTAGTGGGTAAAGGACCACCTGGTATTATACGATGCCAGACTGGAACTTCTAAAATTCTGAGACAACAATTAGGCCCTACCATTCCAGGGTTATGAAGCAGTAAAATTACAATCAGTATGGGTTACAGTTCTTGCTAGGCATCCAGAGAACCCTGCTGAAAAATATAAATGGAGTGAGAACAGGATGAGCTTTGGAGTTAACACCTTACTCTGTAAAATAGACCACCAACAGCCACTGTATAGGCTCACGCATATAAAACAGTCACTTGGTTGGGGTAGCAGAAAGCTGCCAGATACATATTAAATCAGGTACTGGCAAAACTCAGGGCTTTCAGTAAAGGATAGGTTAGGGAAAGGGGAATAGGGTACAAGAATGGCAGTTCAAAAAAATGACATGATTTAGAATGAGGTTGTCAAGTTCTTTCATGCATTACATGTTACAGAAAACACTGGAACTTACCACCATAAAATGTCAATAATATTGCTATTATTACTCTTTTATGTCTATTTAATTAAACTTACAATTCTGTCCTTCATTTCAAATTCTATTAGGACAGGTGTTTTGAGCCCTTTTACTTCAACTTTTCTTCTGTTTGTGCAGTTATACAGAGTCAGGTCAGCAACATCACCGTTAATCTATAAAGAAGATGTTATAAAGAAGAATAGAAATACAGAGCCTCAGACATCATACCTACAACACCAACTAAACAAAATGCAGAGATCAAGTTTAATTAATGTGATTTATTTGCACAGATGAATTTAATTCAAGGTACACAATTTACAGTCAGAGTTATTCACAATCCAACTCTGGGAGAGACAAATGGAATTAATATTTCTATTCATCTCAGTTTCATCTATAATTTAACTGACACAATAGACTATGATATATAAATAGAGTCCACTGACTAAGTATAGTGAGAATGCATTTCTTTCAAAAATAAATGAATATATTGTGACCAAAAAGGGAAGAAACTGCAGTGTTAGAAAAAGGGGATGTCCTTGAGGGGGCAAAGACAAAATTAGGTTAGAGTTGAGAAACAAAAAGGGTATGATCATGCTACTGGGGATATTCTGGGATACTCTATAGGCCTCCAGATGAGAGAGAGAGAGAGAAAGACTGAGGAGTAATCTGCAGGGAAATCTTTGCATCATCAGTAAACGTAGACACATTGCTCTCTATCGCTTCACCCAAGTTAGTAATGTAGATTGTAAATAGCTGAGGCCCCAGGACTGATCCTTGCAGCACTCCACTAGTCACAGCCTGCCAACTTGAAACTGCCACATTTATGAAGTCGAGGAATTTAAAAACAGGTTTGAAAGAAAATCCACAGACAGGCCCTATCCAGATCTTTAGCAAAACTCACGACAGTGGATGGGCTTTGAAACATGAGGCAGAGGCTGTTTAAAATAACAGTTAACTTGAAGTTTGTGTTAAAATGCAAGCACAAGGCATTTCTGCACTTGAAACAGCAACCCAACTCGAGAGCAAGTAAGCAGCTCTACAGACAGCTGGAGGCTGAGGCCGAACAAAAAAGCCGCAGCCTAAAGAACAGATGGTGGGTGGAGAAAGCACAGGAGATCCAACAGTTAGCCAAAAGCCATAACATGCGAGGTTTCTTCAGCACAGTCAAGACCACCTATGGTCCAAGCACCAATGGCCCCACTCCACTGCTAGCCAAGAATGGAGAGGTGCTCATCAAGGACAGAGAGGCAGTCAGTGCCCACTGGAAGGAGAACTTCGAAAATCTTCTTAACAGGGACTCTGTTTTCATCCCGCAGCATGTTACCCTCTGCCCTCTCAGCACAACCCCAACCTGGCACAAGGTAGAAAAGGCAATTTGACAGCTAAAGAGCAACAAGGCATCAGGACTAGATGGAACCCCTAATGAAGCACTAAAGCACGGAAGAGATGCACTATTGGCGTGAATACATAGCCTCATCTCCCTGATCTGGAAGGAGGAGAGCATGCCAGGAGTTCTCAGAAACGCTGTAATAGTGAACATCTTCAAGAAAGGTGACAGGTCTGACCGCGGTAACTATAGAGGAATCTCCCTGCTGTCGGCCACAGGGAAGGTCATCACAAGAATCCTCCTCAACTACCTTCTCCCTGTGGCTGAAGAGCTCCTCCCAGAGTCGCAATGCGGATTCCACCCACTCAGAGGCACAACGATCATTACCTTCACCGCATGGCAACTGCAAGAGAAGTGCAGGGAGCAGCACCAGCCCTTGAATGTGGCCTTCTTTGACCTGACAAAAGCCTTTGACTCTGTCAACCATGAAGGATTATGGATAATCCTCCTCCATTTTGGCTGCCCCCAAAAGTTTGTCACCATTCTCCGCCTGCTCCATGATGATATGCAAGTCGTGATCCTGACCAAGGATCCACCACAAACCCAATCCACGTTTGGACCAGGGTCAAGCAAGGCTGTGTCATCACACAGACACCCTTCTTGATCTTCCTTGCCGCAATGCTCCATCTCACCCTCAGCAAGCTCCCCGATGGAGTGGCGCTAAACTACAGGACAAGTGGGAACGTGTTCAACCTCTGCTGCCTGCAGACCAGATTCAAGGTCATCCCATCCTCTGTCAACTACAGTATGCAGATGATGCATGCATCTGTGCACACTCGGAGGCCAAGCTCCAAGCCATCATCAACACCTTCACCGAGGCATTCGAGAGCATGGGCCTTACACTATACATCTGTACAACAAAGGTCCTTTACAAGCCTACCCCCTCCACGCCACACTGCCTCCCAATTATCAAAATCCACAACGAGGCCTTGGACACCATGGACCACCTTCCATAACTTGGGAGCCTACTATCATCGAGACATTGATGACGAGGTTCAACAACACCTTCGGTGCGCCAGCAAATCCTTTGGCCACCTTAGGAAGAGATCGTTTGAAGACGAGAACCTCAAACTTGGCACGAAGCTCATGGTCTACAGAGCAGTAGTGATACCCGCCTTCCGATACGGCTCAGAGATGTGGACCATGTACAGCAGGCACCTCAAAATTCTGGAGAAGTACATCTATTGGCAGGATAGGCCCACCAACGTCACTGTTCTTACTCAGGCCAACATCCCCAGCATTGAAGCATTGACCACGCTCAATCAGCTCTGCTGGGCGAGCCTCATCTTTTGCATGCCTGACACAAGAGTCCTGGAACAAACGACAAGCGCTCTACCCGGAGCTTCAACACAGCAAACGAGCCCTAGGAGGGCAGGGGAAATGCTTCAAGGGCACCCTCAAAGCCTCCTTGAAAAAGTGCAACATCACAACTGATATCTGGGAATCCCTGGCCCAAGACCACCTGGAGTGGAGGGAAAGCATCCAGGAGGTATCAAGTAGGATTTCCTTCTCATAAAACCATGCTGATTTGCTCAAATCATACTATGTTCATCTAAGTATATTGTTAAGACTTGCTAATAATACATTAGAATACTTGTCTGATGATGAATGTCAGGTTATCTGGTCTGTATTTCCCTGTTTTCTCTCTTCCCTCCTTTCTCGAATATTGGTGTTACATTTGCTAACTTCCAGTGTGTGCAGACCATTCCAGAATCTAGGGGCAGAATATTGCCATCAGCGTGTGTGGGCGGGCCCAACACGCCAACATGTAAAATGACATGCGATGACGTCGGGCGTGCGCCCAGATGTCATCGTCTGTCATTTCAATATTACATTCTGCAGGCACGTGTCAGAGGCAGCTGCTCACTCGCCAAACTGTCAACAGCCTATCAAGGCCACTAAAAAAGTATTTAAAGTTGTTCACAACGCTGCCCGTCCAACCTTAAGGTTGGCGGGCAGGTAAAGAGCCCAAGCAGCCTTCGTGTTTTTCAGGAAACCTCATCCATGGGCGGGATGATGTTTCCTGAAGGCTTTATAAAATAATTAAATAAATCTTGCAAAATTCACAAACATGTCCCAACTCAGGTGACACTGTCACATGAGGGGACATGTTTAAAAAAATTTTTAATTAAACTTTTTAATAAATAAAATATCAACTTAATCTCTCTGAGGCAGCTCAATGCCTCAGGGAGATTTCTGTGCTCTTTCCCGTGCATGCGCAGGCCCCGACTCTCCCTCCTGCCCCACCCGCACAGGTAGCGCTGAGCGCCACTGGCCAGGCCTTAATTGGCCCGCCCACATAAAATGGTGGCACGCAGCCAATTGCAGGCGGCGATCAGCTCCACCCACTCCTGCCCACCATAGGAAAAATTCTCTCCTAGGAAATTTTGGAAAATCATAGCCAGAGCATCCACTATCTCTTCCGCTATCTTGTTTAGAACCCTAAACTGCAGCCGATCAGGTCCTGGGGATTTGTCGGATTTTAGGCCCTTGAGTTTCTCCAATACTTTTTCTCTGGTGATATTAATTTCCTCACTCTTATTGGCCCTTAGGTTCCTCTATTTCTGGTATATAGCTTGTGCCTTCTACTGCAAAAACAGACTCAAAATATTTATTCATGTCTCTGCCATTTCTTCATTCCTCATGATAAATTCTCCTGTCTCTGCTTCTGGGAAATCAAAGTTGACAGACTGTCAACCCAACACCATCATGCTGAATTTTACGCAAGTGCTGGGGAATGGCCAGCCTGATTTGTAGCTGTAAAATCCATGTCTCTGTATTGGCTCTGATTCTCCGCCATTCAGATAGAGTGACTTCATTTTTAATTTTTTATTGCTATTTCCTGAATGAACCACTATTACCATTGAACCCTTTGTCCCTTCCAGTCCCGGTCAACTTATCTTTACCCACATCGATATACTTTTCTGTTGCCTTAATGTTTACCTTTAGAATTCTAAATCTTCCTCAGCCAGATCCTCCTCCCCCTCTGTTAGTTTAAAGCCATTTTTCCTTACTCTGAACATATCTGCTGGTGCACTTTTATATCCCTTCCTGTCACACTCTGATTACAATTGCCTGTGTCACTACCCTGCCTGCTGCCTTGTCCTTTCTCTTTAACTTTCCAAATCAGCCCTCATGTTAATCCTCCCCCACCTGACCCATAAAACAAGTCAGTTTCTTATGAGGAATATTACTGACTGTCTATGATCAGCTTAAAATTTTCAAGTATTCAGTCATTTTACTCTTAATTATAGACTCAATTATAATTATTATATTACCTTGAATTATAATTATTTCAATAGAAATTTCCTGACAAAGCTCGGGTCCGTATGACTCTTCTTCAGAGCTAACAACAGCAAACAGATACTGTTGGACCTGCTGTGTTTTTTCAGCATTTTGTGTTTTTGTTTCAGATTTCCAGCACCCGCAGTATTTTTCTTTTATTACTGACACAGATGTTTGGCTAAAGGTCTATAATTCCCCAAAGGTCTATAATTCCTTCGTCACCTTTTTAAAATAACAAATAACATGCACAATTTTCCAATCTAAAGGAACGTATTCCATGTCAAGAGAACTTTGGAAGATTATACTCAACAGGACTGGCAGCATCTGTGCCCAGAGAAACAGAGTTAATATTTCAGGTCAATGGCCTTTCATTAGAAGGTCATCAATCTGAAACTTTAAGGGCAGAATTGTGCCCTTGGTGGGTGTGCGGGCCCCACCGGCTCGGCGGCAGGCGGACAGCTAACCCCCACCGCCGAAACGGGGCCCACCACCATTTAGAGTGGACGGGCCAATTAAGGCCCGCCCTGAGGCCTTCCAGACAGGAAGTGCTATGCACTTCCTGTGTGGGGCGTGGGGGAGGGAATCCCCAGCTCTCAGAGTGCACTTTTTCATGCATGCGCGCGAAAGAGTGCACTGCTCCCTGAGACGAAGTGCAGTCTCAGGGAGATTAGTGACAGTGCACAAAAGTTAAAAAATAGAAAAATAAAAATATTATTAACATGTCCCCCTCATGTGACAATGTCACACGAGATGGGCCATGTTAATAAAAACGACATAAACTTTAATACACTTTTTAAAAACAGACATAAAAACTTATCCTGCCGGTGGATGAGGTTTCGTGCTTTATCAGAAGCCCGCTGGAGCTCCTGGCCTGCCCGCCAGCCTTAAGGTTGGACAGGCAGGTCTTTAATAATCTTAATTAGCCTATCAATGGCCTTAATTGGCCATTGACAGGGCGCCGGGCGGACAGCTGATTTTGCTGTCTACCCGCCTTCCTAAAAGTTTAAAGGGACCGGGATGACGTCGGGGAGAACTCTGCGTCATTTGCCTGTTGGCGAGTGGGCCCCGCCCCCAAATCGCCAACGGGAAAATTCTGGTCTAAGTCTATTTTTCTTTCTCCATAGATGCTTCCATACCTGCTGGACATTTCCAGCATTCTCTATTTTTTATTTCAGATGTGTTCAGCATGCAGAATACTCTGTTTTTTCAAGGGGAGGAATTTTCCCCCCGTTGGGAGGGGTGGAGGGGGGGAGTTCAGGAGCGGGCGCGGCCAACATTTTACGTGGGTGGGCCAATTAAGACCCGCCCAGCGTGACGTCCGCCAGGAAGTGCTTTGCACTCCCTGTGCAGGGGTGGAATCCCTCAAACAAGAGTGCACTCTTTCGTGCATGCGCGCGAGAAAGCACACTCATCTCCCTGAGGCTAAGTGCTGCCTTAAGGAGCTCGGCGCCAAATTTAAAAATGGTAAAGGTGCACAAACAATATTTCCCTCACATATCCCCTCATGTGACACTATCACATGAGTTGGGACATGTCCATAACTTTAAGTCAAACATTTATTAAATTTTTAAATACCCTCATGAAACCTCATCCCACCCGTGGATGAGGTTTCATGCTTTTTCTGAAGCCCACTAAGTCCATTAATTATGTCAGTTACTTTTTAAGCTCAATAGGCCGTTGACAGGTCGGTGGGCGCACAGCTGATTTGGCTGCGCCCCTGCTGACCTGAAAATTGAAATGACGCCGGGTGACGTCTGGAGTTCCGCCCGATGTCATTTTATGTGTCGGCGAGCGGGCCCCGCCCCCACCCCCGCCCTAAAGATCCTGGCCTAGATTATAGTTAGTTCCTCTGCAATGTGCTCAACTACTTCCTTTAAAAGATTGGGATGGAAATTATCTGGCCCTGGGGGTTTGCCACTCTTTAGTGACATTATTTTCTTCATTACAGTTATTTTGTGCATATTAATTTAGGCGAGTCCGTGTCCATATTCACTATTTCTTCTTTGAGATTTCTGGCATGCTTTCACCTATAAATCAGAGGATAGTGAATTTAAACACCACTATAAAACTGTCCTGCCATTCACACCTCCTCAAGACACATCTTGTTCCTGATTTGCCTGATTACCATCCACTTTGGCCTGTTCCATGAAACCTTTTGCCATTTAATCTCTCCTGCCCTATACCCTAAAATAGGCCTTCCTTTTTGGTCCTCTCTCCCTCCCTGCCCTCCCTTTCAATTACTCAAAACATATTACATTTCTAACTATCCTCAGTTCTGATATGAAGTTGCAGTCCTGAAACATTAACTCTGTTTCTCTCTAACCGATGCTGCCGGACCTGGTGACTATTTCCAGCATTTTATTTAAGAGAAAATGCTTGTGACATCACAAAAAAGTAATCTTAGAGTGAATACTTGCAGATTAATGTTTCAATCTGGATGAGGTGTCCTGACGATCAATGCTGACGACAACCATGACTTCAGAAAGAATTTTTCACAGTAACAGGTCAGATTGATGGGAATAATTCAAATCATACCTTAAGGCTCAGATGACAAACCATAAGCCTTGTATTTCTGAGCCTCTTGCGAAAAGACTGTTCTCTTTTAACTATCCCAATCACTCATTACACGTTTTATGACGGGCAGAAATTTTCACTCGGTGGGTGGGCACGCACCCGTCCCGCTAGAGCGTGAAATGACATGGGTTGACGTTGGCTGACATCAACGCTCAATCGTGTGATAGTTCGGTCAGCAGGCATGCACCGCAGTCGGCAGAGTGCCCACCAACAATTAAAAAGCCTGTTAGGGCCATTAAATAATCAATTAAGCTAAATTTTTCACTGCCTGCCCAACCTAACAGTTGACAGGCAGGCGCAAAGGCCAAGTGGCCTTTGTATTTTTTTGGAAACCTCATCCAAGGGCAGGTTGAGGTTTCCAAAAGCAAATAAAAATAAAATAAGAGTTTTACAATTGAATTAATAGTCCTGCTCATGTGACAGAGTCACATGTGGGGACATGTTTCATTACATTTTTACTTTTGTTATTTTCTTTTTTTAACAACGCTTCATCTCCCTGAGGCATCTTTGTGCCTCAGGCAGATTGTGAAGCGCTCACTTGCGTGAAGTTCATACTTGGCCTGCTCGCTCTCCTCTCCCCCACCCCCAACCCTCTCCCCCCACAGGCATCATGGAGCGCTGCCGCTTGCATTTCACGCTGGGCGGATCTTAATTGGCCTGCCAGCGTGAAATCGCAGTCCGTTGTTGATTGCAGTTGGCTGTCGGCTTCCTGACCGCCCCTGCCGAGCCCCCTCGCCAAGAGCAAAATTCTGCCCCATGTATAGGCTAACAACAGGACATACCATATTTCCAAAGTACCAACTGACCTCTACTGGCGACATTCCCCAGATATATGGATTTTTTTTGAAGCTGATCAGATGGCTTATGATGCAATTGCTATGTTCACCAGAAATCTGCTTGTCCAGAAGATCAGGCAGATAAAACTTAGCAGAATGTGTACTTAGCACTGTGTTCTGTAAACCATAGTTTTGAGTAGTCTGGAGTTCCATTAAATTGGTGTTTACATAAAACTCTGATTGATTGTTGATTAATACATATCTCTGAAAGATACAAATTTAAAAGAAATTAAAGTTCTTTCATTGCTTCAAATCCAAAATGAATCAAATCAGTACAGCTTACAAAACAAACAAGCTTTTCTAGTAAACCTGCAAAACATTCTACTTTATAAACAACATAGTTATTTATAACTAATATTTATATCTAGGAGTCAGCAAATGCAGGAGTTATGCCAGTATCAGACCTGCTAGGAACCACTAACACTGACCTAGTCATCATACCAGGGTTAGGGAGTAGTCCCCTCATATCCTGAAAAGTCTGACTGAAAACTGCAGAGTTGGTGGGGAATAGGGCAGATTTTTATGACAGTTAAGGCTGATATATGCCAGACTCTCCACACATTTTGAGGGCCAGCATGATAGATTCAGTGTAGTTCCAATTCACATATAGCACATACTAATAATATCTCTGCATCTCAAAGCCTTAGTAATTTATATTGGGTCAATATATCTCCAATTTGTCCCTCACTCTGAAAGTCAGTTTGGGGAGTAAAAGTTATGTGGTTGGAAAAGAGAAAAGGAGCTGAGAATGTCTTTGGACTGGCTCCTGGAGAATGAAGTTTTGAGTCCATATGGCTCTTCATCAGAACTGATGAAGAGAAAAGTCATATGGACTCGAAACGTTAACTCTGTCTTATTCTCCACCGATGCTGTCAGACCTGTTGAGATTTTCTGGCTATTGTTTTTGTTTCAGATTTCCAGCATCTGAAGTATTTTGCTTTTATCAAAGGATTCCAGGAGCAGCTTGCAGTTTTTTTTTTCATTCCGCACTCAGGACTATAGGGTGCTTCCATGGTCCTCTGAGATGTTGTAAAACACGTCTACTTACAAAATGGGCCCTATTTCATCTAAATTGCAGGGGATTTGAACTTCCCATCCTGCAATAAAGTCGGCACGGGTAGAAATGCTGCATGTAGGCTGGATACCGGCACCATTACCCCATGCTGACAAAAATTGCTGGAAATGGGAATGAGGGCAGGAATCCTTGAATCAGGTCCTCTTGAATCTCTGGAGCACCCGGAAGAAACCCACGCAGACATACAGAGCATGCAAACTCCACACAGGCAGACATCCGAGGTCAGTATCAAACCTGGGTCCTTGGAGCTGTGAGGCAGCAGCGCTAAACACTGCGCCACCCAACTTCATCAACATTTCCTTAAATATTTTTAGAAGTAATTTCAGATACTTCTGAATGTATCAGTCATTCCTTTTTGTGATACCCTTATTGTCAGTATCCAGGGAACTGATATCGCCCAAGATTTATACTCTGTATGTTTCACAAGCATCGTGATCCTACCTTCTTTGGGCATTTTTGTAAAATGTATTATTTCCTATTGATTCTATGAATTTAATTTAGAAGAAACAAACATCATAATCAAACAAATATTACACAGGAGAACAATCTTTTAACGTCAATAAAAATCAAACAATTAAATTGGTAACATCATCAATTGACTGTCAATAAACATACTCCTGCAGTGCAAGGGAAGTGCAATCTCATTAAAGCCAACTGTGAGGAGAAAAAGCAAAATAACTATGGCTTCACATGTAATAATATGGCAATTATCACAGAGGGAGTATTATGATGGAGGATGGATCATTTCACAAATCTAATTGGAGTAGATGCTAGCACAGAGCACAGAACATAAAAATAATAAGAAAAAATAGTTATTTTGTAACCCTCAGCTACCCTACCTCTGTGAAGACTTTTGTAATATCTACTAAAGATCTTACCAATAATAGTTCGGTTGTTGTTTTCAGGCCTTCAAATAACAAACTCTTTGACTTTGCTGTGCTGTTGTCAGTTACTCCCATTACATCAGCCACTACAAAGACTATTTCCTTCACTAATTCTTCATGCATTCTGAACTCTCCAAATTCTTTAAAAAGCTTGATCATGTCTTTGACTGTTCTTGTTACAATTAGTGCACTTTCCAAAGTTACCTTTAATATTTCAGATCAAAAAGAAGGTATTTTTAAATTCAAGAACAAACACTTCACATCATCACTTTTGACAATTTTTAAGTAATAAATCTTATTAGACAGTTCCATTTTATTACTTAGTGACAAATATTACCTAATTATTTTATAAGGTCATTAACGGTGGAAAGAAATGTTAATTATCTACAGGCAAATTGTTGTAGCCCAATCATAAGATTCTTAAGGTTCATTGAATCTTCTTTCTCAGTTTATCAGTTAGTTAAATAGCTGCATGACAGCAGAATAAATATTAAATTCACCAACAGTGTTTACCACACAGGCTTTTCAAATAATAAATGGTAAGCAAATGCATGATCTATCACATAGCTGAACCAGATTTTAGGTTTGAGACCTGTCAATATGACGAATTAACTGATTTCAGCTGACACAAAAGTTGGGTATTAGAATCGGCTTGAGCACCCGAGCATTACAGGGGAGGTGGGGGTGCAAACAAAAATCAAATCATCAGTGCTTGCTGTTCATGGCAATCCACTCCCTCCTGTTGCTAAGAACATATGTGTTGTCCTGTCTTTAGGTAAAGACTGGATCAGGCTGGTAGTGTTGATCTCCATAGTTGAATCTTGCCCAAAGTAAAAATTACTTGTTGGCTAGCATTATCTTTGGAACAAATTCACATACACTGACCCAAATAAGGAGCTATTAGGACAGAAGGCCAATAGCTTGGTCAAAGTGGTATGTTTTAAGGAGAGTCTTAAAGCACGTAAGTGAGGTAGAGAGGCAGAGAGGTGTAGGAAGGGTATTCCAGAGCTTGGGGCCTAGGCAACTGAAGGTGCAGTCATCAGTGGTGGAGTAATTAAAATTGTGAATGCTCAAAAGGCCAAAATTAGAGGAGGGCAGATATTGCCCGTCAGCAAGCACAGGGGTGATTGGGGAACAGGGAACAGGGAATGGAACATGATGTGAGTTAAGAATGGGCAATGGAGTTTTGGATTGACCTCAAGTTCACAGAGTGTAGAATGTAGGAGACCAACCAGGGTTGCACTGGAATAATCAAGTCTAGAGGTAAAGACAGCATGAAAGAGGGTTTCAGCAGCAGATGAGCCGAGGTAGGGGTGAAGTCAGAAGAATAAACTAGAGAAAACAATTTACATTTTTTATTTGATCAAACAGTTTGTTAAGTAGTTGAAAGCTCCTTTACCTCATTGGTTACATTAACAAGGTCATGTAATACAGAGACAGTTTCCATCAGCTCCCTCTGGAACGAAAAAAGAAAATCAAGCTTGTCCAAAAGGTGTCAACAGTAAACCAAACCTCAGCTGTTACCCTTAGCCACAACTAACAAACACATTCACCACATTGGTTTTCCAAAAGTGTCTGCAGTTATTTCAAAGCTACATTGGACAATGAGGTGAACCCTCATGGAAATTAATTCACTTCCATTTATTTTGCTCGATAATTGGTCGAACTCTTTCCTGAGTTATTCTCTTGCGATTTTTGTATTTATAAAGCAAATTAGGGTTTTTTTATCAACACCAATACATGAGTGGTGTATAACTTTGTTCAACATATCCTTTTTCCCCTGATAAATTGAATTTTTAAGAGTGGCAGTTGAGTATTCTGTGAAGAAAGTACAAACCCTAGCAATAAACTAAAACTGACGATAGGGTTGAAGAACAGTATTTAATACATAGCCAGCACAAACAGAGGACAAATAGTAGACAGGTGACAAGAAGCTGGAAATACGATTCATCTTATACAAGTGGGATATGAGGTACATTGCACAACTCCTCAACAATTTCCATCATAAGTTGCATAATTCAAGTTAAGATGATAGAAATTTTAATGTAAAATAGAAATTAAATTGCTGGAGCAACAGTTGCATTACTGTGCTGTTTGTTCTTAATTCTGGCATAATTGCCTAAAATGTGAAAAACATTTCAAGAAGATATATCATATGTGGTATTTTAAAGAATTAGTATCATCTTGGAATACACAAGTTAAGGCAAACCATACCTGACTAGATATAGTTAGGCTGCAAAGAGCACTTATTAACATATTTCTGGTCCGTATCTGGAAATCACTTGTGATTCCTCCCTCTTTATGGAGACGATAGAGCACCCTGGCCAACAATACGATGTAATTTTTTGTTTCCTTTTGGTTTCCCAACAACATGAGAATTGAAAGGTTCTGAAGACCCTGGGTGCACCTGAATGAGAAGGAAAAGGGTTACCTATACTCAGAATTTCTCATGGTGATGTATGAGCCTCACTTAATTTCTGTAATGGGTAATATAACATAATTTAGTCAAAGTATTTTATTAGTACACTGATAATTTAGTAAAAGTAAAGATATAAATTGATGATAGCTGTTTTAGAATAAAAATGTTATGTATAAGCACTAAGCAGTGATGTTAAAAAATATTTCTGCCACTTAAGAGATTTTCCCAACGTGCATCACTTTATTCGCTGTAAGCTTACATAGTTGATAAATGAAAATCATCTCTGGGATTGGAAACAAGATCCACTCTTCAGAATGGATTCATTTACTCACAGTTCTTCATCTGTTTTAATACTTGGTAAAACAACTGGAGTAACTGAACATGGCTTGGTTTTCGATCCAAGTAAATCAGTAATCACAGTATTGATCGTCACTACAGAAGAAATATAAGCAAAGAGACTTTAAACCAAATTAACATGGCAGTTTGATACAGTAGCACAACAGAGTGAAACAATTAAGCATGGTAGTGCTGAATCGCATATTGCATTTGGTGTATGGTTAGTGGTTGGGTTACTGGATTTGTAATCCAGAAGCCTGGACGGATCCACACACAAGTTCAAATTCCACCATGACAGCTGCGGAATTTAAATTCAATTAATTAAATTAATTTTGGAATAAAATGCTCGTATAAGTAATTGTGATCTTGAAGCTAAGGGCGGAATCGTCCCAGATTTGCACTAAGTGCAGTAATGGGTGGGTAAAACAACAGCAGCTTTTCACGCTGTATCATCCCAAACCCACTGCATTAATTATGCATCCCCAGATACACGCCATTTTGATGGTGGGCGGGCTCCAATTCACCTGCCACGCAAGCACCTCGCTGCTTCATCACGTCAGGCACCACATTTAAAATAAAACCACGCTCAATTCTTCCAGCCCAGGACTGAAGCAAAGAAGACATGGCACCAAAAGACAAGAAGACTGCAGCCCTTGAGTGCGTTTGAACACTGTGGAGGCCCGCTGTGATGTCCTCTACCCCCACTCTGGCTGCAGGAGGGGCCGCTACATTGCCACTCTGGTTTAGTAGATGATGGCAGTGGTGATCAATGGCAACGTTACACAGAAGAGGTTGGCCATCCAATGCAGATAGAGGATGAATGATCTCTTCTGTGCAGCCAGGCAATTGGCTCACGCTCTTAAACTCTAACACTCAAGCCTATCATACAGTCACTAGCATCTCACTCACTGCCAGCTCAAGGGACATCACCACCCATTCTTACATACACACCCTCACATGTCCATCTGGCCTCATCTCCTCTGGAGACTGCCTCTTCAGCCTTCACCATCTTAAGGCCTCTTACACAGATCCACACACACCCTGGGATACCCTCCTTCCCCAATACAACTCTTGTCCTGCAGCTTCTTCCCTTGCCTGAGGCCACATTTCCTCCTTCCCCAAGCCCTGCAGCCGTTGAAAAGCCACCCACATATGGAGACCTATCCGAGATCCCCTCTAACAGTGAGGTGGTGCTGTCTGTGAAGCCTGGCGCTGATAACTGAGAGTTCTCACAGAAGCAAGATAGGTAAACAAACCTTGAAGCCCTGAGCGAAATGCAGCCTGCCAAGTGCACGCCTTATATATGCTGTTGTGAAACACGTCAGCGTGTTTTCCCATGGACGATCCAAGGGGAGGGATGAGTCTGGCGGGTTGGGCTTATAATGATATGCTGATGTATTTCAATGCGGTTCCCAACATCCGATGGCAGGGAACACAGCCCGCCTTCGGCGGGCAGAGCGGATGATCATAAACTGGCTTCATGATGTCGTGAAACCAAATTTTGGTCTTCTTGCCATATTGTCCGCTCACGCCACCCAACACACCAGACCCTGGCTGGCACAGAAAATACCGGCCTAACAGTTTGTTGTTAAAAACCGACCTGGTTCACTAATGTCCTTTAGGGAAGAAATCCACCTCCCTTACCAGGTCAGGCCTGGCCTACATTTGACTCCAGACCCACAGAAATATGGTCAACTCTTAACTTCCCTCTGAAATGGCCTGGCAAACCATGAAGTCTGGAAAGTAGCTAATCGCCAGCTTCGAAGGCAAATAGGGATGTGCAATAAATGCTGGCCTTCCCAGGGACACCCACAACCATGAATGAATGAAAAGAAAGGAAAGAGACTGCACCCTTGATTTTTCAAACATCAAACTCTTGGGCCTGAATTTTCAGCTCAGCGGGGTGGGCACATGTGATCAGTGGGCCGGGGACAGCCGGGCAACGGACAGCCAACTGCAATCGGCCCCAGACCACGATTTCATTCTGGCTGGCCAATTAACGGCCAGTCAGCATGAAATGCGCGCTGAAAAGCTCAGCGCTGCCAGGGTGGGGTGGGAAGTGGGCGGGCGATGACATCAATGCGGGCACTGGCCAGCACTAACAGAAAGCTGCCTGAAAGCAGAAGCTGTCTCAGGGAGCTGAAGACCTGAAACGGCAAAAATAAAGGTTTGAAAGCTGAAAAATAGTGTCCATTTTTCACAGTCACCTGAAAATTTAGCTAATGAAATGCTGTCCACAGAAATTTATTTATATTTTATTTCATCATGGAAATCTCATCCTGCCTGTGGATGAGGTTTGTTGAAAAATGCAAAGGCTGCCTGGCCAATTCATCCATCCACCAACCGTAAGGCTGGATGGGCTACGTAAAGTAACAGACAATTGCACTGTTAATGGTCTTAATTGCCCTCAAAATTGTCAACAGGCACGCTTCCAACTTTTGTGCATGCCTGCCGACTGAAATATCACGTGAGCACGGGATGATGTCAGGGCGCTCGCCGGACATCATCTCGTGTTATTTCACACGCAATCGGTTTGGGCACACACTCTTCTGATCAGCATAAAATTCAGCCCTTAATCATGGATATGCCATTATGGGGAAATGTGAAGTGGAAAAGAAGAAGGAAAACTGGACAAAGCAAAGTATCAAGTGCTTGACCTCGAGAGCTTTTGGCTTTACTTTCCAAATTCAACC
Organism: Carcharodon carcharias; assembly: GCF_017639515.1. Taxonomy (NCBI): domain Eukaryota; kingdom Metazoa; phylum Chordata; class Chondrichthyes; order Lamniformes; family Lamnidae; genus Carcharodon; species Carcharodon carcharias. Next base: position 94,344,676 of record NC_054469.1, read on the forward strand.
CTTGTTAAAGAAAACAACATGGAAGCCAGTAGCACCGCCAGAATTGGTATGGGATAAAATCATGGAAAGCCACAAGAAAACTAGTGTGAAACACAAGCAACTTGCTGTTGCTCAGGTCTCAGTTTCTTAACTAAGCCATGTAGAATTCAAAGTGCCCACAAATCCACCAGTGTGACTGATAGTAGTAATGTAGAATTTAATACTACATATCAAGTCAAAAGGCCACAAATTCTCCTTCAATGATTGTGAGCAAAAAGATGAATTTATGATCGATTTTTCCACACCTGGGTGTACCAAAAATGTATTATTACTATTGCTTTTTTTCAAATACACTGAATGAGCCAATATCCCCATAAAGGAAAGTTTAGAAGACGATGATGTTATAAATCCATTTTGGAGTTATATTTCGTACCTTAACCACCACCCATCCCTCCCCCAGCTACTCGCTGAGAAAACTATTTTCCCCAAAGCTGTGTTTCAAACTCCCATAACCCAATCCATTGCCTTCGCTGCACTTTTCAATATGTACAATATGTCTGCTTTCCCCACTGAATTATCATTCATGCCTTCACCCCCTCTGGATTTCTCAAGTCATCATTAAGCAAATTAGCACACTGTTACATGAAATGTCCAATGTAATTGGAAGCTGCTGTTTAGGTGGGACTTACATTTATATCTATTGGTGGCTTCGCCAGCAGGCAACTTAAAGTAGTACTCATGATCCCTTCCATCATACAAAACAGTTTCAGTTGAATTGCCAATGCTGTAGCTGTACTCGTAATGCAGATCCTTCAATAAGATAAAAACATTTCTAGTTTCAAGACAACAATATTTTTAAACTCATCAAAGATTGCAAGGTAACTAATAAAAGTGCATTGTTCTGAACCCTGAGCAGTGCACAATGCAGGTCACAGGATGTATGAGTTAGGAACAAGAGATATCAAAGAAAACAGAACTCAGTCTGACCCTTGATATTGCAGGATTTAAAAATCAAAACCAAGTGATATATATTTTACTTCACTATATGAGTAGCTAATAGAATGACTCACTGTCAGAAGCAAATATTAATAGGTCTGGGTCATCCCAATCAATGTTGTTTTAAGTCTACATTATTTAAAATGGCATTCATTTTTGCTAAGTGCGAGTATTCAGTTACAAAGGATCATTTATTGTCAAAGATAGCTCATTACAATATTCCTATTTTTGGTTGGCCAGCATTTAGAGCTAGAGTGCTGAACATAATTGTTAAAATATCCGTATTTTGAAATTAGTTGATCATACTGCAGTGAGGGGTTTGAATTATCTCTGATATTAAGATTACTTATTTTGTTATTATAGTAAGAATACTTCATTACACAAATGTAGAACGGAAGCTACCCAGGGCAGGTGTAGGAAACAAATGACAAAAAAAATCTCATATAACAACACAAAAGCAAAATGTTTTGGTGCTAGAAATCCAAAAAAATTAGAGAATGTGGGAGTGTTCTGTGGGTCTGGAAGCATCTATGGAGAGAGAAATCATACATGTTGCCAGACTACTGAGTATTTCTAGCATTTTCTGTTTTTACTCCATAATCCTTTAAAACTGAAATCCTGACAACGGATACCTTCCTAAAAATTGTGTTCCAAATAATGATTAATTTCAAGTTGTTGAAAGCTACTGAACAATGGCAAAAACAGAGGGACTAACCTGAAAGGAGTTACTCAACCAACAGCGTTGGGAAATTAAATTTTATTCTTTACCATTTAAAAGGGAGCATATAATACAGCAGTTCTTTAAAGCTTGAGCAGTTTTTTTTATTTGCACATGGGATGTAGGCGCCGGTTAGGCCAGCATTTATTGCCCATCCCTAATTGCCCTTATTCGGAGGGAATTTAAGAGTTAACCACATTGCTGTGGATCTGGAGTCACATTTAGGCCAGATCAGGTAAGGACAGCAGATTTCCTTCTTAACTACCCTCTGAAATTACCTAGCAAGGTCAGTTCCAGGGCAATTAGAGATGGGCAATAAATGCTGGCCTTGCCAGTGACGCCCACATCCCATGAAAGAATTTATAAAAACATTGTAAGCATACACCCCTTGACTCCACCATGCCACAGTTTCATTAAGTGTTCCTTTATATGTGCTTAAGTGAAACCACAATTAATGCCCTCCACCTGTATATAATTAAACACAATTATGATCTATAATTTATAGAAATGCATCATATATTTAGCAAAGGAATGCTTTCCGAAGTGGTGACTTTTTTTAACACCACAAGCTCACCTTCCTCCCAGAAGTACAGAACATGCTGTAATGTGTCAGAATCTCTGATCCAATGCTGGGTCGCACCTCGCATGTCAGTCCCTGAGGAGCTTCATTAGTGAAGAGGAAAAGCTGTGCTTTTCCTGTTTCGCTCTGACCTTCTGCAGGAGAAGTAGACAGTGCAGACAGACAGTAGCATAAAATGTTACAATCTTAGCAAACACATCTTCTGTGAGCAAAAAACCAAAGTGAAGTTCAAAATGCTTGAAATATTCTTACTTACCAACAATGACTTCTATCATGTAAATCTTTTTACTTTTAAGGCTGAAAGGTTTAAATGTTAAAGTCTGTGATTTTATACCTGTGGAAAAAAGCAAAGCCATTCTTGAATCATTATTAGTGTAGCAGAAAAACAAAAATATATTAGTTCAACACAACACTGTTATTCACAGCTAAAGTTAATATTAATGTATAACCAAATATTAAAACTGAATAACTTAGCATTTCAGTCATTTTAATTTAAGCTATTTGCTCTTTACTTTCCCAGTTTTCTCTTCCTTCATTGCTTCCTTTCCTGAATGCAGTAACTGATAGGAGAATACAGCTCCATAAACACCAGTTAATCTTGTAGTTCTTCATATAGGTTATCATTCTTCTTATGTGAACTTAGGTGAGTGTCAGCAAGCTGGAAATGCAAAGGAGCTGAAGGCATCAAATCTAAAAGCAATTCTGTTGTCTCATATATATGTAGGTACCAAGACAGTTAGTAAACATACACAATGAGAGCTGGCACAACATGTGAATACACTCAGCAATATATTTTTTAAAATTTATTCACGGGATGTGGGTATCACTGGCTAGGCGAGCATTTGTTGCCCATTCCTAATTGCCCTTGAGAAGGTGTGGTCGGTCATTCTTGAATCGCTGTAGTCCATGTGGTACAGGTATACCCACAGTGCTGTAGGAAGGGAGTTCCAGGATTTTGACCCAGCAACAGAGAAGGAAATCAATATAATCATCCCACCAGCAGTAGCAAGATAAGACTCTTTTTCACATTTTTCATATTCTCCGCACAAACCAGCAGGATTTTCACTTTGCCTCAACCTAACCGTAAGCCAGCTGGGAACACTTCATGGCATCTTCTTTCTGCTTCCAGTTAGACCCTCTAAAGCTGCTAGTGCTTCTATTACTTTCTCTTCGAGTCTAATTTATTAATGCAAACTATGGTAAATTGCTCAAACTATGGTAAATTGCTTTATGGGGAGGCAATGGTGTAGTGGACTAGTAATCCAGAGACCCAAGGTAATGCTCTGGGGACCTGGGTCCAAATCCTGCCACGGCAGATGGTGGAATAAAAATCTGGAATTAAAAGTCTAATAATGACCATGAAACCATTGTTCTAAAAACTCATCTGATTCACTAAAATCTGCTGTCCTTACCTGGTCTGGCCCACATGTGACCCCAGACCCACAGCAATGTGGTTGATTCTTAAATGCCCTCTGAACAAGGGCATCGCCTAGCCAGCGACATCCAATGAATTTTTTAAAAAAGGAAATCAAGACAGCACCAAAATCAGTGAGATTATGGACAAAAGGAGCAGACACTCAATTCTCCCTACTATCATCCCATTTCCCATCAAAAGCTAGGCGGTAATCAAGCTGAAATAATTCATATTTTCCAGCTACTCTTCTATTTTAATAAATTTCAGAAGCAAAATGCGACTTTGTTCTGTATCATGAAACATTACTGTATAGAAACTGACCATTCATCTGAACTGTCCATGTCATATTTTTCACACCATGAGCCATATGGATGTTCCCACTTTCCTGATCACTCACCTTCAATAGTTCTTTTAAGCAACTACCTAATTTGCTTTTCAAATAATTTCCAGACTCTGCCATAAACCAGTAAAAGCAGAGATTTGCATATTCAACCCATCTTTAGCATAAAGGAAATTTTTCCAATCATAAACAAAATTGATTGAGAAAGTGGTCCTGGGCATGCGACAAAACAAATTCCCTTTTCTCACCACAAACATTTTCCTTATCCCAGGCTATTTACCAGAGAACTAAAATCTCCTATAATTGTTAATATATTGTTGATGCTCTTGAATAGGCTTACACATTTAATTGTTGATATCCATTCCATTGCTCAACAGCATATATCATACTCCCCACCAATGTGACTGATCCATTGTTATTCCTCAGATGAATCCAGAGGAATTCTGTTTACACCATTTTTTATTAACATTTTACTGCTCTAAGCTAATGATGTTTTCTCAACTTACTATCATTACCTTACTGCCCTTTCTTCTTCCCTTGTGGCTTCTGGATATATCTGGATATATGATACATGGTACAGTTTAAGTTTGTTATGGAAAAAGAAATAGACAAGTTGCAAAAATAATGTCTTGGATTGGGGGAGACTGGATCTTCATAAAATAAGGCAGGATCTGGCCAAGGTAGACTGGGAACAACTACTTGTGGGGAAATCTACAGAGGAGCAGTGGCGGAGCATTCAAAAAGGAAATGGGGAGGGTGCAGGCTCAACATGTTCCCTCAACGGTGATAGGAAGGAGTAACAAGCCCAGAGAACCATGGTTGACCAGAGATATTCAGGTTACGATAAGGAAAAGAGAGGCTTTTAGCAGGTACAAGGGAAGCAAATCAGCAGAGGCGTTAGTGGAGTACAGAATTGCTTAAGAAAGCAATTAGGAGAGCAAAGAGGGGATATGAGAAAGCTCTGGCTGGTAAAAGTAGGGAAAAGCCCAAGATATTCTATAAGTATATCAATGGGAAGAGGATAATCAGGGAAAGAGTAGGGCCCATAAAGGACCAAGGGTGGTGCCAGATGACATCAGTAGAGTGGTGAATGAATACTTCACATCTGTCTTCACCCAAGAGAATGAGGATGAAGGTATCGAACCTCGGGGAGAGAGACTGCAAGGTTCTTAAGCAAGTTGATATAGGGAGTGACAAGATATTGGAGGTGTTGGCAGGCTTAAAAGTGGGCAAATCTCTAGGTCCGGATGATTTGTGTCCCAGACTGCTGAGGGAGGCAAGGGAGGAGATTGCAGGGGCTCTGACCCAAATTTTTAATTCCTCTCTGGCCACGGGGGAGGTGCCAGAGGACTGGAGAACAGCTAATGTGGTTCCGCTATTTAAGAAGGGTTGTAGAGATAAGCCAGGGAACTACAGGCCAGTGAGTCTCACGTCAGTGGTAGGGAAACTATTGAATTCTGAAGGAGAGAATCTATCTCCACTTGGAGAGGCAAGGTTTGATTAGGAATAAAAGCAAAAAACCTGCGGATTCTGGAAATCTAAAACAAAAATAAAAATACCTGGAAAAACTCAGCAGGTCTGGCAGCATCTGCAAAGAGGAACATAGTTAACTTTTCAAAGTCCGTATTACTCTTCAACAGAACTAAGTAAAAATAGAAGAGAGATGAAATATAAGCTGGTTTAAGGGGGGTGGGACAAGTAGAGCTGGATAGAGGGCCAGTGATAGGTGGAGATAGCCAAAAGATGTCATAGACAAAAGGACAAAGAGGTGTTGAAGGTGGTGATATTCTCTAAGGAATGTGCTAATTAAGGGTAGAAAGCAGGACCAGCAAGGTACAGATAGCCCTAGTGAGGGTGGGGTGAAGGAATAAGAAATGGGCTAAAAGGTAGAGATAAAACAATGGATGGAAATACGTTTAAAAATAATGGAAATAGGTGGGAAAAGAAAAATCTGTATAAACTATTGGAAAAAAAGGGGGTGGGGGATCGGAAAGGGGGTGGGGATGGAGGAGAGAGTTCATTATCTAAAATTGTTGAACTCAATTTTCAGTCCGGAAGGCTGTAAAGTGCCTAGTCGGAAGATGAGATGCTGTTCCTCCAGTTTGCGTTGAGCTTCACTGGAGCAATGCAGCAGGCCAAGGACAGACATGTGGGCATGAGAGCAGGGTGGAGTGTTGAAATGGCAAGGGACAGGGAGATCTGGGTAATGCTTGCGGAGAGACCGAAGGTGTTCTACAAAGCGGTCACCCAGTCTGCATTTGGTCTCTTCAATGTAGAGGAAACTGCATTGAGAGCAACGAATGCAGTAGACTAAATTAAGGGAAGTGCAAGTGAAATACTACTTCATTTCAAAGGAGTGTTTGGGCCCTTGGACGGTGAGGGGAGGAGAAGTAAAGGGGCAGGTGTTGCACCTTCTGCGGTTGCATGGGAAGGTGCCATGGGAGGGGGTTGAGGTGTAGGGGGTGATGGAGGAGTGGACCAGGGTGTCCCGGAGGGAACGGCCCCTGCGGAATGCCACCGGGGGGGTGAAGGGAAGATGTGTTTGGTGGTGGCATCATGCTGGAGTTGGCGGAAATGGCGGAGGATGATCCTTTGAATGCAGAGGCTGGTGGGGTGATAAGTGAGGACAAGGGGGACCCTATCATGTTTCTGGGAGGGAGAGGAAGGTGGGAGGGTGGATGCGACCAGACCTTACCCCCACTAGGGCTATCTGTACCTTGCTTGTCTTGCTTTCTACCCTTAATTAGCACATTCCTTAGATAATATCACCACCTTCAACACCTCTTTGTCCTTCTGTCTATGACATCTTTTGGCTATCTCCACCTATCACTGGCGCTCTATCCAGCACTACTTGTCCCACCCCCCCCTTAAACCAGCTTATATTTCACCTCTCTTCTATTTTTACTTAGTTCTGTTGAAGAGTCTTACGGACACAAAATGTTAACTGTGCTCCACTCTGCAGATGCTGCCAGAGCTAAGTTTTTCTAGGTATTTTCATTTTGATCAGGGATAGTTAGCATGGCTTTGTCAGAGGGAGGTCATGAGTAACAAATTTGACTGAATTTTTTGAGGAGGTGACCAGGTGTGTAGATGAGGGTAGTGCAATTGATGTAGTTTATATGGATTTCACCAAAGCCTTTGACAAGGTCCCACATGGGAGACTTATAAAGAAGGCAAATGCACATGGGATACAGGGTAATTTGATAAGGTGGATTCAAAATTGGTTTAGTTGTAGGAGAGAGGGTGATGACAGAAGGATGCTTTAGTGACTGGAAGCCAGTGTCCAGTGGCATACCACAGGGATCTATTATTTGTCATTTATATAAATGACATAGATGACTATGTGGGGGGTAGGATTAGTAAGTTTGCAGATGACACAAAGATTGGCCGGGTAGTTAACAGTGAGGTTGAGTGTCTTAGGCTACAGGAAGAAATAGACGGGATGGTCAAATGAGCAGATAAGTTGCAGATGGAATTTAACCCTGAAAAGTGTGAGGTGATACTCTTTGGAAGGAGCAATTTGACAAGGAAATATTCAATGAACGGCATGACACTAGGAAGTTCTGAGGAACAAAGGGACCCTGGTGTGTGTGTCCATAGATCTCTGAAGGCGGAGGGGCATGTTAGTGGGGTGGTGAAAAAGGCATCTAGGACACTTGCCTTTATCAATCGAGGCTTAGCTTACAAAAGTAGGAAGATTAGGTTGGAATTGTGTGGAACCTTGGTGAGGTCACAGCTGGAGTACTGTGTGCAGTTCTGGTCACCACATTATAGGAAGGATGCGATTGCACTGGAGTGGGTGCAGAGGAGATTCACCAGGATGTTGCCTGGGATGAAACATTTAAGTTATGAAGAGAGGTTGTATAGACTTGGGTTGTTTTCATTGGAGCAGAGAAGACTGAAGGGCGACCTGATTGAGGTGTACAAGATTATGAGGGGCGTGGACAGGGTGGATAGTGAGCAGCTGTTCCCCTTAGTTGAAGGGTCAGTCACAAGGGGACATAAGTTCAAGGTGAGGTGCAGGAGGTTTAGGGGGGATGTGAGGAAAAACCTTTTTACCCAGAGGATGGTGACGGTCTGGAGTGTGCTGCCTGGGAGAGTGGTGGAGGCGGGTTGCCTCACATCCTTTAAAAAGTATCTGGATGATCACTTGGCATTCAAGGCTATGGGCCAAGTGCTGGTAAACGGGATTAGTGAGTAGGTCAGGTGTTTCTCACGTGTTGGTGCAGACTCGATGAGCCGAAGGGCCTCTTCTGCACTGTGATTCTGTGATGTAACTTTAGATGCTGACCCAGCTACAAGCATATTGCAGTTCCTGATATAATGCCATTATTTTCTAATTTAATGGCCTGAATTTTTCAGTTGGTGAGCGGGCTTGGTGGGAGCGGGCAGGGGCTGCCATGGAGCCAATCGGCTCTGTGCCGCTATTTTACATGGACGGGCCAATTAACGCCCACCCAGCGTAAGGTGCAAGTTGTATCGCTCAGCGCTTCCTGTGTGGGTGGGGGGAGGAGGGAGAGTCGGGTCCAGTGCTCTTTTGCGCATGCATGCAAAAGAGCGCTTCAATCTCCCTGAGGTATGGAGCTACCTCAGGGAGATTGAACAACTTTTGAAATTATTAAATAAATGGACGTAAAATATAATTAAAAATGGCCCCTCACATGTGACTGTGTTGTGTTTTGATATTTTGGAAAAATTATTTATTTAATTAATAAAAGCTTTAGGAAACCTCATCCCGCTCGTGGATGATGCTTCCTAAAAAATGTGAAGGCCGCTTGGTCTTTTCGCTTGCCCGCCAACCTTAAGGTTGGACAGGCAGTGTTAACAATTACATTAATTACGTCCCTAATGGCCTTAACAGGCCGTTTAAATATTGGCGGGCGCGCAGCTGACTCTGGCGCACGCCCGCTGAACAAAACGTCGCGAGTCAACACGATGACGTCGGGACGCGCGCCCGACGTCATCTTGCGTCATTTTACACATTGGTGTGTGGGCCCACCCCCAGCACGCCAACTGAAAAATTCTGCCCAATGAGTTCAGTTCCCCAATTTTGTTTTTTGTACCATTTACAGTGATATACATAACTTTTAGTTTTGATTTACAATGTTTTCTTTCCACATCTTGATTCCTTTCACTATCTTATTCTGTTTGAATTCTTTCAACCCTTGTACCTGCTTATTATCTTTACACCTGAAGTTTACCTTCCTTTCCAACCAAACAATTGTTTGTTTTTCCGTCCAAATAACCAAATACTTGAATTTTTATTAACAGTTTGGGTTAAGCTCTGTACATGTACAGAAGCAGATTCTGCAATTCAGTTCGCTTTTCTTTGAATAAGGAATCACATTCGACTTATTTTCAAAAACTACAGCCTTCATAATGCATTTAACCTTTGATGTCCACAGGTTAGTTCACTGACATGTGTACTGTCAGATTGCAAAGGCCACAGATAAATCCACATTGCATTTGAGCTGAAAGGCTACTAACCCAGTTAATCCAGGGAAAGAGGCATATTACTGGACCAGCAAGTCACTTAAAAGAAGTGTTCTTTCTATAGCCACTCATTCCACCCTAGCTGACAGAAATCCATTAAATTAGGTGGAACTAAACAAGGACCTAGGTTACACCACATGCTCCACAATGAGCTGTTGAGTGCACAGCCTGAGTCAGGCAACTGGCACAGATGAGCACTGGACCAAGGAATCCGTACATCGAGGAACTCCAAGCCATAATCCTTCAGTGAGACTTGATATATGGTAGACAGCAATACGCCAGGTCAGATCATAGCCAGAAGTGGGGCATAACTTGGGGTCCAGGTGAAGATTAAGGGCTGGTATAAATAATTTTGGTGCCCTTTGTACAAAGAGGGCTATGGGCACAGCTATTTTCTCCCAAGAAGAGAAAGGCAAGACACGCCAGCCTGGCTGGAACATCTCCAATGTTCTTTTCGATATCAATATGATATCAGGTACTCTGGATACTCCATGAGCTTGTGGATGCCCACCATTGGCACACAAATGAGGGAATGACTGTCTGACTTTGGAACGACCACCATGGTAGCAGTAGTGAAAGTTCCCACATGCCGCATCTCGACACTCACATTCGGACACACCTCATTCTACATTTTTGTGGAAAAGCACTTTAATGCATATGCCAAGTTTTGATCCTTTTCCTGTTTTCAAACTATATTTACCTGTTGCTGTGTAGGTTTCAAACTTCATATCATTAATGGCTATTTTACTCCACTCTATCATGGGGCTGGGTCTTGATGCAGGTGGAGGCTGTATATCTGGAAGAACTTCATCACCATCTCCTGCTTCTGATCCAAAGTTGGATCCTCCAGATGGATCTGTACCAGCTCCAGTACTGATACTACTTCCACTGAATCCACCTCCTGTAACTCAGAAAAATAGATTACAGTAATTTTATAAAATCAAAAATAAGTTTTGAAGCGAAACATTGATTTCACAGAATCCGAATGGTTACAGCACAGAAGTAGGCCATTCAGACCTTTATGTCCATGGAAGCTTTCTGCAAGAGCATTACAGCTCATCTCATTTGCCTGACTTTTCTCTGTAGCCCTGCAATTTTTTTTCTTTTCAGGTGTTTATCCAATTCCTTTTACAAAGATCCAATTATATTTGCCTCCGCCACAACTTAGATAGTGCTTTTCAAATCCTAACCACTTGGTGCATAAAAAAATGTTTCGATTGTTCCTATTGGCTCCTTGGCCAATCCTGTTTACTCTGTGTCCTCTAGTTCTTGACCCTTCCACCAATGGGAACAGTTTTTCTTTACCTACTCTGTCTAAACCTCATAATTTTGAACACTTCTTATAAAAATATGTTGAGTAAACCATTTCAAGTTTGTTTACAAATGCATTATACAACAACTGAGATCATCAAAATGCATCACGATGTGTCATGACATCATTAGAAAAAAACAACACAAAGCGGAATTTTCTGTGCCCACTGGCATTGAGTGTGTTTGGCAGCGTGAGCAGACAATATGGCGCGAAGGACAAAAATCAGTTTCGCGGTGTCGTGAAACCAGTTTGCAATCATCCGCTCTGCCCGCAATGATGGGCTGCATTTTCACCATCGAACATTGGGAACTTCATTGTAGTACACCTGCATATCATTACAGGCCCAGCTTGCCAGAATCATCCCCCTATACTGGATCATCCGAGCACTTCGACGGGAAAACACACCAGTGCAGAACACATCTTGACAAGTGTGACAGGCAGAAGTAGGGACTTACCGTCAGGGCCTTGCTGACATCGCGGACACCCGAGGAGCAGAAGATGCTGGAGCCCAACAGCAGCAGGACCCTGGGGGAATGTCCATGGCATGCTGGGTGGATTCTGATGGGCATGGCTCCACCGCAAAGCAGCTCAAGGAAGGTGCAAAGCCACTGTTGAAGGTCTGCTCAGTGCCCTGGAAATGGTCTGCAACGATGATCATCGAGGGGGTGGAGAAGAAGGTCCAGCTGTGTTTGGGAGAGGGAGATGTACCAGGGAGTGGGAGAGGAAGGTCTAGGTTCGACTGAGAGAGGAAGGTGTGTTGGGGATGAGGTTGGGAGGCGGGTAATGTAGGTGTGGGGGGGGCGGGGTGGGAGGTTTGGAGCTGGTGGGGGGGGAACAAAGATGTGGGGGCTGGGATTGTGGGGGGAGGAAGGGGTAACGGGCAAGAGTACAGCAAATGGGGAGGTAGGCGTAAGGGAAGGAGTTCAGGGAGGAAGGAGTCCAGAGAGGAGAAGGAGCCCGGAGAGGGGTAAAAGTAAGGGTGGAGGAAGGAGTCAGGAAGAGGGAAGGACTAAACGGGGGAACAAGGAGTCTGTGGGGAATGGAAAGGACTCTGCGGGCTGTGGAATGGGGTGGGGGGGGTGGTCATGTTCCAAGTGGGGGAATGTCCAGGTGAACATGCAAGGGAGGGGTCTGTGGAGTCAATGACTGCCTCCTGGGGACCAAAGTGAGGGTGGGCATGGTAGGAGGGAATGGTGCAAATGACGGAGGGCAGAGTGAGGCAGTAGGGTGGGAGGGTGAGTGTGTGACATTATCAGTAGAAGGGATGGCGAGGTGGTTGGTGGGGAGTCAGAGGCTGACACAGGCCCTGGGGGTGGGATTTTCGGGAAGATAGGGAACATGCAAACCCACCTGGGCACCCCCAAAAGAAAAGGGTTGTGGCTAGTAGCTGACGATGGGGAGGTGGAATGTGATGCCGGGATGGGGCAGGGGAGGGGCGACAGTGATGGGGGAATGGAAATGGGTGACTGGGGGAGGGGAAAGGATGAGGGGCCTTAAGAAAAACTGTACCACTACCACGTTAAATCGAAAGTGAAATGAAACTTGTGGTGGGTGAGAATAGGTGCTGCATGAGAGTGCGGTCAGTGGGTAGACGGAGATGCTGGTCAGCTCAGATGGACAACTGAAAGAGAACCCCAGCAGGCAGCATCGAAAATGCTCAGGACAGTGAGATAACTGTGTTGTGGGAAGGATCTGCATATGTTGGAGAGTGCATACACGAGGCTCTGAAAGGCACTTCCACACACAACTTTTCCCTCCAGAATCACTCGTGGGCCGGCTGCGTGCAGCTGAACTGCTAATGGGGGCGGGTGGTGGCTCGCAGGGGGAGGACTCGTGAAGCCTGTCATTGAAGCTGAAATACACCATTACACATTATTCAGTAAAAGTGAATATATTTGCAGATTGTAAAGTGACAAAATGTGTTCAGCCATGCAACCAATTGTGATTAGAAGTTCTTAACGTTTTTACACCTTAGACTTCCCTGGCATCCGCAGCAGGGACGGAGACAGCTTGTTGCCTCTGATGAATTCGGCGTGGATCCTCTGGACAGCTGAGGCCTTGGGGCCTCTGGCTTGCTTTGGCTGTCCTCCTATGGCCAGCTGCTCCCTGAGAACGAGGTTGAAGGGTCACAGGCAAAGGGGGCTCGGAGGGAGTGGACAGTCTCTGAGATTCCTAAGTAGATGTCCAGGGGTGTCCAGCTGCCGGTCCTCCTTCCTTCGGGTGCCTGAGGTCCCTGGCCTGACTCCTTGAGCAGAAGCAACACCTGGAGGGATGTCAAGGTGCCCCATTTCCCTCTCGCGTTGCCACTGCAGGAACTCACCCATGGCGATCATGAAGGGGTGCAGGTCTGCGAGCATCTCCGTGATCTGCTTGACCAGGGTTTCCATGGCATCCACCATCCTTCCCAAGGAAACATCCATATGTGCATATGTGGGCACAACTTCATCAGAGAGCAGGTGGACGCACTCCTCCAAAACACGTGCCACTCTGTTGAGAGCTTTCAACAGCTCTGCATGATGTTCCCCTGCCTGCTGCTGACTCTCCAGGATGAGCTGGAAGGCCAAATCCAGAGGCTCATCACCTGACTCAACTCACAGGTGCCTCTTCCCAGCAGTCCTCCGAGTGCCAGGGAGCTCGGCTGAACCTGTATCCCCCTGCTGTGGACACCTGTCTGTGTGATAACCACCGGATTGTGAACCTGAGCCTGAACTAGATCCAGGTCTCACTGAGGTGTGTCTCTGCGATGGTAAAGAGTGTGGGTAAGCGCTGTGATGCAAGTTCCAGGCTGCTTATTTTCAGTTCTTCAATGGAGTGGTATCCTCTTGGCTGGAGGTGAGGACACGGATGATGCTGAGGGACTGGCTGGCTGAGAGTTTCGGTCGCTTGGCAGAGCTCCCTGTGAACCAAAGTAGAGAATGCATGTCAGCAGAGTCAAAAGCAGGATAGAGAGCACTCACATTTGCATTGAGAGGGGGATGACAAAGTGCAGGATCCTCAAGTGGATGTTCGCCGTCAACCTCACTGTTGCCACAGGCATGGCCCACATCCTCACCAGTCAGTGCGATGGCCTGTTCCTCAAAGTGCGTGACGGGCCTAATGTGGGCTACTCCACCCTGGTCTGGAACCTTTCCCTGCTGTTGTGAGCCAGCTTCTCCTGCATGAAAACAGATGGAGAGAGTGTGAGCAGGACGCATGGCACTGCGTGGAATGTTTGTGTGGTGAGCGGAATCAAGGACAGGAAGAGGACATGAGCTCAAGAGGGTATGAGCCTGATGGAGATGTGAGGGTGTGTGTGAGAGTTAGTGGTGTAGTTCCTTGAGGTGTGAGATCCCTATGGAAGTGTGATGGGTTCTTAAGCGTGTGAGTTGAGAGTGATGAGAAGAGTGACGTATCCCAGCGGAATAGATGAGACCATTCATCCTCTAGTGGCACTGGGTGGCTGTTCTCTTTTGCAGAGCATCGGCACTGATCATCGCTGCCACCACAATCCATGCTGGACTGGCGACTTTGCTTGCTGGCCTTTGCCCAGAGGGAGTAGAGAATATCACGGCGGGCCTTCCCGGTGTCCAAAAGCACTCAAGGGTCGCATCATTAGCCCAATAGGCTGCAGTCGTTTTGCCTCTCGGGGAAATGTCTTCTTTGCAGCAGTCCTGGGCTGGAAGCACTGAGAGGTGTGCGTGCAGCTGCACTTTAAATATGGCGCCCATTGTGAGGAAGCAGCGAGGTGATGGCGTGGCGGGCGAAGGAAAGCCCGCATGCTATCAAAACGGCATGTTTCCCAGGAATGCATGATTAATGAAGCAGGATCGAGACGGTACAGCGCAAAAAGCTGCCACTGCGGCTGGCGGGAAAATTGTCCCTTTTCCCGCCGGCTACTGCGCTTAGTGCAAATCTGGGACAATTTTGCCCACAGTGCTCGCTCTTCTGGATCCCACCTCCCTCCAGCTCCAGCAACAAAAACATGTGTAACATGTTTCTTTGTGAAGATGGTATCTCTTTAAATTGCTAAGTAATGTACATAATACATCACGTTCAATAATAAATAATACTTTTAAGTTTGTGCTTCCAAGAATTCATTGACAGAAATTCACATCTACCTGTCAAGTTTTCGGTTACCTGAGATGGAGTGCACAGTGCTCCCCTCCGTAGGGTCATAAGCCACTTACTCAAGTTCAGAGAGCTTGGGAGCGTGTTTGCAGAGCCCAGTCTAAGGGGTCTCAAGTGTGCACAAGAGTACTATTGGAATTAAACCAGCTAAAATAGCAGAGTTTAACAAAATAGATAACTGGTAATCTTCCTGTTGTTTGTCACCCTAACCATGAGAATTTTGAACCACATGGTTATCAGAAGCTTATTGGGAAGAATCCTAACACCAGTACCAGTCCAATCGCGAGCTGATCTGGCTGATCAATCACCACCAGTAATGCAGAAATCAACCTGGCTCAGGTATGCAATTGCAACGTCAACCAGAAATGTTGACTTGATTTCTAATTTCCATCGGCAAATTTTTCAAGTGCCTGAACCCCAAACAACCCTCGCCAATCTCCCGTCCCCCAAGGAAAACAAGCACATGTTGACTGAGTAGATGAGATCTCCTAAACTTGCAACCTTCATTGGATTGAAATTGGCATACTTAGGAAGGCATAGTGCTGCAGAATATAATGGTCAATACAACTGATGTGGAGCTGTCACAAGTTTAAGTGTGAATCCATCTCATGTCTGATTCAAGCTACACTGATTGCAGAGACACCAGAGTAAAGGCAGAGATTCCCACTTTGCAGATGTCACTCCAGATGGAAAAAGAAAATGATAAATGCAATAAAGGCATGACTTAATAATAAAAACTGACAAGGAATTGGAATATGATAGCTGCACTGGCAGACAATTACATTCCAATCTGTAAAGAATCACTTTATTGGTGACATTTTAAACTCATCAGAACTTACTGGGATAGGTTTTCAGTTTCAGTTTCTGCCAGGGCTAGAGTATTTCAGAGTTGTGGAAGTAAATCAAGATCCTTGATAAAAATCTGCAGCCATCATCCAGACATGCAGCTGAAGGATGAGGCGCAGCAAGAGACAGATGTAGGAAATTTAGTAGAAATGGAATTCTATTAATCAGAAACAGGCAAACTAACTCAACTGTGCTCAAAACCTGTGACCATACCTTGAAATCCTGGCCTCCCACCAGACCCAGAGGTCCCTTCTACTGTGTTATAATGTGTATCATACTCTGTATAAAGAGGAAATAATACATAGTATATTAGGAATAAAATAGAACCTGGAATGGATAACATAACTCAGAGTGGAATTACTATTAGTTTTACAATATTTTCCTCAGTAATTGCCCAAAATGCATTGGTAGACTGGCTATATTGGTAAACCCGCTGTTGTCACTCTCAACAAGCTCCAATTTGGTAGAGTTTTGTAGACCCAAACCAAGATGCAGCAACTGATGGTCAATGTCTCAGCTTTCACTGCAGCATAGACAGAAGCCACCCAACATCTCAGGACTGCAGTGGAAGCCCAGACTGAGGCCATAAGATTCATGCTTGTTGTCATGCAAGTTGGATTTGAAATGTTAACTCTGTTTCTCTCTCCACAGATGCTTTCAGACCTCTGAATTTTTGCAGCACTGTTTTTATATTAGCTCAGCTTGGTGTTGTGCAGGCTCAAAATGCAGCCATCATGGCTCCATATACAGATAGCAAATGTCAGCCGTAGCGGAGTTGGGAGCGCTCTTACCTCTGAATCACAAGGTTCTGGGTTCAAGTCCCACTCCAAGACCGAGCAGAAAAATAAAGGCTGACACTCCAGTGCAGTACTGAGGGTGTGCTGCAGTGCTACCTTTCAGCTGAAACATTGATCCAGAACCCAATTTGCCTGCTGTGGTGGATATGAAAGATCCGTGGCACTATTTTGAAGAGCAATGGAGATATCCCCAGTGCCATTATTTATCCCTCAATCAGCATCACAAAAATTGGTCATTATCACATTGCTGTTTGTGAGGGCTTGCTGTGTGCAAACTTGCTGCTGTGTTTCCTACATTACATTACAACAGTGACTACGTTTCAAAAGTACTTCATTGGCTGTAAAACATTTTGAGACACCAGAAAGTCATGGAAAAGCTAGATCAATGCGAGCCTTCTCTTCTTGAGCTCAAAGGTCATGCAGTCTGTCACAGGAATCCAGTAATCCTTGCTCCTGAAGAGGCGTTGCGCCAGGGGAGTGGCAGTGCCACCCTTGATCATGAACCTGTTGCCCTCTCTCAGGATGACAGCATTTATCCTCCTATACTGCCAGTTCATCAGTGGCCCTGCTGCTGCCTCTCATCAAGCCAGCCTAGAATGCAGCTGCCCATGTCAAGGTGGTACAGTCTTAAGGCAGGCCCTCAAAGCCTAGAGCTGCTCAATGTCATCCTGAGAGGCCACTTGTAGTCTTCCCTGGTGGAAGTCAGTAGCCTACCACCAGCCATGCTGCAGCCACAGGTGTAGCGCTGGGCACAGGCACTAAGGAAAAGTACAAAGGTGAATAGTTCAGTTGCGTGTCTATTATCAGACACGTTGTTGAAAAAAATTGTTCTGTAATTTTATTTGGCAATGGGTTTTATTTCAGAGTTTTGGTCAAGAGAACACCATGATTGTTTGTAGCAGATGAACTGAAAGATGGGGAATTTTGCAGTAATAGTGATGTAGGGTGAAATCTTTGGGGATCTGGAGTCTGAGTATCTACTCATGGGTAGCCTGTCTAGGTGGCATCTCCCTTTCTCTTGTCCTGCCCTTTTCTACTCCTCCTGAGGTCTCCTCTGAAGGCTTGATGGTAAAGGCTGCATCTTGAGAGCCAGACTGTGGAGGAATCAGCAGAACTTGAAGACACTCTTCACATCACAGATACAATTGGTCATTATCACATTGGGTAGAGTGGGCAGTGGAACTGTTGTTTTAAAAAACTGATGGTTTGCTCCATGATGTTCCTGGTTGCATCATGGCTCTAATTTTTGGTGCTTTATCCATACTTGGTTGGGTGGCAGAGGGGAGTCATGAACCAGGTCTAAAGCATGTTCCCTTGTCACCCAACAGCCAGCCTCTGGTTTGTTGTGGTAGCCCATAGATGAGGGGTATGGCTAACTGCCATAGGATGAAGCATTGTGACTGCTGCCAGGATAGCAGGTAATAACCAAATGGATCTTTGGAGCATGGTCATAACCAACTACACATTCATGGAGTAACAGTCCTTGCAATTGAGATACACCTGTCCGTTGATACGTAGGATCTGCAGAACCATGTGCATGCGGTCAATGGTCCTCTACACTACTGGGGACCCCTGTTAGCATGACAAAGCCAATTGTCTTCTCCTCCTGTTTCTGTCTAATAAGAAAGATGACAATTAAGTTACCTCTCCTTCTTTACAGAGACTCTGTCACCTGTCTAATGCAGTGATGCACTAAGAACTGTAAAATGTTGAAAACATCGCCTGCTCCTGCCTGGAAAGATGCGCAGGTGAAGCAGCTCAGGGCCACAGAGATCTTGATGGCCATTGGTAGCACAGCTCTTGCCCTGAAAAGCCGGTTGTAGGAGTGGGAACAGTTCACCTGATTTATGAAGCGTAGGCATCTCAGACACCATGCTTGGCTGAGATGGCGGTGGGAGCAGTTCTCCCTGACAACCTTGGGTGTATAGGGCCTTCTATTGACAACATTATTCCTCCTTCCTTGGTGTACAGCTTCCCACCACTGCTGCCCGTGCTACATCTTCAGACTGCAGCCCAGAAGGAATTACATCTACAGCCCCCACCATACAATTTCTCCTGATAGGCCTTCCAATTCACTATACCACCTAGTCAGAGTGTAGTACCACTCCCTTGTGAAACTAAAAGCTTGTGCCAATTCCTCCAGTAACACAAAATATTTTCCACTAACTCTGCCGCAGCGGAAGTAAGTGAAAAGCAGCTCACTTGAAATTTGAATGATGATCCTTTTAAATAGTGGTGGTTGGAGTATCCCTCAAATAGCTGAATCCATGTTCAGCTGGAGTAATTAAAAGTGTGCATTAACAGGACTGACAAAGCCTAAGATGGCAGATCAGGCACCAAATCAGCATGAGAGGCTGTTTCATGTCACTATCCATCTAGATTTTGGTGCACCCATGCCCATTCTAATGCCCTCAGGTCAGGGTGTGCTTTGTGGGCCAGGCCTTAAGTGGTTGGAAGTGCAATGCTGATATTCTTGGACCTTCTGGATTGCTCGTGGAAATAAAGATCCACTTCATCAGAAGCTTCAGGTAGAAACCCATTATTGCAAAACTAGAAGTATTGCGTAACTGATGAAAACAAAGGGAGAAGGTGAAGATAAAACTTTACAGTTAAAATTTATTCAGTATTAAAAACAGAAAACACTGGAACACTCTGTAAGTCAGGCAGCATGTGTGGGGAGAGAAACGGAGTTCATGTTTCAGATCAATTACCTTTCGTCAGATATTTCCTTGTTGTGCAAAAGAGAAATTGGTTCATAACTTTAGAATGGACTATTTTATAAACAGGAAAAGTGCTGAAGTTGCTGGCCATCTCAATGAAAATATTTTAAACATTAGGCAAGGGAACCTCTACAAAATAGGCAAGAACAGATTGAACTGATTATGGAAGAAACTGATTTGCATATGCAGCAGCGACTTAAAAGTTTGAAACTGAGAAAAGCATATTCCATGCAGATTCACCAAGTGAAATACAAGATACTATTGTTGAAGTCCCTTACCTGAATAATCAGTGGAGTTCTGTGTTGCATTTGAAGACCCTTCTCCAAAGACACTTCCACTCATGTTCACATTGATCCTGCTGTTGTCAGTTGCTGAAAATGAATAAAAAAATGGAGTCAAGGACTGAGACAAGAGAGTAGGTAGCTTTTACTTTAAAAAATCTCTATCTTCCTCAACATTTTTTAAGGAAAACTTAGGTGAAAGGATAATTGGGTCCATTGTGCATGTGAATGATCTGAAAGGAATGCCCATCAGACAGCAATCTCTTGCTTGAAGGTCTGTCCAGAATTATACCAAATATTGTAACAGGCTAAAAGAGCTTAGATACAGCCATCAAGTTAATTAGACTTTGCATCATACACCCTAAAAGTTTAAAACTGAAGCTGTAAAATACTTAGAGCATTTAAAATGGTCAAAGATGACCCCCACCCTCTGTTGATGGTAGATGAAGTTTTTTTTTATTCATTCATGGGATGTGGGTATCACTGGCCATACCAGCACCTATTGCCCATCCCAATTTGTCTTGAGAAGATGGTGGTGACCTGCCCATTTGAACCGCTGCAGCCCACATCATGTAGGTACACCCACAGTGCTGTTAGGGAGGGAGTTCCAGGACTTTGAACCAGCAACTGTGAAGGAATGGTGATATAGTTCCAAGTCAGGATGGTATGTGACTTGGAGGGGAAGTTGCAGGTAGTGGTGTTCCCATGCATCTGCAGCCCTTGTCCTTCTAGATGGTAGTGGTCGTGGGTTTGGAAGGTGCTGTCTAAGAAACCTTGGTGAGTTCCTGCAATGCACCTTGTCAATGGTTCACATTGCTGCTATTGTTTGTCGGTGGTGGAGGTTGTGAATGTTTGTGTGTGGGGTACCAATCAAGCCGGTTGTTTTGTCCTGGATGGGGACGAGCTTCTGGAGTGGTTGTGGGAGCTGCACCCATCAAGGCAAGTGGAGAGTATTCCATCACACTCCTGACTTGTGTCTTGTAGATGGTGGGCAGAATTTGGGGAGTCAGACGAGTTACTCACTGCAGGATTCCTAGCCTCTGACATGCTCTTGTAGCTACAGTATTTATATGGCTAGTCCAATTCAGTTTCTGGTAAATGGTAACCCCCAGGAAGTTGACAGTGGGGGATTCAGTGGTGGTAATACAATTGAATGTCAAGATGGTTGGATTCTCTCTTGTTGGAGATGGTCATTGCCTGGCACTTGTGTGGCATGAATGTTAGCTGTCACCTGTCAGCCCAAGCCTGGATATTGTCCAGGGCTTGATGCATTTAGACATGGACTGCTTCAGTATCAGAGAAGTTGCAAATGGTGCTGAACATTGTGCAATCAACAGCGAACTCCCCACTTCTGACCTTCTGATGGAAGGAAGGTCATTGATGAAGCAGCTGAAGATGGTTGGGCCTAGTTCACTATCCATTTTATGATGGAAATATCACAATGTCAAGGGAGGACATTGCATTCTCTCTCTTGCTGGAGATGGTCATTGCCTGGTACTTGTGTGTGGCATGAATATTATTTGCTACTTATCAGCTCAAGCCTAACAAATGTGCAGGTCTTGCTGCATGCAGGGACGCACTGCATGATTATCTGAGAAGCTGTGAATGGAACTAAACATTATGCAATCATCATTGAACATCCCTACTTCTGACCTAATGGTGGAGGAAAGGTAATTAATGAAGCAGCTGAAGATGGTTGGACTTAGGACACTATCCCGGCGAACTCTTGCAAGACGATCCTGAGGTTGAGATGATGGGCCTCCAACAATCACAATCATGTTAATTTGTGCCAGATACAGCTCCTACAGAGAGCTTTCTCCGATTCCTTATGATTTCAATTTTGCTCAGGTTCCTTGGTGCCACCTTCAGTTAAATGCTGCCTTGATGTCAAGGACAGTCATTCTCACCTCACTTCTGAAATAAAGCTCTTATGTCTATGTTTGAGTTACCTGATAGAACCCAAACTGAGTATTGAAAGAATCACAGGATTGTTACAGCACAGAAGGTGACCATTTGGCATTTCGTATCCATGCTGCTTCTCTGCAAGAACAGCTCAGTGAGTCCCAATCCTCATCCTTTCCCCATAGCTCTGCAAAATTTGCTTTTTCAGATTTTTATCCAATTCCCTTTTGAAAACCACAAAACACTCTCAAGTAGGACATTCCACATTCTAACTACTCACTGCATAAAAAAGTTCTTCCTCATGTTTTTTTTTTTGCCAAGCAACATAAATCAGTATCCCCTCGTTCTTGGCCATCCTGCCAGCAAGAACAGGTTCTCTCTCTATCTATTCCAACCAGACCCTTCATGATTTAGAGCAACTCTATTAAATCAGCTCTCAATCTTCTCTTCTCTAAGGAGAATAACACCAATTTTTCCAAACTATGCCATGAATGAAATCCTTCATCCTTGAAACCATTCTCAGAATTTTTTTATGCACCCATACTAAGGCTTTCACATCCTCTGAAAGTGCGGTGCCCAGAATTGGAGACAATACTCCAGTACAGGCCAACCAGAATTTTATAAAGGTTCAATAGAACTTCCTTGCTTTTGTTCGCTATGCCTCTCTTTATAAAGCATGCTTTTATGACCACTTTCTCAACATGCTCTGCCACCTTCAAATGATTTGTGTACATAAATCCCTAAGTCTCTCTCTTCCTATGCTCCCTTTAGAATCGTATCTTAAATTTTATATTGTCCCCTAACTTCCAGTGGAGGGGCAATTGAGTCGGATTGTCACTCCGTTCCGAGTTTCTTACCTTAAAGTGAAGTCGCTTCCATCTCACCCGACCTTCCAACTCAGGCAGGGTGAGATCACTCCATCGGAGCAGGTTCCTGTGGCCTATTGGCGAGGGCAGCTCAGTCGAAGGTGAGTAAGCTACATCCCCATTTTTACAGCACTAGCTGCCACAAATCAATTAAGTTTAAAGGTGCAGCCACTTTGACAAGCCAGGGAGAAGTTAAGTGCCTAAGGTAAGTGGGTAGGATTTGAGGGGAGGGGGGGATTGGGTCGGGACAGGAGGGGGTGGTCATGTCAGGTTGAGGAGAAGAAGGTAGTCAGGGGGGTGGTGAAGGGGTGGGGGTGGTCAGGGTAGTAGTCAAGGGGGTAATGGGGAGTCCCTTGAGGGGTCAGGGGTGGGGGGGTCATTGGTGGTGGGGTGAGTCCAGTGGGGAGTTGGGGGAGTCCAGGATGTAGTCCGCAGTGCAGTGGGGCGTGGGACAAGCCTACTGGAGTTTTTTTGAAGACATAACTAGCAGAATAGATAAGGGAGAACCAGTGGATGTGGTGTATTTGGATTTTCAGAAAGCTTTTGATAAAGTTCCATATAAGAGGTTAGTGTGCAAAATTAAAGCACATGGGATTGGGGGTAATATATTGGCATGGATTGAGAATTGGTTAGCAGACAGGTAACAGAGAGCAGGAATAAATGGGTCTTTTTCAGAATGACAGGCTGTGACTAGTAGGATATCACAGGGATCAGTGCTTAGGCCCCAGCTATTCACAATATATATCAACGATTTGGATAAAAGGACCAAATGTAATATTTCCTAGTTTGCTGGTGGCACTAAACTAGGTGGGAATGTGAGTGGTGAAGAGGATGTTAAGAGGCTTCAAGGCGACTTAGACAACTTGAATGAGTGGGCAACAACATGGCAGGTGCAGTATAATATGGATAAGTGTGAAGTTATCCAATTCAGTGCGAAAAACAGAATGGCAGAGTATTATTTAAATGGTGATAGATTGGGAAATGTTGATATACAAAGGGACCTGGGTGTCCTTGTACACCAATCACTGAAAGCAAGCATTCAAGTGCAGCAAGCAGTCAGGAAGGCAAATGGTATGTTGGCCTTCATTGCAAAAGAACTTAAGTACAAGAGCAAGGATGTCTTCCTGCAGCTATACAGGGCCTTGATGAGACCACATCGGGAGTAGCGTGTGCAGTTTTGGTCTCCTTACCTAAGAAAGGATATGCTTTCCATACAGAGTGCGCAGCAAAGGTTCATCAGACTGGTTTCTGGAATAGCAGGATTGTGGTATGAGGAGAGATTGGGGCGGTGAGGCCTGTATTCACCGTAGTTTATAAGAATGAGAGGGGATCTCATTGAAATGTATAAAATTCTTACAGGGCTGGACAAGCTGGATGCAAGGATGATGTTTCTTCTGGCTGGGGGGCTTGGTCTAGAACAAGGGCTCACAATCTCAGGATATGGGGTAGGCCATTTAGGACTGAGATGAGGAGAAACCTCTTCACTCAGAGGGTGGTGAACCTGTGGAATTCTCTATCGCAGACTGCTGTGGAGGCCAGGTCACTGAATATATTTGAGAAAGAAATAGATAGGTTTCTAGACACTATAGGTGTCAAGGGTAATGGAGAGAGTGTGGGAGTATGGTGTTGATATAGAGGAATAATCAATGATCATATTGAATGACGCAGCAGGCTCGAAAGGCTGAATGACCTACTTTTGCTTCTATTTTGTATGTTTCTATAAGTCCCTTGGTGGTGTTGGGGGAGCAGGGGGTGCAGTTGGGGTGGGTCAGTGCTACAGTTGCCTAGAAGCTAGAAGTGGTTTTAATTCTTCTAACATTTTCTGGGTAACTATTACTGTATGACAGTCGGAACCATCTGAAGTTGCAATTTAAATCACATTTCCAGTGCAATGCAATTCTCCAAAGGAAGTTTGAACTTCCCAGGCAATTGTCATGCATTCCTTACCTGGGAGCTTTCGGATGCAGGGGAGATTCCCAAGCGCATCTTTGGGGTAGCCCCCAGATGCACTGCCCAGGAGCTCAGAAGTTATGGGCCCAAGTGTGATGACTCAATGGAGCAGACTGGTTTCATCAAGAAACAGTTAAACTTTATTACAGAGACATTTTTAATGCTTGCATGCTCAACCAGATCTCTCATCAGAAAAGCCCTACCCTGCAGATTGCTCACACTAAGAGCTAACTGGTTGGAACCCCCACAGTACATCTCATGATCCGTAATTGGCAGAAGGGAGTGACTATACATCCAATTAGCACACCAGGTCTCTCCTGATTCTTCCTACCACTCTACATTAAATTTCACTTCTTGAAGTTGATCACAATCCTCCTCACAGTTCACAATACATTCAAGTTTTGCACAATAAACATATATAAAGAAAAGCAGTGGTCCTAGTACTGACCCCAGGGAAGTCAACTACATACCTTGCGTCAGTCTGAAGAATAACTGTTCCCGACTATTCTGTTTCCTGCCAAACAGCCAATTACGTAACTGTGCTGCCACTGTCTCTTTTATTCCATGGGCTCTAGCTTCATCAGTACTTTATGAAATGCCTTTTGAAGATCCATGTACACAGCATCAGCTGTATTACTCTCATTAACCATCTCTGTTACCTCATCAACAAATGTAATCAAGATAGTTAAACACAATTTTCCTTAAAAAAAAATCCATAGCGGTTTTCTTTAATTAATCCACATTAGTCCAAGTGACTGTT
The DNA here is from genome assembly GCF_017639515.1 of Carcharodon carcharias. Lineage (NCBI taxonomy): Eukaryota > Metazoa > Chordata > Chondrichthyes > Lamniformes > Lamnidae > Carcharodon > Carcharodon carcharias. The sequence goes on from NC_054469.1 coordinate 94,369,737, forward strand.
AATTTTGTCCCAGATTATCATTTCTAAAAGCTTTCCCACCACCGAGGTTAAAGTCACTGACCTGTAAATGCTGGGTTTATCTTTACACCTTTTTTTGAACAAGGGTGTTGAATACACAATTCTCCAGTCCTCTGGTACTACACAGTATCTAAGGAGGATTGGAAAATTATGGCCAGTAGCTCTGCACTTTCCACCCTTACTTCCCTCAGTGTCCTCAGATATATCCCACCTGGTTCTGGTGGCTTATCATCTATTAAGTATAACCAGCCTTTCTAACACTTCCTCTTTATCAATTGTTAGCCTATCCAGTACCTTCACTAATAACTCTTTTACTATGATTTGAGCAGCATCTTCTTGCTAGGTAAAGACAAATCTCAAGCAAAATCTCAAGCACACACTCTGCCTCCATGCATAGATCTTTTTTTTTGGTCTCTAATCAGCCCACCCATCTTCTTACTTTTAATATTTATGTGCCGACAGAAGAATTTGGATTCCCTTATAAAGTTTCAGCTGCCAGTTCCTTCTCATGTTCTCTCTTTGCCTCTCAATATTTTAAATTTCCCCTCTGAACTTTTATATTCAGCCTGATTTTAACCCATGTTATCAACCTGACAGCTGATTTTTGTGCCCTTTTTCTGTTTAATTTTGCTCTCCAGCACTTTCGTCAGCTGGGGAGTTCTGGCTTTGATTGCACTATCTTTCCCACTCGTGGGAATGCACCTCAGCTGTACCTGAACCATCGCCTCATTAAAGGCAATGTATTGTTCTGTTACATTTTTGCTGGCCAATCTTTTGATTCCGATTTATCTGGGACAAATTCCTTCTCATTCCACTGAAATTGGCTCTTCCTCAAATTAATTATTTTTACTTTTAATTGTTCCTCATCCTCTTCCATGGCTAACCTAACCTTATGACATAGCTGTTCCCTAAATGTTCACATACTGACACTTTATCCACTTGACACACTTCTTTCCCCGGAACCAGATTCAATAATATATCCATCCTTGTACTGATCTGGAAAATTCTCCACAGCACACTTCAGGAACTCCTTCCTCTCTTTGTCCTTTACACTGTTACTATCACAGCTTAGGATAATTACATTTTTTGCACTTCCCTGTTATTTCCTTGAAAATTTGCACCTCTGTATCTACTCCACTTTTTGGTGGACTATAGAATGCACCCAGTTGTAATGGTATCTCTATTTTTTAACAATTATGTGCGGGCAAGTGCTGTTTGAAAGCACTATCAACAACACCAGTGGAAGAATTTTCTCCTTATTGGGCAGGCTGGTCGGGAGCGGGTGTGGACAAGCGTAGAGCCGATTGCTACCCGTGATTGACTGCGAGCCGCCATTTTACATGGAAGGGCCAATTAAGGCCCGCCCAGTGTGACGCGCACCCGGTAGCGCTCAGCGCTACCTGTGCAGGTGTGGGGGGAGGGAGAGTCGGGGCCTGCACTCTTGCGCGCATGCACGTGAAAGAGCGCAGAAATCTCTGTAAGGCATGGAGCTGCCTCAAGGAGATTAAGTTGAATTTGAAACTTCAAAATAAAAAAAGTTTAAAATCGTTTACACATGTCCCCTCATGTGACGAGAATCTTCGGCTTGGCGAGCAGGGGCGGGGTGCATGTCCCGACATCACTGTGCGTCATTTAGATTTTCAGTTCGGCAAGTGCGACCGTCGAACTGTCAAAGGCCTATTAAGGCCATTTAACTAACATTTAAAATAATTAACGGAGCTGCTCATCCAACCTTAAGGTTGGTGGGCAGGCGAAGAGCCCAGGCGGCCTTCGCATTTTCCATGGAACCTCATCCACGGGCAGGATGTTATTTCATGAATGATTTTAAATTTTCTCAAAAATTTCTGTTGAAATTAATGCACATGTCCCAGCTCTTGTGACAGTTTCACATGAGGGTACATGTCATAAAAATTTTTTCAACACTTTATCAAACTGTTAAAACTTAAAACGAATCTCTCTGAGGCACCTATGTGCCTCAGGGAGATATCTGCACTCTTTTGCGCATGCACAAACCCAGGGAACATTTCACCCCCCCTCCTCCGCCTGCACAGGGTGCGTTTAGTGCTTCTGGGCATGCATCACACTGGGCATGCCTTAATTTGCCCACCCACGTAAAATGGCAGCTTGGACCCAATCAGGGGTGCCGACTGGGTCCACACCCACTCGCCTGCCTCCGCACAACCCCCCGACGGGGGGAAAATTCTACCCATGAGCTGGGACATGTTTTTCAAATGTTTAAAAAAATGTTATAATTTAATAAACCCTTCATGAAACCCCATTCCGCCTGTGGATGAGGTTTCATGAAAAATGCAAAGGCCGCTTGGGCTCCTCGCCTGCCCACCAAGGTTGGACGGGCAGCCCTGTTAATTTGGTAAATTAGTTTATTAATGGCTTTAACAGGCCTTTGATGGTTTGGCGGGCGCACAGCCAACCCCGGTGCGTGCCCTCCGAATGAAAGATCAGAATGACATGCTGCTTGTACGAAGCTACAGATTGTGATTGAATCCAATTCTGCTGCTGCTGATGTCCCATAGCACTTTATAGATGCCAAGCTTTAAGCAGCTGTTCCATACTGAATTTATCCCAATTAACACTGTGGTAATGCTACACAACATGATGGAGTGTATCCTCAGTGTGAACACAGTCCTTCTTCTCCACCAGGATTGTGTAGTGGTCCCTCTTACCAACAATGACATGCAACATGTGGATTGGTGAAGTCCAGCTCAAATCAGTTGTTTTCTTGTATGGCAGCATGGCACTTATGTCCTCTAGGACTCAACCAGCTCGGTGAGTAATTATTCTATCAGGCCACTCATGTGATGCATATTCAAGTCCCCCAGCTAGAGAACATCCTATGTCATTGCTGCCCTCGGTGCTTCTTCCAAGTGGTGTTCAACAAGGAAGAGTACTGATTCATCAACTGTGAGAGGACAGTGGGTAGTAAACATCAGGAGGTTTTCTTGACCGTGTTTAACCTGATGTTTTAAGACTTCATGGAATCTGGAGTCACTCTTAAGGATTCTCAGCGCCATTCCTTCCCAACTATATATTACTATGCCACCACTTCTGGTGGATTCATCCCACTGGTGGGATGCAAAATACCCAGGGGTGATGATTGCCAAGTTTGTGAATTTGGCTGATAACTATGATTCTGAGAGACAGACTATGTCAGTTTGGTGCTCAACTTGCCTGTAGAACAGTTCTCCCAATTTTGGCATTATTATCAGAAATTAATAAGGAATTTGGATGTCACATCCAAATCTGATTCATTCTGAAAGTATTTTTTGTAGTGGTTTGTTAGAACTGAGTGGTTTGCTAAGCTATTTCAGAGAGCAGTTAAAAATCACCTACATTGTCATGGGTCAGCAAGGTCCACACATCTAAAGTCACAGCCTCTAAATGGTGGCGTGAAGGATGTGGGAGATGGGCAAGAGGCTAGAGGTGCAGAAAAGCAAAATTCTCTGAGGACTGTAGGACTGGAGAAGGGCTACAGAAATAGGAAGAATGAGCCACAGAGGGGGCTGACCGTGTGGATGAGAATTTTTAAATGGAGATCATGAGGCAATGCAGTTCATCAAGCACATGAGTGATGGGTAAATGGGACTTGGTGTGATTAATGGTACAAGCAAAGTTTTGGATGAGCTTAAGTATATGGAGGGTGGAAACTGTGAGGTTGGCCAGAACAGCATTGGAATAATCATAAAAACAAAAAAACTGCGAATGCTGGAAATCCAAAACAAAAACAGAATTACCTGGAAAAACTCAGCAGGTCTGGCAGCATTGGCGGAGAAGAAAAGAGTTGACGTTTCGAGTCCTCATGACCCTTCGACAGAACTTGAGTTCGAGTCCAAGAAAGAGTTGAAATATAAGCTGGTTTAAGGTGTGTGTGTGTGGGGGGCGGAGAGAGAGAGAGAGAGAGAAGTGGAGGGGGGGTGTGGTTGTAGGGACAAACAAGCAGTGACAGAAGCAGATCATCAAAAGATGTCAACAACAATAGAACAAAAGAACACATAGGTGTTAAAGTTGGTGATATTATCTAAACGAATGTGCTAATTAAGAGTGGATGGTAGGGGACTCAAGGTATAGCAATAGTGGGGGTGGGGAGAGCATAAAATATTTTAAAATATTTAAAAATAATGGAAATAGGTGAGAAAAGAAAAATCTATATAATTTATTGGAAAAAAAAGGAAGGGGGGAAACAGAAAGGGGGTGGGGATGGGGGAGGGAGCTCACGACCTAAAGTTGTTGAATTCAATATTCAGTCCAGAAGGCTTTAAAGTGCCTACTCAGAAGATGAGGTGTTGTTCCTCCAGTTTGCGTTGGGCTTCTCTGGAGCGATGCAGCAAGCCAAGGACAGACATGTGGGCAAGAGAGCAGGGTGGAGTGTTAAAATGGCAAGCGACAGGGAGGTTTGGGTCATTCTTGCGGACAGACCGCAGGTGTTCTGCAAAGCAGTCGCCCAGTTTACGTTTGGTCTCTCCAATGTAGAGGAGACCACATTGGGAGCAACGAATGCAGTAGACTAAGTTGGGGGAAATGCAAGTGAAATGCTGCTTCACTTGAAAGGAGTGTTTGGGCCCTTGGATGGTGAGGAGAGAGGAAGTGAAGGGGCAGGTGTTGCATCTTTTGCATGGGCATGGGGTGGTGCCATAGGAGGGGGTTGAGAGTAGGGGGTGATGGAGGAGTGGACCAGGGTGTCCCGGAGGGAGCGATCCCTACAGAATGCCGATAGGGGGGGTGAAGGGAAGATGTGTTTGGTGGTGGCATCATACTGGAGTTGGCGGAAATGGCGGAGGATGATCCTTTGAATGCGGAGGCTGGTGGGGTGATAATTGAGGACAAGGGGGACCCTATCATGTTTCTGGGAGGGAGGAGAAGGCGTGAGGACGAATGCGTGGGAGATGGGCCGGACACGGTTGAGGGCCCTGTCAACGACCGTGGGTGGAAATCCTCGGTTAAGGAAGAAGGAGGACATGTCAGAGGAACTGTTTTTGAAGGTGGCATCATCGGAACAGATGCGACGGAGGTGAAGGAACTGTCCACCAATATCCATTACAAACCCACCGACTCCCACAGCTACCTCGACTACAGCTCCTCACACCCCGCTTCCTGTAAGGACTCCATCCCATACTCTCAGTTCCTTCGCCTCCGTCGCATCTGTTTCGATGATGCCACCTTCAAAAACAGTTCCTCTGACATGTCCTCCTTCTTCCTTAACCGAGGTTTTCCACCCACGGTCGCTGACAAGGCCCTCAACCGTGTCCGGCCCATCTCCCGCGCATCCGCCCTCACGCCTTCTCCTCCCTCCCAGAAACATGATAGGGTCCCCCTTATCCTCACTTATCACCCCACCAGCCTCTGCATTCAAAGGATCATCCTCCGCCATTTCTGCCAACTCCAGTATGATGCCACCACCAAACACATCTTCCCTTCACCCCCCCTATCGGCATTCTGTAGGGATCGCTCCCTCCGGGACACCCTGGTCCACTCCTCCATCACCCCCTACTCAACCCCCTCCTATGGCACCACCCCATGCCCACGCAAAAGATGCAACACCTGCCCCTTCACTTCCTCTCTCCTCACCGTCCAAGGGCCCAAACACTACTTTCAAGTGAAGCAGCATTTCACTTGCATTTCCCCCAACTTAGTCTACTGCATTCGTTGCTCCCAATGTGGTCTCCTCTACATTGGAGAGACCAAACGTAAACTGGGCGACTGCTTTGCAGAACACCTGCGGTCTGTCCGCAAGAATGACCCAAACCTCCCTGTCGCTTGCCATTTTAACACTCCACCCTGCTCTCTTGCCCACATGTCTGTCCTTGGCTTGCTGCATTGCTCCAGTGAAACCCAACACAAACTGGAGGAACAACACCTCATCTTCCGAGTAGGCACTTTACAGCCTTCCGGACTGAATATTGAATTCAACAACTTTAGGTCGTGAGCTCCCTCCCCCATCCCCACCCCCTTTCTGTTTCCCCCTTCCTTTTTTTTTTCCAATAAATTATATAGATTTTTCTTTTCTCACCTATTTCCATTATTTTTAAATATTTTAAAATATTTTATGCTCTCCCCACCCCCACTAGAGCTATACCTCGAGTCCCCTACCATCCATTCCTAATTAGCACATTCGTTTAGATAATATCACCAACTTTAACACCTATGTGTTCTTTTGTTCTATTGTTGTTGACATCTTTTGATGATCTGCTTCTTTCACTGCTTGTTTGTCCCTACAACCACACCCCCTCTCCACTTCTCTCTCTCTCCGCCCCCCCACACACACACCTTAAACCAGCTTATATTTCAACTCTTTCTTGGACTCGAACTCAAGTTCTGTCGAAGGGTCATGAGGACTCGAAACGTCAACTCTTTTCTTCTCTGCCGATGCTGCCAGACCTGCTGAGTTTTTCCAGGTAATTCTGTTATTGTTTTGGAATAATCATGTTTGGCAGTACTAAAAGCATGGATGAGAAATTCAGCAAAGATGGGTTGAGCCAGGGTGACGATGGGCAACGTTATGGAAGTGCAAGTAGGAAGGGATATGGACTCAAAAGCTCAGCTTTAGATAGGATGGTGATACTAACAACAGTCTGATTCTGCCTGAGACAGTGGCCAAAAGGAGGTACAGGATCAGTGTATAGGAGTTTGTGGTGAGGCTAAAGGTAATATCAATCTTCCCAATGTTTAATTGAATACCGTGAATTGAAACAGAGATATGGCTGACACAGTCCATTAAAATTAATGCTATTGACACTTTCCCCACAAAAGAGAGTCATGTGCACCTAAATATTGGATTAGAATTGTATAATTCTGCTTTTCATGGTGAAGATCGGGTCAAATTAGCAATTAAATAAATATTAAGAAAATAATCGTTTGCATTTATTACTTCCGCTTTACCTCCCATTTCAGTGATTTCACCCTCTGAAATGTCAAGCTGTGATCCATTGCTTTCTATGCTGGAACCATTTATACTGGGAGGAACAATTAAAGGCATTGCTGAGATCTGCAATCTTTCAGAAACAAAAGAGAAATTCTGATTGCTGGTTGTATTCAGAGTTTCAGTAACATCTAAAACAAAACACAATGACATAAAATTACACAGTCATTTTGAGATACAAGAGTGTAAATCATTGAACTCTTTTTTTTTTTAAAGAGTTCTCTTGTTAGGTACCCAATAGGCTTGACCCTACTGCGCAGCTGGAGGATGCAGGAAGTAAAACTTATCTATTTATCAGAACAAACTGAGAAGTAGATAAAAAATATACTGAAATACAAAAGTATTATTTGAATGGTACTGATGAAAGGTTACAACTTGAAATGTTCAATCTTATTCTCTCTCCACAGACTCTGCCAGCCCTGCTGTGCAGTTCCAGCTTTTTCTGTGTTTATTTCAGATTTCCAGCATACGCAGTATTTTGCTTTTGTTTTATTTGGATGCTTTCAATTTTAAAACTGCAGCAACTTTACGATTACTTAAAAATAGTTTTACAGTAAAAACTATAATTAACTGTATATCATTAATATTCTCAATAATTCAAGTGGAAGCCACCTGCTAACACTTTTTACTTTCAAAACATTCAAAATGAGAGCTAAACAACAACAGTCCTCTAGCCAGCAAGATTAGTTGGCATTGCACAGGTGATTTTCTGGCTCACCTCTCCAACACAGTATTGGGTGCAGAAATTAGAACTGTGGAACTGCCAACAAGACTGTGTACTGACTACAATGCTCCAGTCCTAAAAGCTGAGCCCATGACTAATACTAGGGAAGCAGGCACTATCTGGTCTCCTGGTTTTTTAGTTAGAACCATAGAAAAGTTATAGGACAGAAGGAGGCCATTCGGCCCATCTTGTCCATACCTGCCCAAGGATACCCAGGTGCCCTTTCTAATCCCACCTTCCTGCGCCCGGCCCATAGCCCTGCAGCTTACAGCACTTTAGGTGCAGATCCAGGTACTTTTTAAAAGAATTTAAAGTTTCTGCCTCTACCATTAACTTGGGCAGCGAATTCCAGACACCCAATACCCTCTCCGTAAAAAAGTTCTTCCTCATGTCCCTCCTACACCTTCTGCCACTTATCTTGAATCTATATCCCCTGGTTCTAGAATCCTCCATCAAGGGAAACAATTTTATTCTGTCCACTCTATCTAGTCCCCTCATAATTTTGTATACCTCAATCAAGTCACCTCTCAGCTCTTCTTTGTTCTAAGGAAAATAACCCCAACCTATCCAATCTCTCCTTGTAGCTACACTTTTCTAACCCTGGTAACATTCTTGTAAAACTCCTCTGCACTCTCTCCAGAGCTATTATGTCCTTCCTGTAATGTGGTGACCAGAACTGCACACAATACTCCAGTTGTGGCCTCACCAGTGTTTATACAGTTCCAACATTATATCCTTACTTCTATATTCTATACCTCTGCCAATGAAGGAGAGCATTCCATATGCCTTCTTTACAACCTTGTCTACTTGAACTGCAGCCTTCAAGGGCCTGTGTATTTGTACACCAAGATCTTTCACTTCATCTACCCCTCTTAGTATATTCCCATTTATTTTGTAATCCCTCTAACTATTTGACTCCCTAAATGTATGACCTTACACTTCTCTATGTTATAATCCAACGCCACTTTACCGCCCACTCCACCAACCCATCTACATCGTTTTGGATATTATGGCTATCTACACTATCCACTACTCAGACAATCTTTGTGTCATCTGCAAATTTCTAAATCATGCCCCCCACGTTCATGTCCAAATCGTTAATATAAAACACAAACAGCAAAGGTCCCAACACCGAGCCCTGTGGAACACTACTTGAGACAACTTCCCATTCACAAGGGCATACATCGACCATTATCCTTTGTTTCCTGTTACAAAGCCAACCTTTTATCCAGTTTGCCACATTACCCTGAATCCCATGGGCTTTTATTTTCCTGACCAATCTGCCATGTGGGACCTTGTCAAATGCCTTGCTAAAATCTATGTACACAACATCCACTGCACTACTTTCATCAACCCTTCTTGTCACTTCCTCAAAGAATTCAATCAAATTTGTGAGGCAAGACCTTCCTTTAACAAATCCATGCTGACCATCCCTGACTAGTCCATGCCTTTCCACGTGACAGTTAATCCTATCTCTCAGGATTGATTCTACTAATTTGCTCACTACCGATGTAAGACTAACTGGCCTATAATTGTTTGGTATTTCCTTTGATCCCTTTTTAAACAATGGAACTACGTTTGTATTTCTCCAGTCCTCCGGTACCTCCCCTGTATCTAGTGAAGATTGGAAAATCATCCTCAGAGCTTCTGCTATCTCCTCCCTGACATCCTTCAGCAGCCTCAGAAACAATCCATCTGGCCCTGGTGACTTATTAACTTTCAAGGATTTCAACCCTTCGAGTACTTCCTCTCTCTTTATAACTAACCTGTCCAATATCTCACAGTGTTCCTCCTGGTCTACCATATCTACATCCACCCTTTCATTTGTAAACACGGAGACAAAATATTCATTCAAAACCCTTCCCACAGCCTCTGCATCTACACACAAGTTTCTATCTTCATCTCTGATAGGTCCCACTTTTTCCTTAACTAACCTTTTAGCATTAATGTATTGGCAAAACATCTTTGGGTTATCTTTAACTTTACTTGCTAATCTTTTTTCATGCCCTCTCTTTGATTTCCTTATTTCCTTTTTTACTTCGTCCCTGCACTTCCTATATTCGTCTAGACTATCTGCAGTGCTTAGTTCTTTGTGCCTATTGTACGCTTTCTTTTTCAGTTTGATCTTCCCCTGTATTCCTCTAAACAACCAGGGAGGTCTAGATTTGGCAGTACCACTCTTATTTTTGTGGAGGACATGTCTACTTTGTACAATTAGGATCTCGCTTTTTAGTGTTTCCCACTGGTTTTCCACTGTTTTATCCTCCAGCAGTGCTGTCCAGTCCACCTCAGCCAAGTCCCTTCTCATTTCTGCAAAATTTGCTTTCCCCCAGTTCAAGACTTTAACTACTGCCTTATCTCTGTCCTTTTCCATGGTAATGCTAAATCTAACTGAATTGTGATCACTGTCGCCGATATGGTCGCCAACTGTCACATCACCCACTTGCACTTCTTCGTTCCCAAGACTAGGTCTAGAATTGCATCTCCTCTCATTGGGATTGTCACTACTTGGTTGAAAAAAATTTCCTGGACACACTGCATGAACTTTTCTTCATCAGTACCCCTTATATTGTTTGACTCCCAGTTGATATTGAAGTCTCTTACTATTATTGCTCTCTTGTTCTTACAAGCAGAAATTTGCCTACATACTTTCAGCAGTTGGTCCAATGCCTGGAATTACTCATAACACAAGGTGAGAGCCATATGAAGATAGATGATCATAACAGCACTATTGAAACTTCTAAACTTTTCATCAAGAGCAACAATTATAGGTGCTGTTGGAGAGGATTGATGCAGGGAGGTGGGGTAATCCAACGCACTCCAATGGCAAAACAGCAATCAATTGTGTAATTTAGTCATTTGCACATGTCAATTTCCAATATATTCACCAGATGTGTACAATCCATTTTAATGTATAAACAGGAGTTACACTACAGAGAGAAGTTTGATTTTATATTTTCTCCATTTAATCAGAATACATTTCATATTTAGGGAAATAAATTTGAATTTCCAATAATTATCAGCACATTGGGGCAACTTGCTGTAACAAGGCAGATACTACATTGTATCAGTATTTCAACTTGCAACACAATACACACATCCCTTAAATGTAGTCTGTGCATAGCACACATTTATCTCCTTCCTGTTGTCAATATTTTATGGCTACATTTTTCTTATACTTCATTGATTTGCGTCCAAGTAAAACAGCAGCAGGTCAGGATTAAAGTGGAAGAAAGGGTGAGAGTTAAAATGAAGGAGAGTAGCTACAAATTGCCAAGGAGAAACTACTAAGGATATGACAAAGCAAGTAGCCCTGAATTACCAGAGATGAATGTGCCAATACTTCTACAAATCTTCTGGGGAGGCAAATACAAAGGGAAACAAATGCCATACCCAATTTTATTTATACGCACTTGTAAATACACATACATACACACACACACATATACTTACACACACATCAGATTGTAAATTTTAAAATAGTTACCTGAAGCATTAGTGAATGAAGCATTTGCTGACTTAGCAGTTCGTCGAAGCCTTGCGTGAGGCCTCCCACTGAAGATCTGCTCTTCAGGAATTGGAAACGGGAATGGATCTCGTGTGGTAGTGGTTCTTACTGTTCTGTTTATTGCACTAATTGTGGAGGTGTTGACTGGAATAACAGGAGGAACTGAAAGTGTAGTAGTGCTGATAACGTTGTTAGAATTGTCTTGACCAACTGAGCCAATCCAAGCATCAAGAGTGCCTTTGCTGATGCGACTGGCTGTAGACTGGGCTCTTTGAGTGCTAGCACTAGTAGTAGCAGTACTTGTTGATATCCGTCTGCCGGAAGTCACATCAGGTGCAGGTGCAGCAGTTGCAACAGGGCCATATAAATTTGACTGTAAGTTGTCTACCACCAGTTTACAGAATGGAACTGCAAAACAAACATAATGTTAGTAGGAAAGCCAAATACTGCACTTGCTGGAAATCTGAAATAAACACAGAAAATGCTAGGAATACTCAGCAGGTCTGGTGGCAGTTGTGGAGAGAGAAATGGATTTAATGTTGCTGATCATGACCTTGTATTTCCAGCATTTTCTGTTTTTATTACACATAAGTGTGTGGGAAGGCAAAATGGGCTAAACTCTATATACAGAATTCACTGAATTTCTTTGAAAAGCTGTGATCAGTATTTCTTGACATTTATTTTGAAAATCAGCATCAGTTTTGCAGACATTATTTGCAATAATGAAGTAAATCACAAATTTCATCACTAAATTGCCTTTTGAAGTGAAACCAACAGCTGTAAACAAGAGTCTGAAAAATACATGCCTCTTCTGCCTTGGGGGTAGATATCTAAGCACTCGTGTTTACTAAAATGATTAAGACAGAACAATTGCTTAAAATTGACACCATTATAGCAATTTCCACTTGGTTCTCAACCTAGCACCTCATGTAGTTCTCCTTAGGTTTGATTAGCTAGATACTTAACATGCATGAAAACCCACCACCATGTTTTAGGATCTCCAAAGAAGTAAAGCTTTTGGGTGTTTGTCCATTCTCTTGCGACATGGACTCCCCATTAAACTTAATCCAGAGGAGTTAGGGACAGGTTGAAGAGCCAATGATTGGGGATCCACCGGATTGCATAGGGGTACTGCTGGATGATAAACACCTGAAACTTGACAAATGTTAACTTCCCACTGCATCGATAGCCAGAAACAAACTACCCACTGGTTTGCGACAATGAACATTTCTATAGTGCCTTTCAAATATAGAAACATCCCATTAGGCTTCATAGAAGAGAAAAGGTGCAGGTGCCTTTCAAATGCAGAAACATCCCATTAGGCTTCATAGAAGAGAAAAAGTGCAGGCACCCAAGCTTTTGGCGGGATTAGAAGTGAGTGAAAGTTTCAACTTGCAGACTCCACCGCAAAAGTTAGTGCAGAGTGAAGGAGAGATCACAGAAGACCGGAGTCACAGGACCAGAGAAGTTTAAGGGGGACATAAACTAGAGAGGGTTAAAGAGGTAGGATGCGGTAATGCAGTGAAAGGGTTTGTAGATGAGGATAATTATTTTAAATTTAATGTACATTAGTGAGGCTGTAGTTGATGCATGAGCAGGAAATAGTATGGAATAGGATATCCAGAGTGAAATTTCGATAATAAAATTGATGAAGCGTGGAGGCTGGTGAGAAGAACACTTTTTAAATCAAATCCAGAAGTGTCAAGGGTGTGGATCAAAGTTTTGATAGCAGAGTGGCTGAGGTAAGAGCAGTGACATCCAGAAATAAAGTGTTTTAACACTAGTTTTCATATGGAATTTGAAACTCAGCACTACGCCCAAAGCCAAGGTTTCTTACGGGCTGTAGGTAGAATTGAAAATAAAGATACAGATTTTTAGGCTGGCACCCAAAATAATGGATTTTGCCTCACTGATATCTAATTGATACAAATTCTGACTTATCCACAATTTGTCAGCCAGATAGGAGTTGGTCATGGGGTTGAAAGAAATTTTGGAATGGTATAACTGGGTGTCATCTTCACCTGGGAAAGGCGACCCTGTCTCTATGGATGATGTCAGGGAGGGTTAGGGGGTGAAGGTGTGAAAGGCAGGAGTGAAAGAGCTGTCAAGCAGATCAACTGTGCCAGTAGATGAAAGGGAAGGGACGATGGAGGTCAGAGTTAGGCGATGAATTGCTAAGGGAGTACAAGGCAGTTTTCGTTTTCCCCCAGGGGTGGAGGGTAAAACGACTAGATGTAAGCAGGGATAATAAGTATTATTGCAGAAAAAAATCTCAGCTCCACTGACATATTATCCTTCCCTAAAAATGCTATCCAATACACCAAATAGGATGAGCAACAATGATAACCTTGCATCAGTCCTCTTTTGGCAGAGGCAGGTTCAGCAAATTTCTGATCTACCTGTACACATATTTTGGAATTGATAGGGTTTCATGGAATTCCAAGACTGGAGCAGCACTTGAATGAAGTAGGGAGAACACAAAACATGATCTTTCCCTTTAGAAATCTGTTTGAGTGTTTTTTTAACTGCAGTGGATTACTTGCTTGGCTTAGTATATATCTCTCAGGTTCTCTATCTATATATTTGCTGTGAGGATAATGCTGGTTGTTTCTTAACTAAGGGATGTAGGGACTTGACTTTTGAAGTGAAAACACAGCAAGCCCTGAGTGACATGAATTTCCAGGCCACAGCTGATGATTACCCAACCACCTGATTCATTAGTGGGATCTAAAGGTCTGTACCCATCAATCGATGCTGGGTTTCTTCCCAATCAATTTTAAATAACCTTGCAATGCAATTCCCAGTGGGAAGACAGCTGTCACTATACTAATAGCAGGAAGCTTACTAGTTGTTCATGCTTGGCCTAAATAGCCAAGTGGTTATGGTACTGGGTTTGTAAACCCAAGATCAAGAGTTCAAATCTCACAATGGCAAAAACTATGAAACTTCATCTGAAACAAATGGAAATGGGTTTGTACTCGAAAGAGTTACTAGTTGTTCATGGTGGCAAACTGCCTTGTTTTAATTGTTTGAACTCCAGCCGTACAACTGCATTCGCTTGGGATTCCTAAGCCCTGTGTCCTGTCAACACTAGGATATGCCCCCATAGAGAGAAGTGTCCAAGTTGATGTGGTTTGTATGTGTGAAATAGCTGGATGACCAAAAAAATGACATTTAAATATGAGTGCAGTCATTTGTAGAAGCCATGACTGTTGAGTTATTCTTGTCCTCATCTGACAGTCATATTTCTCAGCAGGATTTAGAGGGCAGCAAATAGGAGTGGAAGCCTGAGCTAATTTTAATTCTCCCTCAGCAGAAATGCTAATGCCAACTATCAATACGACTGCTGCCTCAGCTGATATCAGTTACTTCGGGAAGACTTTTCCCCCTGTTGGGGGTGGATGTGCAGGAGCTGGCGTGTGCAGGCACACCTCCGATCGGCGCTCCCAATTGGGGGCTCACCGCCATTTTATGTGGGCGGGTCAATTAAGGCCCACCCTGCGTGTCATCCACCAGGAAGCACTATGCGCTCTCTGTGTGGGCTGGGGGGGGAGGCGGATTCCCTCGGCCTAGAGTGTGCTCTTTTGCGCATGAGTGCAAGAAAGCATACTCATTTCCCTGAGGCTAAGTGCTGCCTCAGGGAGATCGGCGCCAAATTTAAAAATGGTCGATGTACAAAAATAACATTTCCCTGACATGTCCCCTCATGTGACCCTATCACATGAGTTGGGACATGTCCATCACTTTTAATCAAACTTTTATTAAATTTTTAAAAGCCCTCATGAAACCTCATCCCACCCGTGGATGAGGTTTCATGCTTTTCCTAAAGCACACTAGGGCTCCCGGCCTGCCCACCAACCTTAAGGTTGGATGGGTAGGTCCATTAATTACTTGAATTAGTTTTTAAATGGCCTCAATAGGCCATTTAAACAGGTTGGCGGGTGCACAGCTGATTTGGCTGTGCCCTTGCCGACCTGAAAATTGAAATGACGCGGGGTGAAGTCAGGAGTTCCGCCCAACATCATCCCGCGTCGGCGAGCAGGCCCCACCCCCCACCCGCCAACCTCAATATCCTGGCCTACAATATTAATTGGAAATTGAACTTGGGACCTCTGTGGTTTGCACAACTAAATACCAGACAATGTCATAATGTGATTGGTTGAACCTAAATTTATGCAATTATAGTTTGAAAGTTTCATTATAACAGTTTAAAGTTAATATTACAGTAATGTTATTGTAAATGACTGTTTATTAGCATCTAATGCATGAGCAAATGTAAAACCTGCTAACCAAACTAAGACAAAAATAAATTAGCCAGAGAACAAGCAGTTCTTTGAACACTCTCCAATGCCTTGTGGAACAGATTAGCCCTGGTTACTGACACAAACATATCTGCAGGTAAAGACAAAAATTGCAGAATATATGAAAGCAAATTTTTTTTGTAAACCACACTGTAATTCCAGAGTCTTTATTGGATGGTTAGGTATCATCTTCCTGTGTAACAGTAATAGGTGAAGAAAGAAGGTTACTAAACCATCATTCTTTCAGTTACAGAAATATTAGTCACCAGCACAAATACAATCATACATCTTAGAATTTTTGGTTTAGCTAAATGTCCACAACACCTTGAGACTCACCTACGATAGGTTCCGTTTCAGTTGAATTTACGAGATATAACCTCCAGGAGTACGAGAGGTTCAAAGCTTCTGAGCACTCCTCACACACAGCTTTGACAGAAAACGCATCATTCCAGTTGATGGAATTATTCAAACATTCAACACAGAACAGTTTTACCAGTCTGTAAAAAAGCAGCAATATATGTTCAAGAGATAGCTAAGGATTCATCAGCAATAAACCACCAGACTCACTGGGTAGAATCCTCCAATCCCAGGAGCAGCAGAAAGCTTGGCAGACGGGGGAAACTTAATTTTGTGTGAGGCCAAAAATCAGTTTGCTGACAGCAGGGTGAATTTTAGGAATTATGTTCTCGGGACTTTAAAGGCAGGTTAAAGGTGGGTCAAGCTTCCTAACGAACAATGTCAGGAAGCCCTTTTGCATGTATTAGCATGTTATACATGCTCATTAAAAGGCCACCTTGTCAGAATTAAGATCCCCCTCCAAATTAAGTTCCCTGTCAGCAAGAAATTAGAATGTTCACTTTTATGGCCACATATAAGCGGCTTGCACCTGTGTGGTAGACTTCTTCTATGATTAAAGGTGAGTTACTATGGCATTGTCCTCCTTAGGGAGCATCTATAAGTGCCAGCCTCTGCTTGAGACCAGGTGGTTGCATTGCAAGTTGTATGGAAGGTGACCAAAGAAGGGAGAATGGGTCACAGGGGAAGGGTGCAGCAGTGGCCAGGCAGAGGTAGAAGAGATAGTGCAGGCTGTCCAGGTGCCCTTTAAATATGACACAAGTCTCTGAACTGAGACTCCAGAACGGAAGATTCTGGCCATTGTCTAAAAGAACCACACTCAATTTAATTATTATTTTCCTTTTTAAATACTTGGAGAAACTCTTACTAGTGTTTTTATATTTATAGCAAGCTTTTTCTCATACTCTAATTCCTCCATCTCTATTACTTTTTAAATCATTCTTTGCTGGTTTTTAAATTCTGTCCAACCTTCTGACCTCCACTAATCTTCACAGAATTGAATGCTTTTTCTTTCAATTTAATATTTTCTTTAACTTCCTTAGTTAGCTACGGATGGTGCATTTGTCTCCTAGAGTCTTTGTCATTGGAATGAATGTTACGAAACGCCTCCTTAAATGCCTGCCACTGTATTTCTACTGATCCACCGATTACCCATGCAGGTCAACTAGAAACCAGCTTGATCTGAAAAGATCCAGATGACATTGTGACTTCCCCCAGCTCCTGCCATTACAAAGAATGCTACAATAGCAAAAACACCATCAATTTACCTACAAGAGAGTTTTTTTAATGGTTAAAAGTAGCAAAGAGAAAATCTCCCATTCTCTCCAAACTGTAAAAACTTCAAAAATATTGTCCTAATCTCTGCTTATCGCTTTGTTTTTGTTTTGTGCCAACACCACATACAATTCCCAATAATGAGAAGATATGCTCCCAAAGCCTGATGCTTTCTGGCTAGCCACTAGATCATGATAAAGTGTAAAATGAACTCCAAAATATTTAATAACCTTTCCTGTAGAAAATTTGTTTTGTAGGTGTTCTGTATACCATGATTTTAAGTATATACCTTAAGTTGTCTTCCTTTTTGATGGTTATAAACTGTTGTGCTTCTGAAGAATATCTGTTATTATTGTTAACTGTTAACTTGAAGAGAAACTGGTCAATGTCAGTTTTCAGTGCAGACATCGAGACACTGACTGTGCTGGAAGTTGTGTTCAGTGGGTTTGGTGCATCAGGCTTGAAGCAAGGAACATTTAATCCACTCACTGTTTCACAAGCCCAGGAAAATCTGTGCAATGTTGAAGAAGAGCAGAATAAATGTGGATGTTTCAAATAAAGAACAGACTAGATTACAATTTACAAAAATGATTGAACTATTAGGACACCTAGGAAAAAAAAAACATGCAAAGTTTGTTGTTTTTCAGCTACTTCTCTTGAGAGAGAAACACTAGAAATATAAATGTGTGCTACGAGGTTAGTGCAGGAGGGAAGGACTCATATCATGGACCATGCAGCAAGTTCAGAAACAAAGGAAAAGTCTACTGAGGAGACTGTCATTTTGATTCAGGCAAAGGCAATTTCCTTGCCAAGAAAGTAAATACATCCATGGGAGGATTTAAACCAGCATGAAGCGGTTTGGGACAAGAGACCAAAGCCAGAATTAATGAAGTGGCTCAAGTACTAGAAAAAGATATTGCTGAAATAAATGAAGAAAATATTTTTTATTATTCATTCATGGGATGTGGGTGTCACTGACCAGGCCAGCATTTAATGCCCATTCCAAACTTCCCTTGTTCAAAGAGCATTTAAGTGTCAACTACATTGCTGTGGGTCTGGAGCGACATGTAGGCCAGACCAGGTAAGAATGGCAGATTTGCTTCCCCAAAGGGTGTAAGTGAACCAGATGGGTTTTTAAGACAATTGACAATGGTTTCATGGTCATCATCAGACTTTTAATTTCAGATTTTTTATTGAATTCAAATTTCACCATCTGCCATTGTGGGATTTGAACCCAGGTCCCCAGTGCATTACCCTAAGGGCAGAATTTTTCCCTCGTCTGGCGGGCGCAGCGGGCTGCCAAATCACCAGCTGCCCACAACTGGGTTCCAACCATGATTTCATGCTGGCTGACCAATAACAACCAGCCTGTGTGAAACGTGTGCTGGGAGCCTCAGTGCTGCCAGGGTGGGGGTGGGAGGAGCGCGAGCGCTGAGCTGTGAGCTGTGCACAGAGCTGCCTCAGGGAACCAGTGGATTTTAAATGCCAAAATAAACTTTTAATATATGAGATAAACATGTTCCCACATGTGACTCAGTCACATGAAGAGGGACATGTGAAAAAGGATGTTAAATTTTTTTTTTCTTTTAGTAAGCACTGGAAACCTCATTCCACCCATAGATGAGGTTTCATTAAAAATGCAAAAGCTGCCTGGCCTATTCACCTGCCCGCCAACCAAGTGGTTGAGCGAGCAGTGAAAAATGCAGCTTAACTAATTACTTAAGGGTCTTAATAGGCCTCTTAATTGTTGGCGGGCAGCGCGTCCGCCAACCAAAAGATTCTAGTCCAGTGTCAATAACACTATGCCACCACTTCAGTTCCAATTGTTCTGCCAATAGTTAAATTGAAGATTATGTATTGGAACTCAGTAGACTATATGCAAGATTGGGGAATTTCTAGTCTTAATTTTTGCAATCAGTGACGGCATTTAAGTTATCAGACTGTGCTAAAGCATTGAATACGGACAGACTTCTAGGTTTGACAGGAGTTTACATTTCAGAAAGGCACGCACGGCTAGAACAGATGTCAGAGGCTCTTAAAAAATTCCTTGGAAAACATTCCTTTCCAGCAGAGTTCATGGTGCAATTGGACCATTTGGCATTAAGACAGAAAATGGAGGATACCATATTAATGGCGTGGCAAGACCGTCTCAATACAGGACTCAAGCATCAATACAAAAGGAGAATTGTAACTAGAAAAAATAAGGACAGAAACGCCTTTGACAATTATGAAAGGTGAAAAGAATTGGGGACTTGCAACAAAAGAATGAACTGCAGAAATGCCCAGGATGTGGTCAATTGGCGTCTTAGGTGCGAGACGTAATGGTATTTTGAAATGACTTGTCCTAGATGGTATAAATAAGGTTTGGAATTAAACGAAAGACAGAAGACTCGGAAGGAGATGATGGAAATATTACCAAAGAGCGGGTATTGTATCAGTTACAAGAAGTTTCAGCCCAGTAATGAATGTGTCGGTTGCAGAGTCCTTCAATTGTGTGGTATGAGACAGCGGATGCACATCCACAGTGTGTGGAATAGACTGGCTAAAAGGCTACCTAGTCTCCTTAAGTAATAAGGATCAGAACAAGGGCAAATGGAGTGCAGCTGGCAAACTGAATGAAGACTTGGGCCAGAACCTTACGCCTCACTTGCTGACACGTTAAATGACATGCAGTGATGTCGAGCGTGTGTCCAAACATCACCACGTGTCATTCCGATCTTCATTTTGGCAGGCGCGCACTGGAAGCAGCTGCGCACCCGCCAAACTGTCAAAGGCCTGTTAAGGCCATTAATTAGCTAATTAAAATGATTGTCAGAGCTACCTGTCTAACCTTAAGGTTGGCGGGCAGGCGAAGAGCCCAGGCGGCCTTCGCATTTTTCATGAAACCTCATCCACAGGCGGGATGAGGTTTCATGAAGTGTTTATTAATAAAATATCTTATGAAAATTCATAAACATGTCCCAGCTCATATTACAATATTACAATGTCACATGAGGGGACATGTCTGAGTAATTTTATTTTTTCTTTTATTCCAATGTTTTATTGTTACGGCCATCAGAAACTATTTTCAATCAGGTGCGAAAGAGCACAGGCCCTGACTCTCCCTCCTCCCCCTGCCTGCACAGGTAACATTGAGCACTTCCGGGTGTGCATCACGTTGGGCTGGCCTTAATTGGCCCGCCCACATAGAATGGTGGCGAGCAGCCAATCGCAGGCAGTGATTGGCTCTGTGTCTGCCCACGCACACACCTGACCGGCCTGCCCGACGAAGAGAAAATTCTCCCCTTGGAGATTGGTGAGAGGGGAGTTGGGAGAAGGAGCTTGTTTCCTCTTTCTATCTTTCTCACCCCCATAGAAATTGGTTCTTGCTCTACTATAGGGAAAGGAGCTAGCTGTTTGGTGAGTATCTGTTAAGTTGGTAAGTTCTATTCTATCCCTAAGGTTTAAAATAGTATATAATTTGGTGGTAAGGTTAATAAAATATATAAGAAAGCAACATTAAATAAGTGATTAATATAATTAAATAATTTGTTAAAACACATTAAGGATGTCAGGACAAGTGATGTGTCAAGGCCGCAGCATGTGGGAGCTCCTGTATAACGTTATGATCCAGAGCTAACATGACTGCAGTGTTTGCGGCTTGAGGGCTTCGGCTCAGAGTCAGTGAGCTGGAGGCTGAGCTGCAGACTCTACGACACATCAGGGAGGGGCAATGTTACCTGGATGCTTTATCCCAAGAGATGGTCACACCACTTAGGATACAATCTTCTCATTTGGTTAGTGGTCAGGGACAGGAGGATGTGACTGCGAGTGAGGCAGGTAAGGGGACCCAGAGGGCAGGAGTGCAGGAGTGTGAGCCTTGCATTTGTCCAACAGGTTTGAGGTTCTCTCAACTTGTTTCGATGAGAGTGGGAGTTGCAGGGTGGATGAGCAAATTGACCATGGCACCGTGGTACACAAAGCCATCCAAGCGGGGGGATCAAAAAGGCATGTAGTGGTAATAGGGGACAGTATAGTAAGGGGGATTGATACTGTCCTCTGTGACAAAGAGCGAGAATCCAGACAACTTTGTTGCTTGCCTGGTGCCAGGGTTTGGGACATCTGCTCAGGGTTGGGGAGGAACTTGCAGTGGGAGGGGGAGGATCCAGTGGTCATGGTCCGTGTAGGTACCAACGACATAGGCAGGATGAGGAAGAAGGCTCTGCATATTCAGGATGAGGAGCTAGGCACTAAATCAAGAAGCAGAACTTCAAAAGGTAATAGTTTCCAGAATATTACCTGAGCCACATGCAAATTGGCAATAGGACAAATAAGATTATAGAAATGGAATGTGTGGCTCAAAGACTGGTGTGGGATAAATGGGTTTCAGTTTGTGGGGCACTGGCTACAGTGTAGGGAAAAGTGGGATCTGTAACATTGGGACAGTCCACACCTGAACTGTGCTGGGGCTGGTGTCCTTGCGCACTGCCTAACTAGGGAAGTAGAGAGGGTTTTAAACTGAATATTCGGGCCAAGTGATCAAATTTGGGAAGATGTGGTAAACCGAAGAGTAGAGGCAAGGCAAGGGAGGCTGATGTTAATATAGGAAATGATAAACAGGCTGTGACAGGAAGGGACAGAGACTACAACACTAAGAGTAAATCAGCAGATAAGGTTAGATGCTACAAAAATAATAAAAGGACAAAACCAAAGGCTCTATATCAACGCACGTAGCATTCGAAACAAAACAAGTGGACTGATAGCGCAAACAGGAAGAAATAAGTACGATCTGATGGCCATTACAGAGACATGGCTACAGGATGACATAGATGGGGACCTGAATATTGATGGGTTTGTGACATTTAGGAAGGGCAGGAAGTGAGAAAAAGGTGGAGGGGTAATGGTTTTAGCACATTAGAGAGGGGTGACCTAAGTTCAGGAAACCAGGGTGCAGAAGTGGTTTGTTGGGTTGAGATGAGGAATGATAAAGGCAAGAAATCACTTATGGGAGTGGTGTACAGGCCTCCTAATTGTAATTACATGGTAGGACAGTGTATAAAAAGGAGAGATAACAGGAGCTTACCAGAAAGGTTCAGCAATAATCATGGGGGATTTTAATCTACATGTAGACTGGAAAAATCAGATGGGCAAAGGTAGTGTAGATGAGGAGTTCACTAAATGTTTTTGGGATAGTTTCTTAGAACAGCATGTTCTGGAGCCAAACAGAGAGCAGGCAATACTAGACCAGGTGTTGAGCAACGAGATAGGTTTAATGGATAACCTCCTAGTGAAGTCACCCCAAGGTAGCAGCGATCATATTATGATTGAATTTTACATTCATTTTGAGGGAGAAATGATTGCATCCAAGACTTAAGTATTTTAAACTTCAATAAGGGCAACTGTGAGGGCATGAAAGCAGAGCTAACTAAAGTGAACTGGCAAATGAGGTTAAGGGGTGTGTCAATAGAAGTTCAGTGGCAGACATTTGAAGGGATATTTCAAAATATACAGAATGTATACATTCCCATGAAAGAAATTCCAGGGGAGGGCCCACCATCAGTGGATAACTAAAAATGTCAAAGACAGTATCAAACATAACAAAAAAGCATATAATTACGCAAAAACGTGTGGCAGGTCAGAAGATTGGAAAGAATATAAAGAACAGCAAAGAATGACAAAAAGATTAATACCAAGGGAAATATTAGAATATGAGAGAAAGGAGGGAGACAAAAAGCAGGAAACGATAGGCCAGTTAGTCTAGCATCTGTCATAGGGAAGATTTTAGAAGCTATTATTAAAGATGTTATAACAGGGCACTTAGAAAAATTCAACACAATCAGGCAGAGTCAACATGGTTTTGTAAAAGGGAAATCATGTTAAACCAATTTATTGGAGTTATTTGAAAGAGTCACATGTGCTATGGATAAGGAGTACCTGTGGATGTACCAAACTTAGATTTCCAGACGGCATTGATAAAGTGCCACATCAAAGGTTATTGCATAAAAGCTCATGGTGTAGGGAGTAACATATTGGCATGGATAGAAGATTGGCTAGCTAACAGAAAGCAAAGAGTTGGTATAAATGGGTCTTTTTCCATTTAGCAGGATGCAACAAGTGGTGTGTCACAGGGATCAGTGCTGGGGCCTCAACCTTTTACAATTTATATAAATGACTTGGATGAAGGGACCAAGGAATGGTGGCTAAATTTGCAGATGACACAAAGATAGGTAGGAAAGTAAATTGTGAAGAAGACATAAGGAGGCTACAAAGTGACATAGGTTAAGTGGGTGGGCAAAGATCTGGCAAATGGAGTATAATGTGGGCAAATGTGAAATCATTCATTTTGGCAGGAAGAATAAAAAAACTAATTATCTAAATGGTGAGAGATTGCAGACCACTGAGATTCAGATGCTTCTGGGTGTCCTAGTGCATGAATCACAAGAGATTGTGTAGGTACAGCAGGTAATTATGAAAGCTAATAGAATGTTATCATTTATTGTAAGGGGAATTGATTACAAAAGTAGGGAGGCTATGCCTCAGTTATACAAGACACTGGTGAGACCACATCTGGAGTATTGTTTACAGTACTGGTCTCCTTATTTAAAGAAAAATGTAAACGTGTTAGCAGTTCAGAGAAGGTTTACCAGACTAATACCAGGAACAGCCGGCTTCTCTTGTGAGGAAAGGCTGGAAAAGTTAGGCTTGCATCCACTGGAATTTAGAAGAGTTAGAGGCAACTTAATTGAAACCTTTGAGATCCTGAGGGGTCTTGACAGGGTGGACGTGGAGAGGATGTTTCCTTTTGTTGGAGCATCTAGAACTAGGGGTCAATGTTTAAAAATAAGGGGTCGCTCATTTAAGACAGATGAGGAGAATTTTTTTCTCTCAGAGGGCTGAGAGTCTTTGGAACTCTCTTCCTCAAAAGGCGGTGGAAGCAGAGTCTTTGAATATTTTTAAGTCAGGGCTAGATAGATTCTTGACTAACAAAGAGGTGAAAGGTTATCGGGGTAGGCAGGAATGTGGGGTTGAGGTTACATTCAGATCAGCCAAGATCTTACTGAATGCGGAGCAGGCTCAAGGGGCTGAATGGTCTACTCCTGCTCCTAATTCATATGTTTGTAAGGTTGAGTAAGTTGAGAGTTCCATCAGTTTCAGATTTGGGGATGATAACACATTAGAAATCTTTAAGAAGTAGTGATTCCCTGGAATATAGCTTGAGTCAATCATTTTATCAGCACGGACGTAGTGCCCAGCGAAATGCCATTACAATTGAGCAGGCCATTGACAAAAAAAAATGAAGCCTGGACACGTAAATACACAGGTTTTCCAAATACAATGGCCTTGTCGTTTTCCAACAATCTGGTCACTATTGTATTCCTTTAATGAAACCTAACTTTTCCACTAAGAAATAAAAGAAGTTCTATTAGCAGCAAGGGACAGGAATTTAGAGAAGGAAAGAAGCTACTTGTGTTAAAGTTACATCAGCAGTTTGCTCTTTCCTCTTCCCAAAAGTTAAAAATTTTGCTAAAGGATGCAGGAACAAGGGATGAAGTGGACACTAAAGTTATAGATAGATAAGTGACATATGTAAGAAATACAGAAGGACACCATCGCAGCCCACAGTGAGTCTACCTTTAGCAAAGGATTTCATGGAAGTAGTGGCTATGGTTTTAAAGCTGTGTGATAAAGAAAAAAACATTTTCATTTTACATTGTGTAGGTCTGGCAACTAGGTTTCACCAGTCAACAATGATATATCGTAAAGAAAAGAAAATAATTGTGGATACGGTAATGGAAAAGTGGATAGGGACCAGGCTGGGGGCTCCAGCAAAATTCCTCCCTGATAATGTGGTGGTGGTGGGGCGGTGGGGGGGAATTTGCTAATGATGAATTTTGGGACGTGTGTGAAAACGTGAATGTAATAGTTATGAATACGGCAGCAGAAAACCCTTTTAGCCACAGGGTTTGTGAAAAGAATCACACGGTGATAATTCACTGCAGGTAGTTGGGTGCCATAGTCCATATCATTTGGCTTTTGGTAGGAATCCAAAAATTCCTTCAGTTATGAGTGATCACCACCACCACCACCCTCCCCCCACCACACACACACACACACACACACACACACACACACACACACACACACACACACACACACACACACACACACACACACACACACACACACACACACACACACACACACACACACACACACACACACACCCACACACCCACCCACCCACCCACCCACCCACCCACCCACCCACCCACCACCGGAGCTTGGGAGGGAACTACAATTAGCTCCAGATTTCCTGAGTATTTGAATGCGCTGCATGCAGACAGAGCAGCATTCGTTGAAGCTGAAGTTTTCAAAAGAATTCGGCGAGCCTCAAGACACAATGTATGGCCATCGGAAGCTATTTTCAATCAGCGAGACGTGGTGTATTATAAAATAGAAGGACTTAACGAGCGGAAAGGTTATAGGTAAAGATGGTAAAACAGTCATTTTACAGCATGGGAACGAGACTATTTGGGTACATTCATCAAGGTTAGCTGGTCCAGGTTACAAATTTGCGGATCTGGAAAGGGTTATAGAAAGTGGTGAGGAACCATGTACTATTCATACTCGTATGTTGCATAATTGTGGGGAGCAGAATGATGCGATCAACAGGATGTCTGAACATGCACACAATAATTCTGACGAAGAAGATGAGGTGGTTTGTCCCAGAAATCAACTGCCAAAAGCTGGCACTGGAGTTACATACTTGCCAGAAGGGGCCAGTCAATAAGGGTTGCAACTATTATAGGTATGGCAGGGAAGGCCACTGGAAAATGCAAAAATTAGTTAATGTATGAGATAAGGGAAGGAAGGTTAGGCCCATAGATTGGAAACACTAAGTGCAAAAGTGGAAGGCAAAAAAACGTAGTGCGATTTCGGAGAGTGGGTTTGGGAATGAACATGCCCCTAGGAAGAGACCATGAACTGTTGAAAGAAAATTTTAATAGAAAGGGGAGATCAAACAGTAGCAGTCCAGAGCGAGATTGAAGGCAGGATAGAGAACATACTTTAATAAGGTCAAGGAATATAACTCAGACCAGGAATGCCACAAGGAGCAGATACCTATGTGATCGAGAAGTTTTAGTGGGTACAAGCAAATTAAACGACAAGTTTATAATAGATGCCACACAGCAAGAATGACACAGCTGGAGAGAATTTGAGGTGTACGCAGATGGGCCTGATAGGGGACAGCTAGCCCTATCACACAGATGGATATGCATGGGAAAGGTGCTTCAAATTGGGACTTAAAAGGCTAATGCCAGGCTAGTAGCAAGAGATTTTGAAGAAAAATTGGGTGACCAAGATATAGGAGTAGATTCACCTATGGCAAGAAAGGTAATTTTGAAGATCTTATTGGCTCTGTTAGCAACAAATTCTTGGAAATGCAAATCAATTGATATTGTAGCTGCTTTTCTTTTGCAGTGAGATCAGCTTCAAAGGGAAGTTTTTCTCCTCTGAAGGAAGTGCCGAGCACAGAAGGGACACTCTGAAAATTAAATAAATGCGTATATGGTTGAAATGAGGCTTCCAGAGTTTGGTATTTCTCAGTGAAGTCCGTTTTACGAAAATTGGGCTGTCTCTAGTTGAAAGCTGTAATGTTTTATTGGCACCATGGGATGGTGGGGGGGAGGCTTTTGGGCATCTTCATGATGCAGGTAGATGATTTTTTGTGGGATGAGAGTAGCGAATTTGAAAAGATTGTCATAGTGGATTAAATGTCACTTTGTATCAGCTATCCTATTTAGAGAATGTTAATCCCATCACAGTTAGTCCTAGTTGGGCCTCTCAATAAAGTACAGCAGCTTCCAAAACTAAAGTGGGTGAACTGAAGTCTAATGGGCAGCTGAATTGGATGGGGATACAAACAAGGCCAGATGTCAGTTTTGATGTTTTAGAATTAAGTGCTGCAGTGAACAGTCCTAAAGTTGAAAATGTTATTTGGGTAAACAAAACATTGAAAAAATTAAAAACGGAGCGGTGTGTCTTAAAATTCCCATCTTTGCATGATGCTAGGACTTTGAGACCATTTGTTTTTAGTGATGCTTCTTATGCAAACCTCCGATGGGTTTTCAAGGGCAGGAGAATTTATATTTCTTGGGGGGAAAAGAGGTAGATCTTGCCCTTTGGTGTAGGAAACTAAAAAGATGCAGAAGGTAGCAAAGAGTACTTTGGCAGCAGAAACTCTCGACGTTGTTCAGGTGACAGACATGGCACTCTTCGTATCAAAGGTAATGGAAAAAAGTCTAAATAAAAGAAGATTCAGGGACAATATGTATTGAATATTACATAAACAATAGGTCTCTTTGGGATAATGCACATTCTACAAAGTGCATTAATGGAGAAAGATTGCAAATCGAAATTGAGACTTTGAAACAAATGTTAGAGAAGAAGGAAATCTCCAGAACCAAATGGATTGATATTAGCCATCAATTGTCTGATAGTTTCACAAAAGGAGGTGCGAGCTCTAAGAAATTATTGGAATTTCTCAAAGAAGGACGGTTGTTGATGAAGAGCTATAAAAAGAAAACTTTTTTCAGGAAATTTTTGTATGTGTTTTTCTTTCCTTTTTGAGAAGGGGGGATAGGGAAGGTTGATTGTATGAAATAACTTTTTTTGATTGATAATTTTTTTCATGATTGTATTAAATAAAATGAAAGAAAAGACTCATATTTGCTTCTTTCTTCCACTTAAGAATTACTTTCGTTTTAAGAAAAAGGCAGGAATCTGTTGTGGTAGGAAACAGTTAATAGCAACATGTGATTCAGTTAGTAATCAGAGGATTAACTGATTAAGCACACCTCAGGGTGCATAGGTCATCAGTTCCAGCCAGTCCGATGACTTGCATGGATTCAAATAGTACACAAAAATAAAATCACTGACAGTTATGTCCCAAAATTCTGAAACAAAAACAAAAAGTGTTGGAAAAGCTCAGCAGGCCTGCATTGAGGAGGAGAACGAGACAGCCCAACCCTGCCATAGAGTTGAAAATCAACCCAATTTAAAGGTACAATTCCTGGGATCAAAAAGAGATGAAAGGGACACAGGAGAGGTGATGGTGTAGTGGTATTTCGCTGGACTAGTAATCTAGATGACCCAGGATAATGCTCTGGGGACCTGGGTTCAAATCCTGCTATAGCAAATGGTGGAATCTGAATTCAATAAAAATCTGAAAGGGACACATTGGCTGCACTTCAGCCCCACACTCCTGAGCTTCAGCCATCCGGTGGGGGGATGGAGGTGAGAAGGGAAGGGGACCTCCCTCTAAGCCTACTCCTGGGCCTGGCCAAGCTGGCCATTAACAGGTCCAAGCAGTGGGTGGCTGAGAGGGGTCATCTGGCCCAACTGTCTGCCCCTCTCCTGCAGCTATGTTCGCAGCTGGGTGTCCTTGGAGAGACAGCATGCTGTGTTCACCAGCACACTTGAGGCCTTGCATGACCAATGGGGCTGGAGTGCAGCACTGATCTCCAGAACAACATTTTACTTTTGATTTTGATAGGTTCCCTTTAAGACTTTTATTTTTAGTTAGTATTCCTTAAGGGACTATCCCTTCATTTGATTTAATTTGATTTAACTTGTTTTAATTTCTATACTCAAAAGAGTATAAAGGGGAAACAGGTGATGATTGGGACATGGAGCTTTATGTGAGCTGGAATAAAGCTCTGCATGGAAGAAGTAAAGACTTGGTTTCTTTCTTTCTTTCTTACTAACCAGCCACTGGAGTTTTACACTGGGAACTTAGAAGCCAGGACTTTTCCAGTCAGCATGCAGGGGCTGACCCGATACGCCAGCGCGTAAAATGATGTGCGATGTCTCATACGGCGGGCTTGCGTCAGAGTCTGCTGCATGCCCACTGATAATTACAAGGCCTATTAAGGCCATTAAGGGACTAATTAATTTCAAATTTACGCTGCCTGCCCAACCTAACGGTTAAACAGCAGGTGAAAAAGCCAAGTGGCCTTTGCGTTTTTTAGGAAACCTCATCCACGAGTGGGATAAGGTTTCCTAAAGCTTTAACAAATTGAATAAAAAAAAATTTTGAAATATAAAAACATGTCCCATCTCACGTGACACAGTCACTTGAAGGGACATATTTCATTAAATTTTTATTCCATTTATTTATTAATTTCAAAAGTGCTTCAATCCCCCTGAGGCAGCTCCATGCATGAAAGAGCACTGGGCCTGCTCTCCCTCCTCTCCCCGTCCGCACAGGTAGTGTTAAGCACTACCATTTACGTATTATGCTGGGCAGGCCTTAATTGGCCTGCCCGCATAAAATGGCAGTGTGCAGCCAATCGCGGGTGGCGGTCAGCTCTGCGACTGCTCCCGCCGCTCCCATCGAGCCCGCTCGATGTGGGAAAAATTCAGGCCATAATTAAAACATTTTCAGTAGAAATAAGAAGGAAAACGATGTGGCTGGTGGAATTAATAAATGATTCCATTACAGTGTTTGAAGATAAATGTTTTCCTGAGGGCTCCATTAAGATAGAATACTATTGGATAGAGTAAAGGGATAGGGATGGAAATTACATCATCCTCAGTGAATATCACAACAGAGTAAATAATGGAGATGAGAGACGGAGGGAGATTTTCGGATGGCTGAGAGAAATATGTGAAAACAGGGAAACAACTAAGTTTTTAGCCCAACAAACAAAGAACAGTCAAATTAAAGGGAGCTGAAGAAGTCAGAAAAATTGCCAGATAGATAATAGTGTAACTATAATGTGGAGAAGTACAAGGCAATGAATTTTGAAAAGTAAATAAAGAATGATGGAAAGATGCAGAAGGGTGGATGAACAGAAACATAAGGGTTCAAATGCATAGTTTTTTACACATATTAATGCAGATTGTCAAAACTAGACAAGAGACTAATGGCATTTGGGTTTCACTAATAAAGACAAAGAATACAACAGCGAAGAGGTAATGGTGTATATGTTAGGCCACAGTTAGAGCATCATTGCAGTTTGGAACATCCCACTTAGAAAAGGCATTCATGTAAATGAGACCAAACAGCATAGATTGAACAGGATGTCACCAAGGACTGGAAATTATAGGTGCGAGGCCAGACTTGACTCACTGAGACTAATTCTACTGTGGCAGAGAAGGCATGAGAAAATACACGCAATATTTTTAATATTGTAAAGGATTTCAATGTGATGCAAGGGAAAAGATTATTTCCACTGGTAAGGAAGACAGTGACAAGGGGGCTTGTGTATCAAGCTAAGATAGTCATTATGAGATTAAAGTCGAGGTTAGGAGTAAGTTCTCAATGCAGAGAGTTGTTACAACATGGACCGCTTTACCATGAGAAGTTAAGGAAGAAAAAATTGTACCTTTTGAAGGAGAAATGTTCAAGCAGACAAAGCTACAGCACTATGGGAAACAGGGAGGGTAGTGGAATTAATTCTGGATTACTCTAGGAACGGGTTAACAGACAAAATGGATTGAAAAGCCTCCTGTGCTTCTTCGCTTCTGTGATGGATGGGAGTGAAAAGATAATTGATTTTAAAAAGTGCAAGAACTGAAAATAATACAAGTTTCAAATTTCAGATCAATCGCATGTTTAGTACATTTTCCTTTCTCTTCCTGATGGGCATATAATTTATTGACAATGAGTTCAAGTTTCCCTTTACATGTTCAAATAACCAAGAAAAAGGGTTGAAATTTACAGAAGTTTAATTTCCTATGGAAAGGAAAAATCCTGACGTGTCTTTTTAATCTTCTGCAATTCTGCAACACAACAAAGTAGAAACACTGCTGAAAAAAGAGAGACTTTTTTGTCAAAGTTTTTTGTCTTGCACTCATCAGGACAATGCATAAGAAAATACCAATGTCAGGAGAAACAACATATTTATTCTGTAGGAGAAGCATGCTGATTGGTTGGCAAGTGAACACAGATTGGTAGAGGCTTTGCCATGGAGAAGGCATCAGTTGATGGTGATTAACAGTTAACTGCCAAGCATTGTTTGAAATTTAAACCAGGCAGCTTGACTCTGATTGGTCAAGACATTGCCCTGGGGATTAAACCAGCAAATAGCTGTCACTTATTTTTAATTGAAGCAGGTGCAATGTGTTTACATGTTTTTTTTCTGTCTGCAAAAAACAGGATCTTGTGTATTAATAGATGTAGCTTCCAGTACATGCAAATACACCACACTGAAAGCCCAACTGAGTTGTCAGTGCAATTCTCAGCACACTGAGGATTATTTAGCAAATGTTGTCCAATCGTGGAATCACATCTAATGTTGGAAACTGCATTGAGAATTTTGCAAGCGTGGGCTGCTTGGGTATGGTCTGTACATTGCCCATTGTGACTGGCAACTGGGTCATGCCGTTTGATACGATCCTCCAGCTTTTGGGACGTAAGGCCTACATACCTAGTATCACACTGGCACTGAAATTTATATACCAGATGATTTATTTGATTGATAGGCAGAATGTCTTTTTGGCTTGACGGCAGCATCCTGTTAGTGGCGAATACCACTCGTGTTGCTATTGTATTGTAGCAGCATGAAACAGCTAGCTTTACCTCTTGCTCAAATTTTGAGATACCTTGTCCTTCCAGGGTAATCTGAGGTAGACTGGGCACTTTTTAGGACCGAAAGTGATGGCCTCAGGCCCGTTCATGAGTTTGCATGATATACAGCGCAAAATGATCTGCTCAGGATAGCCACCATCCCACAGCCTGTCCTCGATACGCCCTATTTCAGCATCAAGCTTGCATAGCGAGCAAATGGCTTGGGTCCTATTTACGAAATGGCAAATAAAGCCATCTTGTAGGGCAGAATTTTCTCCCCATCGGGGGGATGTTCAAAAGCAGGCACGCCTCCGATTGGTGCCACCGATCGGAGGTGTGCTGCCATTTTACATGGGCGGGCCAATTAAGGCCCACCCAGCATGACATCTGCAAGGAAGCACTATGTGCTCCCTGAGCGGGCGGGGGGGGAGAGGATTCCCTGAGCCGACAGTGCGCTCTTTTGCATATGCACGCGAAAGAGCGTACTCATCTCCCTGAGGCTAAGTGCTGCCTCAGGGAGATCAGCTACACATCAAAAAATATTGAAAACTTAAAAAAAAAATTCCCTGACATGTCCCCTCATGTCATGAGTTGGGACATGTCCATCACTTTCAGTTTCACTTTTATCCAAAATTTATAAACATACATGAAACCTCATTCCACCTGTGGATGAGATTTCATGCTTTTTCCATTGCCTGCCAGGGCTCCAGGCCTGCCCGCCAACATTAATGTTGGACGGGCAGGTCCACTAATTACATTAATTACTTTGTCAATGGCCTCAATAGGCCATTGACAGGTCAGCAGGTGCACAGCTGATTCGGCTGAGACCCCGCCAACCTGAAAATTTAAATGGGGCAGGGTGCCATTGGGAGTTCCACCCAACGTCATCCCACATCATTTTACGTGTCGGCGAGCAGGCCCTGTCCCCCCCACTCGCTGACCAGGAAATCCTGGCCATAGCGTGTGGAACTGGAAGAATACCCACACGTTTATTGACTAGTGAAGGTAGGCTTGCGGTAGACTGTGGTAGAGGATCCCTGGCAGATTTCTCAACTAGTACGTCAAGTAAAGGGAGTTCATTTGACTGCTACATTTCATAGGTGAATTTGAGCACAGTTTGGAGCCCATTTAAGATATGCAAGGAAATTATTACATGCAGCTGCGGATTTAAGTATAGCAAACATAGCATCCAAATATTGGAAATATGCAAGGAGCAGGAGGTTAGATGTCATTCCATCAAAGACACATTTCTCATGGAACCCAACAAAGATGTTTGTGAGATCTGGGCCTAGAGGAGACCCCATGGCAACATCATGTATTTGGACATTAAAGCTGAACCTAACAGTGCAAATTGTCAAGCTCATGACAGTATTGGCAGGAGTGACCGATGTACAGTCGCTGTGGAGACGAAGTCCCAACTTCATATTGAGGATACCCTCCATTGTGTTGTGTGGCACTGCCATCATGCCAAATGGGACCGATTTCGAACAGAGCTAGCAACTCAAGACTGGGCCTCCATAAGGCACTGTGGGTCATCAGCAGCAGC
Organism: Carcharodon carcharias; assembly: GCF_017639515.1. Lineage (NCBI taxonomy): Eukaryota > Metazoa > Chordata > Chondrichthyes > Lamniformes > Lamnidae > Carcharodon > Carcharodon carcharias. Next base: position 94,402,951 of record NC_054469.1, read on the forward strand.
AGAACTGTACTCAAACACAATCTGTAACCTCATGGCCCGGCATATCCCCTGCTCTACCATTACCATCAAGCCAGGAGATCAACCTTGGTTCAATGAAAAGTGCAGAGGGCATGCCAGGAACAACACTAGGCATATCTAAAAAGGAGGTGTCAATCTGGTGAAGCTATAACACAGGGCTACTTGTGTGCCAAACAGCATAAGCAGCAACTGATAGAAAGAGCTAAGCAATCCCACAGCCAACAGATCAGATATAATCTCTGCAGTCCTGCCACATCCAGTCGTGAACAACTCACTGGAGGAGGACGCTCCAGACATATCCCAATCCTTGATGATGGGGAAGCCCAGCATAGCAGTGTAAAAGATAAGGCTGAAACATTTGCTACAATCTTCAGCCAGAAGTGCCGCGTGGATGATCCATCTCTGCCTCCTCTCGAGATCCCCAGCATCATGGATACCAGTCTTCAGCCAATTTAATTCATTCCACATGATATCAAGAAATGGCTGCAGGCACTGGATACTGCAAAGACTATGGGCCCTAACAATATTCTGGCAATAGTACTGAAGACTTGTGCTCCAGTACTTGCCATGCCCCTAGCGAAGCTGTTCCAGTACAGCTACAACTCTGGCACCTACCTGGCTATGTGGAAAATTGCCCAGTTATGTTCTGTACACAAAAAGGGAGGACAAATCCAACCTGGCCAATTACCACCCCTTCAGTCTATTCTTGATCATTAGTAAACTAATGGAAGGGGTCATCAACAGTGCTATCAAGCGGCACTTGTTTAGCAATAATCTGCTCACTGATGCCCAGTCAGCTCCTGGCCTCATTACAGCCTTGGTTCAAATATGGACAAAAGAGCTGAACTCCCGAGGTGAGGTGAGAGTGACTGCCCTTGACATCAAGGCCGCATTTAACAGAGTGTGGCATCAAGGAGTCCTAGCAAAACTGGAGTCAATGGGAATCAGGGGGAAAACTCTCCATTGGTTGGAGTCATACCTAGCACAAAGGAAGGTGGTTGTGGTTGTTGGAGGTCAGTCATCTTGGCTACAGGACATCACTGCAGGAGTTCCTCAGGATAGTGTCCTCAGCCCAACCATCTTCAGCTGCTTCATTAATGACCTTCCTTCCATCATCAGGTCAGAAGTGGGGATGTTCACTGATGATTGCACAATTTTCAGCGCCATTCGCCAGATACTGAAGCTGTCCATGTCCAAATGCAGAAGACCTGGACAATATCCAGGCTTGGGCCGACAAGTGGGAAGTAACATTCGCGCCACACAAGTGCCAGGCAATGACCGTCTCAAACAAGAGAGAATCCAACCATCGCCCCTTGGTGTTCAATGGCATTACTATCACTGAATACTCCACTATCAATATCTTGGGGGTTACCATTGACCAGAAACTGCATTGGACTGGCCATATAAATACTGTGGCTACAAGAGCAGGTCAGAGGCTAGGAATCCTGCAATGAGACAAAACTAAAGGCTCTGTATCTAAACACACACAAAGCATTTGAAACGAAACAGATGCACTGTTAGTGCAGAGAGAAATCAATAAGCGCGATCTGATAGCCATTACATGGCTATGGGATGACATAGATTGGGACTTGAATATTGAAGGATATGTAACATTTAGGAAGGACAGGAAGTTAGGAAAAAGTGGATGGGTGGCTCTGTTAATTAATGATGGTATTGGCACATGAGAGAGGGATGACCTAAGTTCAGGAATCCAGAATGTAGAAGCATCTTAGATTGAGATGAGGAATGACAAAGGCAAAAAGATCTGGTGGAATGGTGTACAGGCCTCCTAATTGTAACTACACAATAGAACAGAGTGCAAAAAGAGAGATAATAGGAGATGCCAGAAAGGTACAGCAATAATCATGGGGGATTTTAATTTACATATGGACTGGAAAAATCAGATGAGCAAAGGTAGCATAGATGAGGAGTTCATTAAATGTTTTTGGGATGGTTTCTTAGAACAGCACATTCTGGAGCCAAACAGCGAGCAGGCTATACTAGGCCTGGTATTGAGCAATGAGATAGGATTAATGGATAACCTCCCATTGAAGGCACCCCTAGGTAGCAGCGATCATAATATGATTAAATTTTACGTTCATTTTGAGGGAGAAACGAGTGTGTCCAAGACTAGTATTTTAAACTTCAATAAGGGCAATTATGAGGGCATGAAAGCAGAGCTAGCTAAAATAAACTGGCAAATGAGGTTAAGAGATATGTTAATAGATGTTCAGTGGCAGACATTTAAAGGGATATTTCAGAATACACAGAATAGATACAATCTAATGAGAACGAAAAATTCTAAGGAAAGGGCCCACCATCCGTGGTTAATTAAAAAAGTTAAAGATAGTATCAAACTTATGGAAAAAGCATGTAATTATGCAAAGACCAGTAGAAGGTCAGAAGATTGGAAAGAATATAAAGAACAGGAAAGAATGACAAAAAGATGAATACAGAGGGAAAAATTAGAGAAGGCTATCTAGTAATATCAAGATGTATAGTAAGAGTTTCTATAGATATTTAAATAAGAAAAGAGTTAACAAAATGAGCTTTTGTTCTATAGAAAGTGCTTATGGGGAAAAGTAGGGAGACAGCAGATCAATTAAACAGGTATTTGGTATTTTGCTTTGGTCTTCACTATAGGGGACATAAGTAACATCCCGGAAATAGCTGTAAAGGGAGGGAGGAACGCGGGAAAATTGCAATCACCAGGGAAGTGGTATTGAGTCAATTGTTGGGGCTAAGGGCTGACAAATCCCCAGGTTCAGATGGACTTCACCCGAAGTGAAAGAAGTGGCTAGTGAGACAGTTGATGCACTGGTTTTAATTTTCTAAAAAGGGGAAGGTTCTTAGATTGAAAAATAGCAACTACAACTCCTTCATTCAAAAAGGGAAGGAGGCAGAAAGCAGGAAACTATAGGCCAGTTAGCCTAACATCTGTCATAGGGAAAATTTTGGAAGTTATTATTAAAGATGTTATAGCAGGGCACTTAGAAAAAATCAAGGCAATCAGGCAGATTCAACATGGTTTTGTAAAAGAGAAATCACGTTTAACCAATTTATTGGAGTGCTTTGAATGAGTCACATGTGCTGTGGATAAAGGGGAATCGGTGGATGTACTATACTTAGATTTCCAGAAGGCATTTGATAAAGTGCCACATCAAAGGATATTGCAGAAAATAAAAGCACATGGTGTAGGGGGTAAAATATTGGTATGGATAGAAGATTGGCTAGCTAACAGGATGTAGAGAGTTGGCATAGATGGATCTTTTTCTGGTTGGCAGGTTGTGATGAGTGGTGTGCCATAGGGGTCAATGCTGGGGCCTCAACTTTTTACAATTTATATAAATGACTTGAATGAAGGGACCAAAGAAAAGGTTGCTAAATTTGCAGACCATACAGGGAGAGGTGGGAAGGTAAATTGTGAAGAGGGCCGAAGGAGGCTACAAAGTGACATACACAGGTTAAGTGAACGGGCAAAGATCTGGCAAATGGAATATAATGTGGGCAGATGTGAAATCATTCATTTTGGCAGGAAGAATAAAAAAGCTTATTATTTAACCGGTGAGAGATTGCAGAGCTCTGAGGTTCAGAGGGATCGGGATGTCCTAGTGCATTAATCATAAAAGGTTAGTACGCAGGTACAGCAGTTGCCTTATTATCTAATTAGGAAAGCTAACAGAATGTTGTCATTTATTGTGATGGGAATTGATTACAAAAGTAGGGAGGTTTTGCTTCTGTTGTACAGGGCAGAGTGGCCAGTCCTGCTCCTAATTCATATGTAACACGTCCCTGATGTTGTTCGTAATAAGCATACTATGATACTATGATAATATGATAACAGCTACACTAACAACCAATTTATGTTAAATGAAACTTGTAACGTGGCTCATTTATGCTTGCTGGAAGTGACACACATTCATGCGCGGGACTCACTTTCAGCAAACAAAAGGAATATGTTCAAAACTTGTGCCTTTTTTGAATTAAGTGGGAGCTTTGGGAACCTGTTGTTTACTCCATGGCAACCCCTCAGCCAATCAGAATCGGCTTGCCAACCAATCAGCACTCTTTTCTCCTTTCGTATAAATTGTTTAAATTTGGCATTCTTGCGTTTGCCCTGATAAGTGCAAGATAAATGACTTGGCAACATGTCTCTATTTTCAGCAATAAATGAAGTTGAGTCATCAAAAAAAATTATACTTAATTTCTTTAGAATTACAAGTAAAATTTTAAAGGTTACAATTCAGTATTTATATATTTAAAGGGTCTGTAATTGAATTATGCATCTGTTGAATACCCCCCTCTTCCTACCACCAAATACATTTTTAGGCCTTTTTTTTTTGGCATACACATAATAACATGGCAAAGCAGGTCTAACACAGTCAAGCAAATTCAACCTTTAATTGACATTGAACGAGGGACTAATAACTCTCCTGATCAAGAATCAAAGTTCTGATTCTAGCATTTTCTTTCCACTGATGATAAAATTTGATACTGGATGTGGTACATTGGTGTTTGTCCCTCATCAGCTCTGCCCCATCATCCCTTCTCCAGCACAATATGTCCTTTGTTATTGCTTCATTCATTCCTATTGTTCAGCCAAGAACCTCTTATATCTTCACAATGGCACCTGTTGCAGTTCTCTCAGAGCAGCACCCCAATTGCGCCACCCTCTAATCCTGGTGACCAACTTGCTCATTGGAGTTAAAACAAAAACAAAAATACCTGGAAAAACTCAGCATGTCTGACAGCATCTGCGGAGAGGAATATAGTTGACGTCTCGAGTCTGTATAACCCTTCATCAGAAGTAAAAAATATAGAAATGAGATGAAATATAAGCTGGTAGGCCGGTGGGGGGGGGGGGGTGCAGGTAGAGCTCAACAGAGGGCCAGTGATAGGTGGAGGCCAAGAAGAGACTGCCAAAGATGTCATAGACAAAAGGACAAAGGGGTGTTGACGGTGGTGATATTATCTAAAAGATGTGCTATTGGAGAGACTAAACGCAGACTGGGTGACCGCTTTGCAGAACACCTTCGGTCTGTCCGCAAGCATGACCTAGACTTCCCTGTCGCTTGCCATTGCAACACACCACCCTGCTCTCATGCCCACATGTCCATCCTTGGCCTGCTGCAATGTTCCAGTGAAGCTCAACACAAACTGGAGGAACAGCACCTCAGCTTCCAACTAGGCACTTTACAGTCTTCCGGACTTAATATTGAGTTCAACAATTTCAGATCATGAACTCTCTCCTCCATCCCCACCCCCTTTCTGATCCCCCTTTTCCCAATAATTTATAATTTTTTTTTTACAAAAATATTTTTCTTTTCCCACCTATTTTTAAATTTATTTCGATCTATTGTTTCAACTCTACCTTTTAGCCCATTTCGATCCCTTCCCCCAACCCCACCCCCACAAGGGCCATCTGCCACTAGCTTGTCCTGCTTGTTACTCTTAATGTCCCCATTAGCACATCTTTTAGATAACATCACCACCGTCAACACCCCTTTGTCCTTTTGTCTATGATATCTTTGCCAGTCTCTTCTTGGCCTCCACCTATCACTGGCCCTCTATTGAGCTCACATCTGTCCGTCCCACCTCCCCCTCTACCGGCTTACATTTCATCTCATTTCTATATTTTTTAGTTCTGATGAAGGGTCATACAGACTTGAAATGTCAACTGCATCCCTTTCCGCAGATGCTGTCAGACCTGCTGAGTTTTTCCAGGTATTTTTGTTCTAGATTTCCAGCATCCTTTTTGCTCGTTGGAGTTATCTTGTCTCACTTCCTCCCCAATTTCATTCAAATCCTATGATTTATGAATGCTTGTTCCCTCACTAAAGAGGCCTATGGCATTCTTGACCTCATGATAGATGATCTGGGTATTGACAGAAATACGGCTTATGGGCAGAAATTCCTTCTCTTTCAATGTCTCCCCACTTGCCTACACATTGCACAACTTGTCGCATCCAAACCACCATGATATTGCCCTTACTGTCAAGTAACCTGGTACCCTATCCTTCAGGCACCTTGCCCACAACCAATTCTTTTGCTCAAAATCTTCCTTTAATCATTGCACCAACGAAGTGTTCAATTTTGGTGACTTCAGCCAACATCTAAACACCCTCAGTTCAAGTGTTCCCTACCTTCGTAGCCTTGCTCCCTCTCACATTTACAAAAATCCCCCCGCCCATACCAATATCTACCCTTGACGTAGTTAGCGCTCATAATCTTCCAGCTGTTAAACTCTTAACTCCTGGTAAGGTAATTTCTATCCAATTACTTTTCTCCCATATCACCCAGATGGCCCTACCTTCAACTGTCACTATGTACCCTTGGTATAAATACTAATAATTCACTCAAACTCCTAAATGCCTCTCCTACATCCTTCCACTTACCCAGAAACCTCTGCTGCTGTACATCTGTTAAATCACTAACTTCAACATCCTCATTCCTATCATATTACTTAATGTCTTCCACTTCTCGTGTGTCCCCAATTCAGCGGGCTGCAAACTTGCATGCACCCAGTACACAACTGACTTAATCATTCATCACCAGATCTAGTTCTCCTGGGTCAAAATCATCTACTTCGGCTGAACCAAGTCAAACAAAAGTTTGTCATCTTATTTAACCTAGAGTTAAGCTTAAAATTCTATATTCTATCCTTCACCAAAACCACTTCCCTTCATAACATTGCCCATTTCAGCCCCTCCCTTAGCTTAAGCCCTTATTAATTTGACAGTCACCTCTAGCCTGGATTTATACAATGACCTTCACAAAGATCTCCCATTTTCTACTCTCCAACTGGTCTAGAATTCAGCTGTCATATTCTGTTTTGCATGAAGTTCCCGGATCCATTACTACCTCTGCACCCCACCCTGCCATCCTCATTGTCTTATATTTGCTCAGAGTCCTCCAACACAGTAAATTAAAATCCCAGACTTCAAATTCCTTCACATAGTTAACCCTACTCTTCCGTCCAAACCTCCTCCAGAATTATATCCTCTTCCACAGCTATCATTCTCTAACTTTGTTCAGCCCTCCTGCCTTAATCTCACTTTGGTGTTGAGGGCCTTCAACTCGCTTGGCCATACTCTAAAATACTTCCTCTGTCCTCTCCTCTTTCTACTTTTAGAACCTTCTCCAAATCCATCTGTTTGACAGGTTTTCAGTCATGCTCTTGACCTCTCCTTCCATGGCTTGCTTAATGTTCCCTCATCTATTCCTATTTATTTTCCAACACCCCAGTAAGAATCTTGGAATCTTTTTCTGTGTTGCTACACAGGTGCTGGTTTTTGCTGATTCCCTGTTGGATTGGATCATAAAACTAGTTTCCATTATGACTTACCTCAGGTTTGCGGTGCCTGGATAATCCGGATCATATGATTCTGATCCATTCAAACTAATGATGGACTCATGCTTATAGGTTATGAAGAGCTGTGTACCACCTGAAATCAGACTCACTGGCGGGGTAGCAAGGACCTCAACATTTACAGTGTAATTGTTATAAACCACACTGCCAACGATTTGAACCTGCATTTGGAAAGTGATTTAAGACTATTGACATTGGGCAATTCCATGGAAGACTATTACACATTCACGATCATTTAGAAAACAACTGAGATTCCCAATTAAATTCCTTTGCTTTTCCTTTTCCTTATTTTCTCATCATAACAAATGCCAAACTGAACAACAGAAATATGACAAATAATAAAACCTCTTCAGGCTTTTTGTACAGTTCTGTCATAATTCCAGTAAACATTAACTTAAAACTAAATTCCATCTCCCTCTTGTCATCATTATTCATCCCCATTCCTGGATTTAAGTACATTACCCAGGCTGACAATTCAGGTGTAGCTGGGATGAGACATTACTCTGTATGAGGATCTGTAAAATGGATGGGCCATTAAACTATAGCCTGTCTGCCAGCGCCTGGGTAGTTCAGGAGGCTATTAAAGACCCAATGAGACTATTTGAAGAGGAGCACCAAGTATTCCAAGTGTTCAACAGTCTTCCAAAAATGTGTGCACAATGGCTTGCACATTTACTTAAATAACAAGAGTTGCCGAACTTCAAAATATTAATTATGTATGGTGTTTTGGGACATTTCTGAAATACATGAAGGCACATAAAGGCAACTGTTTTTCATTGATTTATTATAATTTACTATTCAGTTTCTCTGGAGAAGATTGCCATGCCAAGAATGCCTATGATAAAAGTGTTCCATGCACCTTTGGGAGAGAAGGTCTGCCACTGTGTTCAGACATTCTGAACAGAAAGTGCATGAGAGGAAATAGTTTGTGATCTTCCAAACATTAGAATTAATCAGCCCTACATGGTAAAAAAACATTCTCTACCTCTCTAAACATTTGACCTGAACCACATTTGTCACATTCTAAAATGATGAAGATTGCCAACAGCAGAAAATAGATTAAATTAAAACATTACTTCTGCATCCAAGCACCTATTACCTTCTAAAATGTCGCTTTCTTAATTTAATACTAAATGCTTCTTTTTTAGATGCTTGTGCTTCATGATAAATCCTATTGGATATTTTTAATTTGGGCAATCTTGTGCACCCCAGCATTTTTAAAAGTACAAACAAAATGTTGCAAAACACCAATATCATTCACTAGACCAAGTCATTCTTTCCCTTTAACCACAAGCACTTTAATGCAAATCCTATTTAATTAGAAGCATTTTTGCAGTAGCAACTCAAGCAGATTGCATTGTTAGATTGATTTCTTACCCTGGCAATTACAAGATAGATTCCATAATCCAACAGATAGCCTGGAATGAGTATAAACTGTTTGCTAACATCAACCTGTGACAGTGTGACCAGCGAAGCATCTGATTGAAAGAAGGACCAGCTGTACTGAACGCCTCTGGAGATGTTACAGACAAACTCACTCTCAAATGTAACTCCAAGCTTGAAGGACTGGTATCTTCTAACCTGTATGAAAAGCAGTGACCTCATTCTTGAAATATTTCAGAGGTTTACATAAACTTGATAACAGTTTATTGCTGTATTTACATTTCAGTGTGTTGTTAGGAGCCACACAGAAATCATTACATTCTTTCTTTTAATTTAACCTTTGTAGAGATTTTCACATGATAATATTTACACAATCTTATTTTTAAAATACTATAACAAATACAATTTTCAATATCAACATCAGATAGTGCAGCAACAAGTTATCCTTAGTCTTCTCATATTAACATCTTAACATTTCAGGGGTGGCGGGTGGAGGTAGTTTGTCAACTCATTTTATGCACTCGGTTTATGATCTTGATTCAACACATTAGACTTGAAAACAAATGTGCTAACAATCATTATTAGAAATGACTGCTAGAAAGAGAATAAGTATTGTGTTTTGACAGAGCCATACTGCTAAATTATGACTAATGGACTTCAATTTTGTATGATACAGCAGAGAAAGATGCTATTTCAGCTCATCATGTCTGTGGAGGCTCTTTTGAGACAAACTCCCTGTTCTTTCCTCACCGCCCTACAATTTATTTTTCCCTTCAAGTACTTATCCAATTTCTTTTTGAAGATTGCTGTCACGATCCTTGTAGAGACCAATAATCTGAAAAGAAAGGAATCCTCAAACAACTCACACAGAAGAAATCCAAGGACAAGATTTTACTTTTAAAATGTTTACTGTAACAGCCAAACACAAATATGAATGTAAAATTAAGCGTGCATTAACAGACAAATGGTATCTCACTCAAAAAATGAATCTCAATTTAAATAGTTGATACAAAGATGCACCTAATGAAATTCCACAGAGAATCCCCCAATGGCTCCTTTATCTGTAACCTGTAATAAACCCATTAAATGGTCTGGTTGGCTCTGGCAGAACTGAACCAGTAGCAGTCAAATTGTCCAATTCCCAATCTCTGCTCTAACCCAGGACTGGGTTTTCACCTTTCAATAATGTGAATCGGTCCGTGAAACACTGAACTTTGTCTGCCTTTCTGCCCCATGCCATTTTCATGGCTTTTTGGTGAGTCAGGAAAGTCTTGGTTGCAAAATGCACAAGCACTTCTTCCAAAGTCAGGGTCCCATTATGAGAACCACAGAAAAATTGCATTTCCTCCTGCACACATATTTCATGTGCTGGTCCAGGTTTTGGAAAACCTAAAAAATACACACCTCTTTGGGGAGTTTGTGATTACCTGTCAAGTAGTCTACAACATTCTGTAAGGCAAGTGTAAAATATTTCCATACCTTCAAATGTCATCATTAGATGCTGCGTTGTAACATAGATATGTTTTAAATACAGTGATTCATCATGGGGCTCTGCCCGGCAAAGGTAAGTTAACCTTTGCATTGACAGCCATTGAATAAGTGTTGACAGCATTACAGTACCTATTCTATATGAGGAAGTGCTATCATGCATTCAGAAATGAAGAAAAGTACATTGATAAACTCTCCTAGTCATGTTTGGCACTGGGAATTAAATGTACAGACAGCTTTGACTGTGAAACAAAATGTCCCCTGCTTTTGAAAGCTAAAAAAAAATCTGAGCAGCTGCTCCCCTCCATTGATTAACAAGCAATCTGCTTTGAAATGGAGAAGACACCATCTGTTCTTTGAATTTCTGGCTCTGGGATGTGCAATAATGTTGTGATAGCTGTGACCATTACGAATACTTGGCTGAATTCCAAATGCAATCTCTTGACACAACTGTTCTAGCAAATAACTGACAGTTCTATAAGTTTATAATAATATACTCAGCCTTTCATGTGGTTTCAGAGTACATGGTTTTTTTTATTCGTTCATGGGATGTGGGTATTACTGGCTACGCTAGCATTTATTACCCATTCCTAATTGCCCTTGAAAAGGTGGTGGTTCGCTGCTTTCTTGAACTCCTGCAGTCCATGTGGTGTAGGTACGCCACAAATATTACACAAACTAATGGCCCCTTAAAATATTAACTTCTTTTTCAATTGAGAAGATTTTTGCAGCATCAATGGCAAAATAAGAGTTTCATTAGACTGTCACAAATTTAATATTTTTTCAACTGCATTTAATAGAATTTCCATTGTTTTGCATGGCTCCTGATGATTGTACTGGATACTTGGTGAGTGGCTATCGAGGATATTTGGGGGCATGGGAGTTTGGAGGTAGCATGGAAGATCTGAGGGGACATGGGGGATCTGAGGGACCATGAGGTTGCAAGGGGGATGGTGGGGATGTGAAGTCTTTATATGCTTTTGGGAGCTGAGCTGCTGTCTTTGGGAATAGAGGTGGGTGTTTTCACCTGCCTACCTCTGCACCAATACTCCTCAGAACTCCATTGTGGCCCACATATGCGCTTTGAACCAAAACCCAACGTGAAAAGAGAAAAATCCCAGGCAAAAATCATACATGGGTCTGATGAACAAGTCAAGTTTTCCCAATCCCACATGAAAATCTGGGCATTCTGTCCTTTTTTGACTGTATTACACACCCACAATTCTTGGTAAATGTACCTTCTTTGTTCTCCATCACCCCTTCCAGCAGTAGAATTGAATGGTCTCTGGCTGTGTGTATTGCAACACAAGCTGCTCAATACCCCAATTAGCTGCTACTTGTCTCTTCTGATTATCAAGCTCCCATCTCCATTGCAACATTAGGTCACAGGCCAGTTCATGCCTTTGCCTCTTATCTGCACCCTATCTCCCTAGCAGCCTCAACCAGAGTCTAACTTCTCAAAAGTCCAATGACCTCATCACCAGGAATTCCAATTACCCCCTTTTCAGAATTATCTTACTTTCACTTTGAATTTAAAGCAATATCTTACAAGCACAAACATTTGCAAAGTACAGAGTTTGTCATAGTTACTGAATCTGCTTCCTCTACCCTTTCAGACTGTGCATTCCTGAACATAACAACTCTTGTAAAAATTTTTTGCCTCATGTGTCAACTCTGGTACCTTTGACAGGTTACTTAAATCTGTGACCTCTGGTTACTGACATTTTGACCACTGGAAATGGTTTCTCCCTATGTACTGTATCAAAACCCTTCATGCTTTTGAACATCTCTGTCAAATCTCCTCTTAACTTTGTATGGACGAAGGGAAACAATCCCTGCTTTCCCAGTGGGAGTGTAGAGGAGGAGGCAGTGGTGTAGTGGTAATGTCAATAGTAATCCAAAGGCCCAGGCTAATGCTCTGGGGACACAGGTTCAAATCCCACCATGGCAGTTGGTGGAATTTAAAACTTCAGTGAATAAAATCTGCATTAAAAAAGTTGGTCTCAGTAATGGTGACCATAAAGCCACTGTTGATTGTCATAAAAAGCCATTACTAATAAAGTTCACTATTAGAGGCTAACGTCCTTCAGGGAAGGAAATCTCTGGCCTACATGTGACTCCAGACCCACAGCAAAGTGGTTGACTCTTTGACTGCAAACTTTGTACCAAACTGCTAGGAAGTCTAAAATGAATGAAATTGGACTGACCATCTGGCATTAACCTAGGCACCAAAACGAAAATTACAAACCCAGCCCTGTCGACCCTGACACAGTCATACTCACCAGATCATATCTTGCAAACAGTGTCCCAGACACCACCATTGCCATCCCTGGGTATGTCCTGCAGGGACAGGCCCACCAGAGGTGGTGACACAGTGATATACAGTTGGGAATTGCCCCAGGAGTCTTCAATATTAACTCCAGGCCTCATGGAATCTCATGGCATTAGTTCAAACATGGGCAAGGAAACATCCTGCTGCTTACCACCTCTCCCACCCCCACCTCAGCTGATGAATCAGTGCTCCCCCATGTTGAACCCCAATTAGAAGAAGCACTGAGGGTGGCAAGGGTGCAGGATATACTTTTGGTGGGGGACTTCAATGTCCCTCATCAGCAGTGACTCAGTAGCACCACTACTTACTGAGGTGGCTGAGTCCTAAAGGACATAGCTGCTAGACATTGATCTGTGGCAGGTGGTGAAGGAACCAGCAAGAGGAAAAATCCTACTTGAGCTTGTCCTCACCAATATAGCTGTTGCAGATGCATGTCCATGACAGTATTGATAGGTGTGACTACCGGACAGTCCTTGTCGAGACGAAGTCCTGCCTTCACATTGAGGAGACCCTTCATCACATTGTGTGGCACTACCACTGTGCTAAATGGGATAGATTTTGAACAGATCCAGCAACTCAAGACTGGGCAACCATGAGGTGCTGTAGACCATCAACAGCAGCATAATTTTGTACAACCACAATCTGTAACCTCATGGCCTGGCATAGCCCCTACTCTACCATTACTATAAAGCCAGGGGATCAATCCTGGTTCAATGAAGAGTACAGGAGGGCATGCCAGCAGCAGCACCAGGCACACCTAAAATGAGGTGTCAACCTGGTGGAGCTACAACACAGAACTACTTGCATACCCAACAGCAGAAGCAGCATGCTATAGGCAAAATTTAGCGATCTCACAACCAAGGGATAAGATCTAAGCTTTGCAGTCCTCACATCCAGTTGTGAATGGTGGTGGACAATTAAACAACTAACTGCAGGAGGAGGCTCTACAATATCCCCATCATCAATCATGGGGTAGCCCAGCACATCAGTGCAAGAGACAAGGCTGAAGCATTTGAAACCATGTTCAGTGTCAACTGGATGATCCATCTCGGCCTCCTCTGAGATACCCAGCATCACGAATGCCAGTACTGAGCCAATTCAATTCACATCATGGGATATCAAGAAATGGCTGAAGCTATGGGCCCTGACAAAATTCCCGCAATTGTATTGAAGACTTGTGCTGCGAACTAGCCTGCCCCTGGCCAAGCTGTTCCAGTACAGCTACAACACTGGCATCTACCTGGCTATGTGGAAAATTGCACAGGCATGTCCTCTACACAAAAAGCTGGACGAATCCAACCCGGCCAATTATTTCCCCATCTGTCTACTCTCCATCATCAGCAAAGCAATAGAAGGTGTCACCAACAGTGCTATCAAGTGGCACTTACTCAGCAAAACCTGCTCACTGACACTCACTTTGGGTTCGACGAAGGCCGCTCAGCTCCTGACTTCACGACAGCCTTGATCCAAACATGGAGGAAAGAGCTGAACTCCCAAGGTGAGGTGAGAGTGACTGCCCTTGACATCAAGACAGCATTTGATCGAGTGTGGCATCACGGAGCCCTAGCAAAACTGGAGTCAATGGGAATCAGGGGGTAAACTCTTTGCCGGTTGGAGTCATACATAACACAAAGGAAGATGGTTGTGGTGGTTGGAGGCCAATCATCTCAGTCACAGGTCTTCTCTGCAGGAGTTCCTCAGGGTAGTGTCCTAGGCCCAACCATCTTCAGTTGAATCATCAATGACCTTCCTTGCATCATAAGGTTAGTAGTGAGGATGTTTGCAGATGATTGCACAAAGATGAGCAGCATGCACAACCCCTCAGATACTGAAGCAGTATCTGCCCATATGCAGCAAAACCTGAACAACATTCAGGCTTGGGCTGAGAAGTGGCAAGTAACATTGGCGCCACACAAATGCCAGGCAATGACTATCTCCAACATGAGAGAATCTAAATATCTCCCCCTGACATTCAATGCTATTATAGTCATTGAACGCCCCAATTATCGACATCATGGGAGTTATCATTGATCAGGAACTGGACTGGGCCAGCCATATAACTACTGTGGCTACAAGACCAGGTCAGAGGCTGGGAATTCTGTGGCTAGTAACTCAGCTCCTGACAAGGCACAAGTCACGAGTGGGATGGAATACTCCCCACTTGCCTGGATGAGTGCAGCTCCAACAACACTCAAGAAGCTTGACATTATCCGGGACAAAGCTGCCCACTTGATTGGCACCTTATCAATCACTTTCAACATCCACTCCCTCCACCACCGACACACAGTGGCAGCAATGTGTATTATCTGCAAAATGTACCGCAGCAATTCACCAAGACTCCTTTGACAGCACCTACAAACCCGCAACATCTACCGCCTGGAAGGGCAAGGGCACCAGATGGATGGGAACACCACCACCTGCAAGTTCCCCTCCAAGTCAGTCACCATCCTGACTTGGAAATATATCACTGTTCCTTCACCGTCGCTGGATCAAAATCCTGGAACTCCCTCCCTGACAGCACTGTGAGTGAACCTACACCACAGAGACTGTAGCGCTTCAAGAAGGCAGCTCACCACCACCTTCCCAAGGGCAATTAGGGACACGCTGTAAATGCTGGCCTAGCCAGCAATACCCACATCTGCAAACAAATAAATAAAACATGTCTCTCCACATAAAAAGGCCCTCCTCTCAGTTACCATGCTACTAAATCTCTTCTGCACCTCCCTTAAAATCTTAATCATCCTCCCTAAACTTCAGTGCCCAGAATTGCACACAATGGGCAGAATTTAATGAGCGTGACGAGGCTCTCACCCACCAGTTGGAAAATTACTGCGGACCCTGCTTCGCTTCTCTCCAGGAGGCCCGATGCAATTACCAGGTAATCAGGCATTTCCTGATACAGTTTGGGGCCTCCCACTTGAATAAGGCCCAAGTAGAGTGGAAATCCCACCCTTGTGCGCAGTATCCACTCAGTATTACACTTGGGCCTGGAGAAGGGACTGGCCATAGATTCCCAGACAGAGATTAGTGTGGGTTGGATGGAGGTCGCAAAGAAAAGTTTCTGTCCCGCAGGGGAAGGGTGCTGACAGCATGGGCTGTGGGTGGGGGGTTGGCGGGGGGGGGTAGCATTGCTTCCTGTGTGGGCCACACACCCCTTCTTAATGCCGCCCAGGAGGAAAGAAGAACACTGGTCTGAACTGGCCTTGTATACTTTAAAATGGAACACCAGTAAAAATTGGGAAACAGGAGTACTGGTCTGAACTATTTTTTCCTTCTGGGTGGATCCCTCAATTTGGCATAAAATGCCTGTGAATAAGCGATACCGCACCCCTGCCTTAGGATGTTGGCAAACACAACACATTTTGCTGGGCAGCCTCCCTAAATGGCAAGTCCCCCACGTGGCATTGGTTAAATAGCAGTGGCAGCAGTAGGAATCGATTATGTAACACTTAAGGGCCTCTATTGGCCTCCCAGCAGGAAGGCTGCCCTCCAACTTTTCCTGCCCGGAGCTTGATCAAAGAGCAGGTGGAGTGGAGGACAGGGAGTTGGCGGGCTCTCCACCCCTGAACTTGTCTCAGGAACGGTATTAAATTTACCCAATAAGCCAGCCAGGGCTAATCAGTGATTTATAAAGGTTTAGGAGAACTTCTTTGTTTTTCTAATCTATGCCTCTTTATCTGTTTTTTATTAAACAGCCTTTTCAACCTGTCCTGCCATCTTCAAACATTTATTTCCATGCACCCCAAGGTCTTTCTGTTCCTGCATCCCCTTTACAATTAAATCTTTTAGTTTACGCTGTCATTCTACATTCTTCTTGCCAAAAATGTATCAGTTCATATTTCCCTGCATTATATTTCACCAGCCATCTGCTGGCCCATTCCAATAATCCATGTCTTCCTGAAAGCTATTACAATCTGCCTTACTGAGTTTCATCTTATCTGCAAATTTTAAAATTACGCCCTTCAACTTTTTAGCCTGGTGTAATTTTGTCTCTGTTGTTTCAACTGTAAATGCTGTTGCATTTCAGGAGAGCAGTTAGCATTTTCATGGTCATCAGTATTCAAACCAACAATTAGTTCTGCGTCTGGATAAGCAGGTTGTGCATTGAAGCCCCATTTGAATAGTTGAGCACATAATCTAGTCTGACATTAAAGTGCAGCAATGAAGAGTGTTGCATTGTTAAAAGTTACTGCCTTTCAGGTCAAATATTAAACAGAGGCCCCTACATGTATCTCATGTCAATATTCAGAGTAAGGAATTATCCCATAGTGACATGACCAAGATTTCTCCCTCAACTGCTCAATTATTATTCATTTTATTGCTGCGAATAGAATCTTGCCGTGCATAAATTCACTGCTGACT
This sequence comes from Carcharodon carcharias, assembly GCF_017639515.1. NCBI lineage: Eukaryota > Metazoa > Chordata > Chondrichthyes > Lamniformes > Lamnidae > Carcharodon > Carcharodon carcharias. The sequence goes on from NC_054469.1 coordinate 94,419,903, forward strand.
CTATCAAAAAATCAGTGACCACAAGTCTAATGGCAGTGATGTGCTTTGCATTGGCTGGAGGAGGTGAAAATACTTTAAGAACATGCAGCCTTTGACTGGATTGAGCACATCATCCTCTTTCAATGCCTCGCCATTGTCATTGGGTGGGTGGAACTGTACTCCTTTGGTTCAGTTCTTACTTGTCTAATCATAGATAGAAAATCGCTTGTAAAGGTTTCTCTTCTCACTCCTGCACCATTACCTCCGGTGTCCTCCAAGGATCTGTTCTTAGCCCCCTCCTATTTCTCATCTACATGCTGAACCTCACCAACGTCATTCAAAAGCATCAATTTCCACATGTACACTGATGACACTCTGCACGACCTCACTACCACTTCCCTCAATCGCTCACGGTCTTAAATTGTCAACCTTCAATACTGGATGAGCGGAAATTCCTCCATCTAAATATTGAGAAGACCAAAGGCATTCTCTTTGGTGCCCACCATAAACATTGTTCCCTAAGTATCAATTCCATCCCTCTCCTGAAAACTGAGCTTGAACCAAATTGTTCAGAACCATGGTTTCATATTTGACTTTGAGATGAACTTCCAACCACAAATCTGTATTATCACTAAGATCACTGATTTCAACATCCGACTCTGCCCCTGCCTCAACTCATCTGCTGTGAAGCCCTCATTCATGTTTTTATTACCTCGAGACTTGACCATTCCAATGCACTCCTGGTTGGCTTCACAAATTTTAGTAAATTTGAGGTCATCCAAAACTGCTGCCCGTGTCCTAACTCACACCAAATCCTGTTCACCAATCACTTCTGTGCTTCTCACCAGCCTACATCGGTTCATGGTTAATTAACACCTCAATCTTTAATTTCTCATCCATGTTTTCAAATTCCTCCATGGCCTCTACCCTCCCTATTTCTGTCATATCGACCTCCATAACCTTTGAATATCAGTGCTCCTTGAATTCTGGCCTATTTAGCATCTTTGATTCAATCCCTCCGCCATTTGTGGCGATACCTTCAGCTGCCTAGGCAGTGTGTTCCAGAGTTCCCTCTCTAAACCTACCTCTTGGATTAGCTTTAGACCAACTGCCCTAATATCCCCTTTTGTGCCTCAGTGTCAAATTTGTTTGATTATGCGCCTATGAAGCATGATAAGCTCCTATAAAGCAGCTGGGAAACTTTTAATATGTTAAAAGTGCCATGCAAATACAAACTGTTGTAATTGTGAGGCTATTTTGCTATTCAATAAGATCATGGCTGATCTTCCATCTCAGCTCCATTTTCCCACTCTATCCCTTTTTGCTTTGATTCCCTAATTTTCCAAAAATCTATCTCACTCTTGAATATCCTCAATGACTGAATATGCACAAGACTAGAGAACTCAAAGATTCACAACCCTTTGTGTGAAGAAACTTTTCCTCATTTCAGTCCTAAATCGCCAACCTCTTACCCTAAGACTATGACCTCATTTCTAGACTCTCCTGCTATTCAATCTTTTTAAAAAAAATTAAACTTACACTTATATAGAATCTTTAACATAACAGAGTGAGGGACAGCACTTCACATCCACCTACTCTTTCAAATTTGGTCACCTGTTTGTATCTTCATCCTTGTACTCTGGCTGCACCATTCATCTTACCATCCCACACCGCACTATTCTTACCAAGAGGAAACTGTTGAGTGAAAAAAAATCAGGGACAGACCAGCTTATCCCACCCTCCCCATACACAAAAAGTAAGGCAACTATCTCTCCCCAACCCACCTACCCGAACACAAATCATAGCATGTTGGAGCACTGTAACCTCCACTGCTCAAAGATTTTGTTGGTTTCTCTTGCCTCTCTCCCAACATTTCCTCCTTCTCTTCCCTCTTCCTCTCCATTCCCTTTCTCTTTCCCTTATCCCCAAATTTCTCTCACAGCTGCCTTTCTTTTCCACCTGCCTCTTCCCCCTCGCCCTTCTCCTCCTGAGTGCAAAAATCCCACACACTCCTGCTACACCTGAATAGTGCACTTGATTATACATTTGCACTTAACGTGATGCAAGAAGGATGAACATTTTTGGAATTTAAGCACGTTGAATTTGTTGTCATAGTTTTGAAGGTATTGTAATTTTTTGTTCAGTTCTTTCTGTTTTAATTCTAGCTCCTTGTAAGGAAACGATAACTCACTGTACCTCTATTTTTGATGGACCATAGCTTTTCACTGGAGGAGGCTGACAATTCTCAGAAATAACAAACAGCTGGCCAGAGAGTGCGGCAGAGCTCACATTGTTAAATATGACCACTTGAACAGTAAATTCTCCTTCCCTGTAAAAACAAAACCCATATAGTGGTTATAAATACATTATTCCAGTCAGGCAGAAAATATATATAATAAAAACAAAAACAGAATTACCTGGAAAAACTCAGCAGGTCTGGCAGCATCGGCGGAGAAGAAAAGAGTTGACGTTTTGAGTCCTCATGACCCTTCGACAGAACTTGAAATCGAGTCCAAGAAAGAGTTGAAATATAAGCTGGTTTAAGGTGTGTGTGTGGGGGGCGGAGAGAGAGAGAGAGAGAGAGAGAGAGAGAGGTGGAGTGGGGGTGTGGTTGTAGGGACAAACAAGCAGTGATAGAAGCAGATCATCAAAAGATGTCAACAACAATAGTACAAAAGAACACATAGGTGTTAAAGTTAAAGTTGGTGATATTATCTAAACGAATGTGCTAATTAAGAATGGATGGTAGGGCACTCAAGGTATAGCTCTAGTGGGGGTGGGGAGAGCATAAAAGATATAAAAAAAAAAATTTTTTTTTTCCTTTCCTTTTCTTCTTTATAATGGAAATAGATGGGAAAAGGAAAATCTATATAATTTATTGGAAAAAAAAGAAAAGGAAGGGGGAAACAGAAAGGGGGTGGGGATGGGGGAGGGAGCTCACGACCTAAAGTTGTTGAATTCAATATTCAGTCCGGATGGCTGTAAGGTGCCTAGTCGGAAGATGAGGTGTTGTTCCTCCAGTTTGCGTTGGGCTTCACGGGAACAATGCAGCAAGCCAAGGACAGACATGTGGGCAAGAGAGCAGGGTGGAGTGTTAAAATGGCAAGCGACAGGGAGGTTTGGGTCATTCTTGCAGACAGACCGCAGGTGTTCTGCAAAGTGGTCGCCCAGTTTACGTTTGGTCTCTCCAATGTAAAGGAGACCACATTGGGAGCAACGAATGCAGTAGACTAAGTTGGGGGAAATGCAAGTGAAATGCTGCTTCACTTGAAAGGATTGTTTGGGTCCTTGGACGGTGAGGAGAGAGGAAGTGAAGGGGCAGGTGTTGCATCTTTTGCGTGGGCATGGGGTGGTGCCATAGGAGGGGGTTGAGGAGTAGGGGGTGATGGAGGAGTGGACCAGGGTGTCCCGGAGGGAGCGATCCCTACGGAATGCCGATAGTGGGGGGGTGAAGGGAAGATGTGTTTGGTGGTGGCATCATGCTGGAGTTGGCGGAAATGGCGGAGGATGATCCTTTGAATGCGGAGGCTGGTGGGGTGATAAGTGAGGACAAGGGGGACCCTATCATGTTTCTGGGAGGGAGGAGAAGGTGTGAGGGCGGATGCGCGGGAGATGGGCCGGACACGGTTGAGGGCCCTGTCAACGACCGTGGGTGGAAAACCTCGGTTAAGGAAGAAGGAGGACATGTCAGAGGAACTGTTTTTGAAGGTAGCATCATCGGAACAGATGCGACGGAGGCGAAGGAACTGAGAGAATGGGATGGAGTCCTTACAGGAAGCGGGGTGTGAGGAGCTGTGGTCGAGATAGCTGTGGGAGTCGGTGGGTTTGTAATGGATATTGGTGGACAGTCTATCACCAGAGATTGAGACAGAGAGGTCAAGGAAGGGAAGGGAAGTGTCAGAGATGGAACACGTGAAAATGATGGAGGGGTGGAGATTGGAAGCAAAATTAATAAATTTTTCCAAGTCCCGACGAAAGCATGAAGCGGCACCGAAGTAATCATCGATGTACCGGAGAAAGAGTTGTGGAAGAGGGCCGGAGTAGGACTGGAACAAGGAATTTTCCACATACCCCATAAAGAGACAGGCATAGCTGTGGCCCATGCGGGTACCCATAGCCACACCTTTTATTTGGAGGAAGTGAGAGGAGTTGAAGGAGAAATTGTTCAGCGTGAGAACAAGTTCAGCTAGACGGAGGAGAGTAGTGGTGGATGGGGATTGTTCGGGCCTCTGTTCGAGGAAGAAGCTAAGGGCCCTCAGACCATCCTGGTGGGGGATGGACGTGTAGAGGGATTGGACGTCCATGGTGAAGAGGAAACGGTTGGGGCCAGGGAACTGGAAATTGTTGATGTGACGTAAGGTGTCAGAGGAATCACGGATGTAGGTGGGAAGGGACTGGACAAGGGGAGAGAGAAGGGAGTCAAGATAACTAGAAATGAGTTCTGTGGGGCAGGAGCAATCTGAGACGATCGGTCTACCGGGGCAGTTCTGTTTGTGGATTTTGGGTAGGTGATAGAAGCGGGCTGTCCGAGGTTGGGCGACTATCAGGTTGGAAGCTGTGGCAGGGAGATCCCCAGAGGAGATGAGGTCAGTGACAGTCCTGGAAACAATGGTTTGATGTTCAGTGGTGGGGTCATGGTCCAGGGAGAGGTAGGAGGAAGTGTCTGCGGGTTGATGCTCAGCCTCCGCAAGGTAGAGGTCAGTGCGCCAGACAACAACAGCGCCACCCTTGTCAGCGGGTTTGATGACAACATCAGGGTTGGACCTGAGAGAATGGAGTGCAGTAAGTTCAGAGAGAGACAGGTTAGAATGGGTGAGAGGAGCAGAGAAATTGAGACGACTAATGTCGCGCCAACAGTTCTCAATGAAAAGATCAAGAGAAGGTAAGAATCCAGAGGGAGGGGTCCAGGTGGAGGGAGAATATTGGAGATGGGTAAAAGGATCCATTGAACTGGGAGAGGACTCCTGCCCAAAGAAGTGAGCCCGGAGACGAAGACGACGGAAGAAGAGTTCAGCATCATGCCGAGCCCGAAATTCATTGAGGTGAGGGCGTAAAGGTATGAAACTAAGTCATTTGCTGAGCACTGAACGTTCAGCATCGGAGAGGGGAAGGTCAGAGGGTATAGTGAATACACGGCTGGGGTTGGGATTGGAAGATGGGGTGGGGACGGAGGGACAGGCCGGGGTGGAGGGTCCTAGATGGGTGTTGGTGTCGATGAGTTGTTGGAGCTTGCGTTCCTTAGCACTTGAGAGAATATATATATATATATATATACATAAATGTTTATCTTCTAAAATAAATATATATATATATATATAAAATATATATATATATATAAAATATATATATATATAAAATATATATATATATAAAATATATATATATATATATATAAAATATATATATATATATATAAAATATATATATATATATAAAATATATATATATATATATAAAATATATATATATATTTGTATATTTGTATATATATATGAAATATATATGTTTATCTTCTAAAACTTGCATGTGACAAAAAATAGCAAGGTTACTTCTGAAGACCAGATGTTTTGAAGTTGTGTTCAGTGTGTGATACAATTCATCAGAAATACTCTACTGACCAAATATAATAATTGTTTTTAAACGTTACACTGTTAGATTTGGTTCCTTCTAAAAGCACCGAAGTGCAAAATAAATCAGCTATTGTCACCTTAACACCACTAGTTTCCTATTCCTCTTCGGCAACAATTGAAATTCACAATGGCTTTCGACCTCTAAAATGTTAGTCAGATGTTTGAACTGAATCATCAATGTGATAGTTCTTCACTTTAGTCTAATATTTATATAAGTAAAAGCATGGTGATAATCGCAGAGCTCAGATAAGCAACATTTTTAGTGCCAACAAAATACTGGGCAGAATTTTCTGCCTGTTGGGCGGGCGGGCCCGCCCGACCCAATCGTTGGCGGGCGCAGAGCGTATTGCCGCCGGTGAAGTGGGCCACACCACCATTTTACATGGGCAGGCCAATTAAGGCCCGCCCAGCGTGACGTCCGGCGGGAAGCTCTATGAGCTCCCTGTGCGGGCATGGGCAAATCCCTGAAATCGAGAGTGCGCTCTTTCATGCATGTGCACGAAAGAGCGCACATCTCCCTGAGGCTAAGTGCAGCCTCAGGGAGATCACCTGGACTTTTAAAAATATTAAAAGTAGAAAAAAAATCCCCTTACATGTCCCCTCATATGACAATGTCATATGAGTTGGGACATGTTCATAATTCACAGAACAACTTTATTATAATTTTTAAAACCCTGCATAAAACCTCATCCCACCGCTGGATGAGGTTTCACGTTTTCTCTATTTGCCGCCGGGGCTCCTGGCCGACCTGCCAACCTTAAGGTTGGACGGGTGGGTCCTTTAATTGGTTAAATGATCCTGCCAATGGCCTCAAGTGGCCACTAACAGGTCAGCGGGCCGCAGCTGATTTTCCTGCGCACCCGCCTTCCTGAAAATTTAAATGGGGGGAATGATGTCGGGGCTTCCACCCAACGTCATCCTGCGTCATTTTATGTGTTGATGAGTGCGCCCCACCCCCTGCTCACCGACCACAAAATTCTGCCCACTGTTTCTAAGTTAACGTGCTGAGCTTTTATTGAAAAATGACCACAGAAGCACATACTTTCATTCTTCTTCATGTCAGTGTGTGCTCCTAACACCATTTCTAATATATCCACTCTGCCCCCAACCCGTTCCACCAATTTCCCCACACTACAACCCCACCACCCAACTCCCCCATTCCACATGCCCTATCTACCTACCATGTCACTTAATAGGTAAATTTCCCTTTCTGGTGGCACTTATCCATAACTTTTTTAGTGATGCTTGTTCTTCAGCAAATCTTTCTCTGTTAATGACAGTTGCCTATTGCTACCATTTCACAATGGGCAATTTACTGCTGCTACATTTGCTAGTATAGACTATGGTTGCAGAAATAGCCAGTGTTGTTCTGTAAATGATCAGGCTATGGAGTATTAATACTATTTTCTCCTTAAGATACAGGTGCCTCCTCAGTTACAATACCATGTCCAAGCAACCATTCTTCAAATGTCAGCCTATACAAGTAATCTGACCTGATGGGTGGGGCTAGGGGAGGGCATCCCAACCATGTCCAAGCCTATATTCACTTGATGTCCACTCATGCACTTTCAACAAGTTACCAAATGGAGATTATGAGCAGGAACACTGGGCCCATTGTTACAATCAAGTTGAGATCAGTCTTCGCTCAACAGTGCACACGGCATGTCCCTTTCCAGTTGAAATAATGCATCTTAAATTACAATTCATGAGTAGATAAAGCTATTTCCTTCAACTTTAAAGAAAACAAATGTAGAAAATGTGAAGTTTTATTTTCTTTATCAGCACCAAGAAAAGAATCCTCATTTACAAACATGTAGGCATATCTTTTACACTAACCTTAAAGATTTGATCTAACAGCAGAATCTGCCTACCTGTCGTAACTGTGATACTCCCTCCTGTTCCCAATCATCACAGTACCATCACCAAAATTCCACCAATAAGAGAGATTGGTTCCATAGTTAATGCGCGCTTCCATCACAACACTAGAGTTTAAGAGAACTGAAATAAGATCTTGATTGTTCATTCGAAGCCTGTTCGGCTCAACTATCTGCTGTACCTCTACAGGGTAGATGTTTGATGTGAAAGAACTAATCTGATTCGAGGCATTTACGATCACATTGTACCTGCAAAACACAAACAGCTTTAATTACAATTCATTAAACCCACTCAGTAACATGTGTGCCCCAAAACCACTGCTCACCTGGTGTGGAATTGTATGTGTTTATGTGTGTGAATTGGCTATAATCTCAAAGTCAAGCATAAATTTCTACCCTTACTCCTTCTCCAACCTCCTAGGAGCACAATAGGGTTCTCTTTTTCCTCACCTTCCATCCCACTAGTCTCCACATTCATGTCCCATCACCTCCAATGCTATGGCACTAACAAACACATATTCCCTTCCAAGCCCCTTCAGAACTCCAAAGGGACCATTCCATCTGCGATACCTTGGTCCACTCTTCAATCAACCCCACTACCACTTCCACTTGCTAAGGACATCTTCCAAGCAAGTACAGGAGATACAACATCTGTCCTTTTACCTTCTCCATTCCAACCATTCAGGGTCCCAAAGTCTTTTCAGGAGAAAGAGTGACTTACTTGTCCTTTGTTCAATTTAGTGTGCTCTATTCACTACTCACGATGTGGTTTCCTCTACTTTGCAGAGATCAAATCTATAGTAGGCCTCAGTGTCTTATTGAAAAAGAAAGTAAACAGCAAGCAACCGAAACAAAGGACTGAGGCCTCCACAGTCAAGGGCGGGCAAATGGAAGTTTTACTTTTAAGGATAGCTGGAGCTGAGGAAAATGCTCCAAAGGACTTTGGCATATTTATGGGTGGTCCATGCTGAAGTACATAACTAAAATTGATGTGTCTTATAAGAAAATTATTGGGGGAAGTAGGAAGTAAACCTGAGTGTAAAGCATATATAGTTATAAACCATATCGTTAAGTTAATAGTACTTGTTTTAATTCTTTTGTGTACAACAGAGTTTGTTTTGTTAAGAAAATTAAATCTTGTGTAGTTCTATTGGTTAAAAAGAGGTATTCGGATTTCTTTTTAAATGTTCACTAACTGGGTTGTAAAAGCATATAAATTGCAGAAATTCTATTTGGAAATTCCTGGTTCAGTGCTTGTTTTCAAATTGTTGGATAGTGCTGAAGTATCACACACGGACAGGATCTTGGTCTTTAACTAGAGCTAGATTCACAGAAAGAAACACACTTTTGGATCAAATGCCTGAGGCTTTAAAACCATTCCTGGGAAAGCAGTCAATTCCAATGGCCTTTACGGCACAACTGGAACATTCGGCTGTGTCACAAAGGATAGAGGAGTGAGACCGTTCAGATATGGGGCACATGGGTCAATGCAACAAAAGAATCTCAGACAGGAGAAATAAGGATGGGGACTATATTGGCAGGACTGGCCATCAACAGGAATGGGGTAATAATAACAGAAGAATAAACCCAGCATTGCCCAGGGTATTATTAATAGGTGTTTCAATGGGATTTGAAATATCATTGTGTTAAATTGTCCAAAACAGAACAAGATTTTCCGAGCGGCGCACGACAAGGGAGGTTCAGGAAGGGAAGATGACAATATTGACTAGTCTGAGGGATTGTACTGGTCACAAGAAGCTTCAGTCTGGTAATGAGTGTACTAGTCGTGGAGTTGACTGCTTTCCCAGGAATGGTTTAAAGCCTCAGGCATCTGATCCAAAAATGTGTCTCTATCTGTGAATCTAACTCTAGTTAAAGACCAAGATCCTGTCCATGTGTGACATTTTAACACAATCCAACAATTTGAAAACAAGCACTGAACCAGGAATTTCCAAATAGAATTTCTGCAATTTATATGTTTTTACAATCCAGTTAGTGAGCATTAACGTTTTAAAAAAATCCAAATACCTCCTTTTAACCAATAGAACTACACCACAAGATTAATTGCACCGTGTTGGACAATGGTTGCACAATCACAGTATGTGGAATGGATTAGTTGAAATGTTATTTTGATCCTTGCCACTGAGTGAATCCAAGTAAGGTCAAGGAATATGGAAGTTCGCCTTGCGTCAGGTTCGGGGATGACAACACATTTAAGGTTACTGAAAAGAGTAGTGATTCCATGTAGACTAGCTGGGGTGAGCCACTTTATTAGTACAGATGTAGTGTCTAATGAGATACTCTTGCTGCTGAGCAAGCCATCCATGAAAAAGCAAAAAAAAGAGATATTAGACATGGAACATGATAAAGCAATTGTCTTCATAAAGTCAGTAGGTTTGCAAATTACTCAATCAGGGCATTATTGCATCCCTTTAACAAAACCTAGCATTTCTAATCAGAATGTTAATAAAGTGTTAATGGCATCAGGTGATAGGAATTTTGGAACAAAAACAAATGGTCTTAAAGTTACATCGACAATTTGCTCATCCTTGTCACAGATTAAAAATCCTACTAAAGGGTGCAAGTGTAGTTAATAATGAGTACACAAAGCTTATTGAAGAGATTGCTGAAAAATGTGATATAGGTAACAAGTTTGGAGGATACCATCGTGTCATATTGCAAGTCTCCTGATAGCACAAGGTTTTATTGCAGTAGTAGTTATGGATTTAAAGGTGTTGGACAAGGATGGAAACATTTTCATTTTATATTTTATAGATATGGCAAAAATATTGAGTATTTCTACAGTAATGCATGGTAAAGACAAGAGCAATTCTGGATAAAATCATGAAAAAATGGATAGGCACTGGACTGGGGCACCAGCCAAATTTCTAACTGATAATGTTTTGGCGGGGGGGTGGAGTTGGTGGGAATTTTCCAATGGCACATTTAGAGATGTGCAAAAATATGAACATTGTAGTGATGAACACTGCAGCTGAAAGTCCCTTCAATAATGGGCTTTGTGAAAGCAATCATGGAGTGATTGATGAGATGCTCCATAAGATCTTAGTTGACCAGCCAAACTGTAAGCTAACATCTGCCCTGTCATGGGCAGTTCATTTGAAGAATTCACTTCAAATGGTTGAGGCCTACAGTCCGTATCAGTTGGTCTACAGGAGAAATCCAAAAATATCTTCAGTGATGTATATTTCGTGCTCCAGCCTTGGAGAGGATTCCAATTCGCTCTGCCTTTTCTGCACTTTTGAATGCCCTACATGCAGGCAGAAGGGCATTCATCAAGTCTGAGAAAATTCAGCGAGCCAAGACCATCAGAAATAAACATTAATCCTGAGGTTTTACTATGCTATAAAAGAGCAGGTCAGAAAGAATGGAAAGGACCGGATAAAGTGATGGATGATGGAAAGATAGTAATTCTCGAACATGGGAGTCAAACTATTAAAGTACGTTCATTTAGGTTAATCAGGACAGAAACTTGTAGAATCTGAGAAATTAATAGAAGATGATGTGGCGCCCTACACCTCACATACTTAAATATTTGACAGCTATGAGGAGGAGAATATGATAGGTAAGGGGCTGGATGACAAAGTGATACCAAAGCACAGGATAGGGCTATTTTACCCAAATGCAACTGCCGAAAGTTGGTACTAGGGTAACAGACATACCAGAAAGGTCCAGCGAATGGAGGGATCCAATTATTGTAGGAACAGCAGGGAAAGCCACCAGCAAATTCAAATATTGGCTAAATGTTCGAGATGGACAAGAAGCAAGACTTATGCACTGCAAAAACGAGGTGAAACTGTGGAAAGCAGTGCGAGTTCCCATTCAGGAAGTGACTCTGGCCCTAGGAAACGATCAAGTGCTGGCACAGAACATCTGATCTTGGAAGAGAGAGGTCATCTAACAGTAATCCAGAAAGAGACAGGAGGGCAGGTAGAGGCCCTGGTTTGATGAGAACAAGGACTATTAGAACAATCTAGAAATGTTACTAGAAGTAGAAGCCCTTATGATCAGGAGGTTTTGGTGGCTAAAAACAAATTAGAAGATAAATCAATAAGAGATGCGAAACAAAAAGAGTTTTGATAGCTCTAAAGAATTTTGTGTATATTCTGAAGTGCCAGATAGGGGACAGTCAGCCTCGTCACACAGGTGGATATGTATGGAAAAAGTACTTCCTGATAGGACATAAGGTGAAAGTGAGACTAGTGGCTCGAGGTTTTGAAGAGAGACTTTGTGATCAAGATGTTAGAGTGGACTCCCCCATGCCAGGAAAAGTGATCTTGAAGATTATATTACCTCCCTTAGCCACATATGCGTGGGAATGTAGGTCGATTGATATAAAAGCTGCATTTTTGCAGGATGAAAAATTTCAGAGAGATGTTTTTGAAACCACCAAAAGAAGCAAGTAATATAGAAGAGAAGCTGTTGAAATTAAGTAGATATGTTTATTGATTAAACAATTCATTGAGGGTGTGTCTTGCTGAAAGTAGGTCATATTCAGCTGAAAGCAGATCCAGCAATGTTCTACTATAGAACTCAGAGGCATCTCAATGAAGCACGTCACTGATTTTCTTGGGGACATCCTGTGCAATTTGAGCAATTTGTTATAAAAGGGGAATTTAAGATTGGAAGTCAGGTTTCAAGGGCCTTTAAAAGTATAGGTTGATATAGGGTTTAAATATGTAGATTGGGAGTAACCTTGAATTAACAATCATGCCTAAAAAGTGTTAATCTTTTTCCGATAAATCAGACCAGATCCTCACAGGAAGATGACCTTGCACCCAAAGAAGAAATATATCAGTTAAGAAGCTCAATTGGGCACTTAAACTGGCTATGCACTCGGACAAGAACCAATGACAGTTACGAAGTATTGGCATTTGAGGTGGTTCTGAGGGCAAATAAAACCTTTGAAAAATTAAATTTAGAGAAATGTGCACTCAAGTTTCCAGGCTTGGGCGATCCAAATGATAAAAAGTTAGTCCGTTTTAGTGATGTTTCCCATGCCAATCTTCCAGATGGGTATTCAGATACAGCTGGATTTATTATATTCTTGGTGAGTGAAAATGGAAAAAGTTATCCCTCAGCCTGGAAAACCAAGAAAACAGGGCGTTCAAACTTACCCTAGCTGTAGAAATACTGGTGCTTGTGGAAACAAAAGATATGGGATTGTACTTATCTAACAATCTGAAGGAAATCCTATACAAGGACATTCTAAGAAAAATTTGCCCTTTGACTACTAGGTGGATAATCGTTCTCTTTGGAACAAGGGCGGAGAAGAAAAGAGTTGACGTTTCGAGTCCTCATGACCCTTCGACAGAACCCAGTTGAGTTCTGTCGAAGGGTCATCAGGACTCGAAACGTCAACTCTTTTCTTCTCCGCCAATGCTGCCAGACCTGCTGAGGTTTTCCCGGTAATTCTGTTTTTGTTTTGGATTTCCAGCATCCGCAGTTTTTTTGTTTTTATCTCTTTGGAACAATGTTCATTTGACAAATGGTGTCACTGAAAAAAGGTCGAGGATCGACTTTGCTAGATTATAGGAAATGTAGGAGAGAAAAGAGATTTCTAAAAAAAAATGTCAAAGCAAGTGACCAATTATCAGACTGTTTTACAAAGAGGAATACTTGCTCCAAGAAATTGTTGAAGGTCCTAGAAGAAGGATGTCTTGTGTCTAAGAAATATGGAAAACTTAATTATTTTTTCTCTGACTGCTTTGTAATAATCTAAGTATGTTATAAAGTTTCCACTCAAACTTAATTGCATATTACTGCAAGTGAAATCTGCCTTGAACCATTGCAATTAGGCAGTGTTTTAAAAACAGAATTTAAAAAAATAAGTTTTGCTTAAAATATCCTTGATAAATTTATGTGATAACATGATGCAGGTTGATTAATACAGCTGAAATGAGCTTATGACAAAAAAATTCATTCACTACCTGTCAATTTTAAATAACTGAAAATTGCTTTAAAAACTCCAGAGTACAATTTGCTGAGGCATATTGGTGTACAGTGTTCAATACAACAGTTAAGTGAATGAAAAAAATTATATTCAACAGCTTATGAAACATGCCCATTGCCAACTTAACTTTGAGAGCCTGCCTGAAAGCCTACAAAAGGATGCAATTAGCAGAAACATATAATAGTAATCAACTTTCACTGGGAGCTGGCCAATTTTGTAAGCAGGGTCAGCTTCACGCACAGTTACTTTTAACTATGCAAATTATCACAGAAACTTGCTTTGCATTTGAAATTCTGTGATCTCTTGCACTGGCTTGGTCAATTTCATATAAATCATGCTGAGGGAAAAGCACAAGCTAGTGGAAACTCCAGACCCTTATTTTCAAATGTTAGTTATATTGGTAAATCTGCAGCTGTCTGGAAAATTAAATTATGGTTCCAAACAGCTTCAGAAAATTATTTAAGTAAAATTTGTCAGTTTTTTTGATTCAAGATTGGTAGCTCTAGATAAAAACTATGATTGCTCAATTGTCTGCAACTTAAATTTTCCTCATTAATAATTACCAACAGAATTGAACTGCTTTTAATCTATTTGTGTTTTGTCAATCAGGTATTTATATCTCAGTCAATTCCTAAATTTGCCTGATGGTCTCAGGTGTGATATTTTTGATGAAAACTTTCAAAGGCACTATGTGATAGATGCGTGTTTAATCCTGAAGCAGGTTTGCTACAGACCTGAACTGGCAGCATTAGAACAAAATTCCTGAACTTCTAAACATCTGAGGTCCAAAATTCTAATCGGACCCAATGACGTCAGATCAACTGATGGTGGCAGGAACTTGAGGTTGGACCCTGCTCTGATTCTGCCCCACTCAAAATGTCGTCTTAAATCTGGTGGGAAGGCAGTGAGTTTTTCATGGCTTGCCTCTCATGTGAAGGGAGCATATCTGAGGGAGTTCCCAAGTTACCCTAGGATTTCACCCAGTGTGCACTTATAAAGCCTAAAATGTTTACCAGTTCAGAACTCCAGGGAGGCCCTATCTTATTTACGAGTTTATGAGATTGAGTTTATGAAATTGCCCATCCCTAAGAAAGTGGTGATCAACCGCCTTCTTGAACCACTGCAAGCCATGTGGTGTAGATGTACTCATTGTGCTGTGAGGAATATAGTAATCAATTCAAGATGGGATCAAATATCTTTATTTTTAAACTAAAAGCCTCCCTCAGGAGCATAAGATTCCTTCTCCTTTGTTACATTTTTAGCCTGATCAGGGCCTTGGGATGCTCCTAACTAAGCAGTTTTGGGTCAATCCAATTGCTGCCAACCAATTGCAACTGTTGCTGCCTGAGGTGCCCTTAGAGTCATGTGCTGATTACGAAAACTATCCCACTCTCAGAATTTAGGGTGGCCTTCTAGTCCACTCCACCAAACCTCGGCTGACACGGCAGGCTCATCAGAATTTCAGGCTTATCATCTGTTCTTTGAAGAGATCTGAACACAACTTAGTCAAGTCTATGGGCAGAAATTTCCATCTAGCGAGGGGGGGTTGGGGGTGGTGGGAGGCGGAGCGGGCGTGGGCCCGACTGCCGCCCGCGATTGGGTCCGTGCCGTCATTTTACACAGGCGGGCCAATTAAGGTCTGCCCAGCGTGTTTCCCAACTTCCGTAGATAGCGGGAGTGTGTGGGCTGCAGCGGGCGTGTACAGACCCCCGGGTCCAATGGCAACCCAGCAGTCTGTTTAAAAGAAGGCCTGGCAGCCTCCTGTAGGCTGCTCAGAATGGCCAGTTTCAGGCTGCAGCAGGAGGATTCGGATGAGCAGACCAGGCTGGAGGGTAGGCCAGTGGAGCTGGCCAGGGTATGCCAGTGCGCCCCTCATTTTTCTGATGACTGCCTTGCTGTCCTCCTCGAGGAGGTGTTGGTCCCCCAAGATCAGAGGAGGAGTCTCCACCACATGACGAAAC
Organism: Carcharodon carcharias; assembly: GCF_017639515.1. NCBI lineage: Eukaryota > Metazoa > Chordata > Chondrichthyes > Lamniformes > Lamnidae > Carcharodon > Carcharodon carcharias. The sequence goes on from NC_054469.1 coordinate 94,435,318, forward strand.
ATGGCTGCGAGGAGGTTGCGGAGGAGGTGAGCTCCTGCGATGTGGTGCGGTGCACCTGGATCCAGTGCCGCAAGCATTTCAACGATTTGTTGCACTCTGGCAGGGTGAGTACCATATTGGCATTGGGCATTTAACCCAGCAGGTAGCCTTACCATCTGCAGCCCAGGGCACAGTGGTAACAGCATTTCGCAATCGCTGGAGGAGCTGGCAGAGACAGAGAGTGCCCATGGAGCCAGCAGGAGGACTGCAGGGGACCAGGCACATGCTCAGTTAGTGGCTGATGATGTGCCTCTGGAGTCGTCCACAACGCAGCAGCTGCAGGAAATGCAGCCGGGTGTGCGGGAGCATCTGGGGGAGATACATGAGGCTATGCTTGGCTTGGTCTCTGTGGTGGAGGAGTCCACGCGGATGCTCGCTGAAGCAATGAGCTTCATGGCTGAGCACCAGGCATCCTCCATGGAGAGAATGGCGACTCTCGTGGAGAGGCTCCTCCAGGAGACCCCGCAAAGCTGCCTGGGGATGCGCCCTGACCAGCAAGCCCTCACATCAGCATCGACCTCAGATGGTCAGTGCCAATGTGGGAGATGGTGTGGGCATCAAGCTTCCCAACTCGTTGCCATCCATCCACGGTGAGCATAGAGGTCCAAAGCGACCTTACGTCGGCGCACCTCACGCCTGTCATCTCTGCAGGATCCTCTCAGGGTGCTCCAGGTGAGGGCAGCAGCTCCTTTGCCCCTCTCCCAGTGAACATTTCATCCGGTGAGGCTGTGACGGCTGGGGAGATACCAGCTGTGGAACAGGCAGCTCCCTCCCAGGCAGGGCCAGCACAGGCTCCACGGGCCAGAGGACGACCGCCAAGGTCATCGAGGCCAACAGGACAGCAGAGTGAGCAGGCTGGCACAGGTGCCACTCTGAGCGATGAGGCAGCACCAAGACATAGCACCCGGAAACAAAAGCATAAAGCACCTTAGGCACACCAGGGGTTTTTCACTGGTGCTTTTGCACTGGCCCGAGATGAGATCCTTATTATTTCTTTTTGACTGTTAACACTATTGTTTTCTCTTTGTGATAAGTTCTTTTGCTTCACACATTAAATGCAGATATGTGACCATGGCTGAGTGTGCCTCATTTCTTCTGCATGTGTATGGTTGACAAAAGTGTAATGAGTGATTTGTTGGATTTTATTTACAAGGCCCTTAGTGTTCCTGACCTGGCAGATTTTGCACTTAGGTGTCAAGTATCGAGGCGGCAGCCCAGGCTTGTCCTGGTGGTCCATCTGTGTTGTGCTAGCTGAAGGTTCGTTGGATTAAAGCATCCTGGATGTCCATGCCTCCCTCTAGTATGCCTGGGTCAGCATCTACCCCCTCAGCATTTCCCTGTGCATGCTCATCCTCGGAATCACTGCTGGACTCAACGTGTGCAGCTGCAGCCAATGCGTCAATATCTTCATCGTTCACCATGCCTCCAGCGTAAGATTGTGGAGAGCCCAGCATGCAACCACTATCACCGGCACATGACCTGGGGGGTACTGGAGGGGGCCCCCTGAGCAGTCCAGGCATCGGAAGTGCATCTTGAGAAGACCGATGGTTCTCTCCACCACAGCCCTTGTGGAGGTATGGCTCCTATTGTACCGCTGCTCAGCTTCTGTTCTTGGACGGCGGAGAGGTGTCATGAGCCACCTTCTGCAGGGATAGCCCCTGTCACCCAGCAGCCATCCATCAAGCTGGGCTGGAGCACTGAAGAGCACCGACCGCTGGGAGTGTCTGAGGATGTAGGCATCGTGGGAGCTGCCTGGGTACCTGCACAGACTTGTAAAATCAGCATCCTGTGATCACACACTATCTGCACGTTCATGGAGTGGAAGCCCTTCCTCCTGACAAAGGCACTAGGCTCACCTGCTGGCGCCTTAATGGCCAGATGTGTGCAGCCTATTGCACGCTGGACACGGGGGAAGCCAGCAATGACCACGAAGCCTCTGGCTCACTGCGTCTGGCTTGCCTGGTCCCAACGGAAGTGGATGAAGGTCAATGCACATCTAAACAGAGCGTCTGTAACCTGCTTGACACAAGTGTGGACAGCTGATGGGAGACACAGCAAAAATCACCCACCGAGCCCTGGAAGGAGCCAGAGGCATAGAAGTTGAGGGCAGCTGTGACCTTCAGAGCCTCTGGCATGGGGTGTCCGCCCACACAGTTAGCGGAGATCTCAGGCCCAATCATCTAATATGTAGTTGACTGTCTCCCTTGAGAGGCAGAGCCTCCTTCAGCACTGCACCTCAGTCATATTGAGGTAGCTGCTTCGCTGACTGTATACCCTGGCAGCAGGATAGTGGCGTCATCTGTGGCCCCTTCCGCCTTGGTCTACCTCTTGGCCCTGCGCCCCTTGTGCCTGCAACTGTTCTCCCAAAGGTGGCTCCCCTGGAGGCTGGATGTGCACACCTGGCCGCCTACCCCTTCTAGCCCTCCCTTCTTCCTCAGAGGAGCTTCCTCCAGTGGACAGATCAGCTCCCCATACCCAGGCTAAGGGAAGACTTCCTGAAACCTGCAGGCCCAGAAAAGATTCCTCACTGCAGAGTGCTGACCTGAAGGTTAAGAGTCCAGAAAAAGCAGCTAGGATGTGTTTTGAAGTACTGCAGATCACACAGGCAAGTTTGAAAAACTTTGAACAACAAATGCTTCACAGAGAAGATTCAAAACCCCACTGAGCCCTCTTATCCCGCCCGTGGATGAAGTTAGTACAAATGTCTCCTACCTGCCTGCCCATTGCGCCCGTGCACCAACCCAAAGATTGCACTGATGCCGAAAAATCAGTGCTGATTGAAGACTAAAGGGCCTTAAGTGGCCTGTTAATTAATGGCAGGCGTGTATCAGACTTCCGCCCGCCCAGCGAAATATCGCGATGGTGCGCAGTGACGTCAGGACACTGGCCTGACATCACCGGGTGTCATTTTACGGACGGTCGTGCAGGTCCCACCACTACTACCCCCCCCCCCCACCCCGCCCCACCCCCCACCCCGCCCCACCCGCACCCCCGCATGTCAAACGGAAAATTCTGCCCAATAATATAAAATCATAAGAGGCGCAAAAAATTAGAGATGTGAAATTGAATCACCCAATTTCAGTAGTTTATCTTTACCTCCCTGGAGTTGAATATCTTGTGGTTATACTTCTAGATGTAGTTTTCACTGGCAGTTTATCTCCAAAATACCAAACAAACTGCAATGGGTCATCCTCTGTAGTTAATGCTGTGAATACGATATCAGAATAGGTAGCATATATAGTCTTGTTTGTAGAGATAGAAACAGCTGTAAAACAATGTAAAGTTGATTCATTTAAATATTTAAATGTATAATCTAATATCACAGAATTGTTACAGTGCAGAAGGAGGCCATTCAGCCCATCGTGTCTGCACTGGTTCTCAAAATGATCAAGATTAACAATACAGTGTCAAATTAGGAACAGCTTAATATGTGGGCACAGAAACACTGCAAACTATGTTCAAACTGCTCAAACTCATTTTGCATAGGACACTTATGATCATCAAAAAAAGATTTTCATCCTGCCAGTTTAGCTGATATTAAACTCTCGTTCAGAAGCAAAAAGTAATATGCTAAGCCAGTGCATGAATCAGCCAGCTTATTCGCTCTTTTTAAAAATGTATCATTCAATCATGTATTTGAGGCAATAGAGGTTTTCCATACGCTGCATTCTGTAAAGTACTGCGGCACTGACGTAGGTTGAGGCCATCCCCACTTTATTCCGTGCATTTACTGTGACATTGTAAACTCCAGCAGACAAAAACTTGTGCTTAATTATAGGACCTGAAACACAGAAATAGGTTCCAAACATGAATCGCACAAAAAAAACAAATGTGAAATTCTGCAAAAGTGATCTTTTAACATTTAGTGCTTTTGAGTATATTGAAGCCCTATTCTATTTTGTCTATAACTGGATAGCAGAAATCAAATGTCTTTAAGAGATACTTTGTGCACATAAAGCCTTTGGCCAGCACAACATACAACCTTATTTACCTTCATCTACATAGGAAGTCTGATCGCCCATGTTCCAGCAGTATATCACATCAGTTCCTTTACTCAGTAATGCATTGAAGAGAATTACTTCATTTTTATGAATCACACTGGAATTCATGGTCAGTAACAGGCCTTCTGGAACCATTTGCACATAATAGGCACCAAATTCATTAGTAGCATTGTAGAACTCATTGAAACTTGAGAGTGTGATGTAGAACACGCCCTCTGACAAAGGAAGTTTCAAATAAAGATGACAAGATCATCAGCAAAATGTAGGTTTGTATTTACAATTACATTAACGAGCTGGAAACAAACAACAAAAAGTAAGCAAAATGGAATAATTGAAATAACCTTAACTGTGAAGGAACATTTTCAAAGAGTATGGTCAATAATTTTTTCCTATTTCCAGACTCCCCTGCTTCTCTAACTTCTGAATATCCTTGAATGTGTTATTACCTCCAAAATCCTTGCACATCTTTACTGTAACTCACATCTTTCCTGCAACTCCATGTTTGAACTACATCAATCAGGTTGTTGCCTTTGCCACAGCACTGCAGTGGCCCATATCCAAAACAAAAACAGAAAAACAGAAATACCTGGAAAAACTCAGCAGGTCTGGCAGCATCGGCAGAGAGGAGTACACTTGACGTTTCGAGTACTCATGACCCTGCAACAGGCCCATATCCAAGTCGCAAATGAAATCCTATATGACTGTGACCATGGTAAATTAGCTCCCTCTTGATTTTTCTCTGCCTGGATGTAGCCTTTGTCAAAGTTGACCATGCAATTCTCCTCCAACTCCTCTTCATTAGCCAACTGGGTCGGATCCCCCTCACCTATTTCCAATCCTATGTATCCAGCCATATGCAAAGAATCAATCGCAATGGCCTATCCTTCTGCTCCCTCTAGAATACCCCAGTGATCTCTTCTTGGCCTCTTATTTCCTAGCTGCAAGGTATCCTTTGGCAACATCATTTGACAGCATCACATGTACACCGATGACACCCTACTCTACTTCACCATTACCTTCTCAACCTCTTCAATGGTCCTAATTTATCACATAGCTTGTCCAACACACAGTACTGGATGAATCAAAATTTCCCACAGCTAAATATTGGAAAGAGAGAAGCCATTGCCTCCATCCTTCCATCCATTCTTCAATCATAAGGTCAGGAGTGGGGATGTTCGCTGATGATTGCACTATGTTCAGCATCATTCACGACTCCTCAGAAACTGAAGCAGTCCATGTCCAAATGCAGCAAGACCTGGACAACATCCAGGCTTGGGCAGACAAGTGGCAAGTAACATTCACGCCACACAAGTGTCAGGCAATGACCATCTCCAACAAGAGAGAATCCAACCATCGCCCTTTGATGTTCAATGGCATTACCAACACTGAATCCCCCGCTATCAACATCCTGGGGGTTACCATTGACCAGAAACCAAACTGGTCTAGCCATATAAATACTGTGACTACAAGATCAGGTCAGAGGTTAAGAATCGTGCGACAAGTACCCACCTCTTGACTCCCCAAAACCTGCCCACCATCTACAGGGCACAAGTCAGGAATGTGATGGAATACTTCCCACTTGCCTGGGTGAGTGCAAGCTCAACACTCAAGAAGCTGGACACCATCCAGGACAAAGCAGCCCACTTGATTGGTACCACATCCACAAATATTCACTCCCTCCACCACCACCACACAGCAGCAGCGTGTACCATCTACAAGATGCACTACAGGAATTCACCAAGGCTCCTTCAATAGCACCTTCCAAACCCACAATCACTACCATCTAGACAGACAAAGATGGGAACACCACCACCTAAAAGTTCCCCTCCAAGTCACTCACCATCTTGGCTTGGAAATATATCACCATTCCTTCACTGTCGTTGGGTCAAAATCCTGGAACTCCCTTCCTAACATCACTCTGGGTATACCTACACCACATGGACTGCAGCAGTTCAGGAAAGCAGCTCACCAGCTCCTTTTCAAGGGCAACTAGGGATGGGCAACACATGCTGGCCCAGCTAGCAAAACCCACAATCCATGAATGTATTTAAAAAATCCCTGTCACCAACTCTGTTCCCTTGCAACCAGCTCCACCCATGACTTGGCCACTGTCCGAGGCTAAACCAGAATGTTTGTATCTTTGGGAATCTATTTGATCTTGAGGTTGGCTTCTGCTCCCAAGTCCTCTCCATCACCAAGATTACGCCTCAGTTCATCTGCTGCTGAAACCCAAATCCATACCTCCTTGATTCCAATGCTGTCCTGGCTGGCATCCCATCTTCCACCCAAAATAAACTTGAGCTCATCTAAAACTCTGCTGCCCAATCCTAACTCACACCAATGCCATTCATCAATCACCTGTGTTCACTGAGATACATTGGCTGCCAGTCCGGCAACGCTTCCATTTTAAAGTTCACGTCCTTTTTTCCAAATCCCTCCACTGCCTCACTCCTTCCTGCCTTTTAAACAAAGTAGTTTAAAAAACAACCTCTGACTCCAGCCCAGCTGCCCACTCCACCGACTGTTTTATGGCAACCAGTTCAGGGATGAGTGAACAGGTGGTGGGCTAGCCACCTATCATATTTTACATTGCCCCTACCCCCATCAAAAACACACTCGGTGGGGGTCTGTAAAATTCAGCCCCATATGTTGGCAGCAACTTCTGACTTGGAAGCCAAATGACTCTGATTCTCAAGTATCAGAGTACGCATGATGATTTTTTTTTGTGAATGAAGTTGTTTCGTATTGTAAAACTAAAGCAATTTGTTTGAGCTAATGGTGCTCTCTTTAGTATTCCCAAAAGCAGTGCATTTGAAAGATGTTTCCATTAATTAAAATTCTCCTCACTGTCCCCAGAGTAAATACGTAAGTAATTATGACTAATTACATATTTAAAACTTTAAAAATTTCATTTTTTGCTCGTACACTGCATTGATATATTTTACTCAACTCCCATTTGGTTTCCCCATGCTCATAAGGAGGAGATGACACCTTCTGTACTAGGCCTGTGTCATCTGAGGTGTGTAAGACAGGAAACATATTCAGTCTCCTTTCAGTTTGACTTTCCTCTCTGGTTACCTGACAGATCTGAAACTCACCATTCAAAACACTGCAGGATTGAATACACTTCATATCAATGCATGACAGACTGTGCCACTGAAATGTTATTTGGCAGAGAATTGATCGCATTTGTGAAATCAATTGGAGTAATCTTTTGGGAATCGTGGATGTTAATCATCTGGGCAGAAACAACAAATAATAATGGTATCGGATGTGAGGGAGCCAAGAAAAAACAATCTGCAGACCAACCTTTGGTAAACTTGTGTCGTCCAGAAGCAAATGTACCATCAAAGCTACTCTGCACTCCACTGACAATAAGTAGCGGTGAGCCATCTCCAAAGTCAAATGAAAACTTCACTTCTTCAGAAAAGGTATGAACACTAAAGCCCAAGATTTGAGTGGCATAGCTACCATCTGGCTGCAGCAGAAGCTTCGCACTATTGGTATTAAAGGGGAATAATGCCTGTAAACCCACAATTGGAGTTCTTACTTTTACAACATCTGGAAGCAATCGACTGAAAGGGCTGCTGTATAGTGGGCTGGAAATTATTACTTTTACAGAGTAGCTGCCTCCTGCATGTACTTGGTAGTTAATTGTGCTAATAAGATCACCCCTGAGAAAAAAAAGAAACATTAATTTGTACGAGAACCAACATTATTAATGTATTGTGCAACATCAATTAACTGAATGTTACAACACATATTGCATTTTTCATTGAATGCCTTTATAATTTTTGCTTACCCTTCACATGCAATACAACTTCTGAATATATCGCTATGATTTAAGCTATTGAAAAATTAATTCCCAAAATTTAAGAGCTATTTGTGAGACAAAATTGTTTTAGATTACATCTATTCTTTAGTCAGAAGAGAAAAGGGGTGGAGAAAGTGACAGCTTAATTGCATGAGCCCAAATTTGATTCTTTAAATTCAATCCCCACTAACTAATAGCATAACACTATTAATTGAAGCTACCGACAAGTCTTGTACACAGACCTAGGATATGAATGTTTTAGGGGCATGATGTAGCTCACCTGTGCCACTTTGGCATTCTGGCTCATGAGTGAGCCAAACAAATTCATTATTTGCATTTCTACAGCTCTTCAGTGAAGACAAACTGGACACCTTTACAATTGCTGAGCATGCAAACTCAGACTAAACAGGCATGGCCATAAATTGATTAACAAATCAAAAGTGAAATGATGGAGGAAAATGACCATTTCAAATCTGGCAGAAATAAAAAGATGTGGTGTTCACTGGAGTGATATAGAACATGCTAAAAGAGTATTCAGAGGGACAAACATTGACCTAATAAAAAACGTAACTTAGTTAAACCTAACAAGATTTTCTTTCAGTATCTTAATAGTTACAGGGCAGCCAGAAGAGAGGAACCTTAAAATACAGTTGGAGTCTAAACTGATGAATAACATAAAAAATAAGCATTCTAAATGGTTAATTACTTCAAGTATTCATAAGGAACGAGGTGAGCAACATGTCTTGTCCAAACATAGTTAATATAGGCAAAAATAATGATTTCAATATAAATAAAATGTAAATCCAAGAAACATTAAGCAAGCTCAAAGGCAATGGCCCAAATGATTAAGCATAAAAACACAGATACAAACACAAATAGCATGTACATTAATATATATCAGTGTATACTTACTCTTGAGTAAGAATAAATGGGTTGGAGTGAGGTACTGAAATGATCCACTGAAAAGTAACCTCTGTGCCAGTTTGTACTGATGCTGTTGCATTAATGTAGTCTTTGAGCTTGATCACTCTTGGTGAATTCAGAATCAATTTAAGACCAGTAATAGGCTCCTCAACAACAGCAATGGCTGCTGATGCAACAGTACTTACATTATTGGAAACTGTAGCATTCAAATGGTATTGACCAACAGCAGCGTACATATGAGAAAAAACAAAATTCAAGCAATGAAATGAAGCGTCCAAGCAGCCGGTTTGGGAATCAAGATGTTGTGATTCAAAAAGGTTGTTTGTTCCATCCCCGTAATCTATTGCAATGATGTAATCTTGTTTGGGCTTTACTTTAAGCACAATGTTACTGGCCTTGTTCAGAGCTACTCGAGCCACAGTAATAATCGTACTCAATACAGGATGCTGAGCAACTGTGGTCATGCTGGCTCTGGCACGGCTCACTTCATTCTGCGCCACAACCTCAATACTTATTAAACCAGTTGAGTTTATCGCCATAATCAGCTGAAAGGAAAGAGTTAAGATTCTGGTAAAGATTTTAAAATATGCTTTGTAATTGCAGACCTTAGCTGCAACAGATGTAACAAAGACATAATGAAAAAAAAAACATTTCTTCTTCAGCATATGATATAGTTCCAAAAAACAAGGCAAACCCAAAATAACTAGCTATCAAGTTTAAGGGTATGAGAGTTTAAGAAAAAGTGGGCGCACTTCCAATTATAGCATTGGGCTGATGGCAATTTGCCAAAATAATTTTTAAATCTCTCTGTTGATTGGAGAACTCTGGTATTTGATAACTTCCTCACACTCTTATGGAAACCTGACATTTTGACTTTGAAAGCCAATTAAAAAATGATTAAGTAATGTCATCTACAAAGTAGCTACACTGATTAAAAGGGGTCAAACACTTTGACGGATTGTGATCCGAGAGCCACTGGTAGATATTTAAGTATGTTATACTGCCAAATAACCGCTGAGTATTTAGCTGCATCGAATATTATAGGGAGTTCATCAAAACTTTTTTTTCTGCTGGTTAGGAAAAAGAATTTAAACTGATGGAGTAAGTCAATAAAAGGAGAATCCTTGCAGTGAAAGTGATCCTCCTTGAATTCTCCTTGTTTAGCTAGTGATGGACTTAACTAATTTCATAATAAAATTTCAATTTTTAAAGTATTGAATGTATGTGATCCAACATTTAATATAAATGCTTTCATAAAAATATCAATTTTATAATGTTTTACTGATTTTCAATGAAAAACACTTTAAATGCCCAGGTGAAAATTGAAAATTTTAAATGGCAATTCATAAATTTTATTGAGAATTGAATCTTTATTTCCCAACAGAAGTCTTTCATTTAACCTGTTATGTTCAAAGTATCACTCCAAACGACAAAATGTCTGTCACGTGCAAGTGTCACAAGTAGGACCAAAAATTTGCTTTTTGCATAAAATAAAGCAACAAACCATAAAATGCCTCTGTTAATTGCCTACAATATATCTAAATGAACAGATGAAGAGGACGGAGTTATTGCTGAAAGATCCTTTATCCATCATTAATGGCAGTCATTTCCTTCCCAAGCTTAAAAGGAAATAGGACAAAAAATTAAAATCACATCTTGTTAGGGGGTGATCATCAAAGGAAAAACACAGATAATTTAGCTACATACACTCAGCAGAGTGTGACAAGAATGGGCAAAATACTAAATCTCAACTCTGCATTAACCAATTTAGGTTGACAACTGAGACAGGAGTCATAATCATAAAGGCCAGGATTTTACAGCCCCGCTATGGCGTGTCTGCCCCGGTGGATGTGGCAAGCCATTTAAATCTCTATTCAGTTTGGTAGGACCGTAATATCCCGCTGGGCGAGAGGGGCCGTAAAATCCTGGCCAAAGTTTTTAAAGTCAGAAAAAAAATGTCCAAGCATCACAGTCAGGCATTTGAACATGTAGATTATAAAAATGCTGTCTACAGATTTTTATTTTTATTTTATTTAATAATGGAAACCTCATTCCACCCTTGGATGAGGTTTAATGAAAACGGTAAAGACCTCCTGGCCAATTGCCTGTCCGCCAACCGTAAGGTTGGATGGGCTATGTAAAATGACAGACAATTGCTCCATTAATGGGCTTAATCGTCCTCTTAATTGTCAGCGGGCGCGCATTTTGAAATTTATTAACAAAAAAAAACAAACACACAAGATTACAGTTACACAGTTAAATGGTCCACTTTAAAAAAAAAGGTTCAGTTTTTGAACACCACTGGTTTTCAGCTAGCCAGATTTGAGATACTATACTGTATTCAAAATTATGAAGGGCTTTGATAGAGCAAGTAGGGGGAAACCGTTTCCTCTGCTAAGTGAGTTGGTAATCAAAGGTCACAGATTTAAAATAACTGTGAAAAAACTAGAGGGTCAATAAGGAGAAATTATATCACACAGAGGAGAGTTATGAAAAAAATGGTAAGCTTAAGGAATGGAAGCAGTTTAGAATTCTGCTAAGGAGAACCAAGAAACAGGTTAAGAAAGGGAAAATAGAATATGAGAGTAAGCTGGTGAGGAACATAAAAAGACTGTAAAAACTTCTGTTGGTATGTAAAAAGGAAAAGATAAGCAAAACCAAATCTGGGTCGATGACAGTGAGGAGAATTTATAATGGGGAATAAGGAAATGGCAAAGAAGTGAAAACGCTTTGGGGAGGATTTTTCCCTTATTGGGTGGGCTTGGCAGAGGCGGTCGGGAAGCTGACCGCCGCCAGCGATCAGGGCCGGACCACTATTTCACACTAGCGGGCCAATTAAGGCCTGCCCAGCGTGAAACATGGGGATGGGGGAGGAGAGTAAGTGTAAACTTCGCGCACTGGAAAAGTTTCCTGAGGCACAGAGCTGCCTCAGGGAGATGAACAGTTTAAAACACCAAAAATCAAGATTTTAAAAACATTGTAATACATGTCCCCGCTCATGTGACTCTGTCACATGAGCAGGGACATGTTATAAATGAAATTTAAACATTTTTATTTTACTTTTATTTGCTATTGAAAACCTCATCCCGCCCGTGTATGAGGTTTTCGAAACAATGCAAAGGCCGCTTGGCCTTTTCACCTGCCCGCCAACAGTGAAAAATTTCTTTCAATTATCTTTTTAATGGCTTAATAGGCCTTCTAATTGTCAGCAGGTGCACTGCCGACTCCAGTGTGGGCAAGTGCGCGATGATGTCGGGACCCTTGACTGACATCATCACACATCATTTTACGTTTGGTCGGGTTGGGCGCGCGCGCGCCTGACAAGCTAAAATTTCTCCCCTTTGTGTCCATCTTCACAGAGGAAAATACTAAAAACCTCCCAGAAATAATGGAGAATCAAGGAATTAGTGTAAATGAGCAACTGCAAGGTATTAATATTAGCAACTAAAAAGTACTGGAGAAATTAATGGCACATAAAGGAGCCCCTGAACCTGATGAATTACATCCCAGAGTGTTGAAAGAGGTGGCTGTAGAGTGGATGCATTTGTGGTCATCCTTCAAAATTCTATAGAGTCTGGAATGGTTGCTGGAGCTTGGAAGGTGGAAAATAATAACCTCACTATTTAAGAAAAGAGGGAGAGAGAAAAGCAGTAACTACAGATCTATTAGCAGACATCAGTAGTAAGGAAATGCTATACTCTATTTTAAAGGAAGTGATAACTGGTCGCTTGGTTAATAATGACCTGATTGGGCATAGTCAGCAAGGATTTATGAATGGGAAATCTTGTTTAATAAACTTGTTGGAGTGTTTTGAGGATGTAACTAGCAGAATAGATAAGGGGTAACTGGTGGATAACTGGTGGATGTGGTATATTTAGATTTCAGAAAGCTCTTGATAAGGTCCCACACAAGAGGTTAGTAAACAAAATTACAGCACATGAAATTGGGGGGAATATACTGGCATGGATTGAGAACTTTTTTTTATTATTCATTTACAGGATGTAGTTTTTGCTGGCTGGGCCAGCATTTATTGCCCATCCCTAGTTGCCCTTGAGAAGATGGTGGTGAACTGCCTTCTTGGACCACTGCAATCCATGTGGTGTAGTACACTCACATGCTGTTAGGGAGGGAGTTCCAGGATTTTGACCCAGTGACAGTGAAGGAATGGTGATATATTTCCAAATCAGGATGGTGAGTGACTTAGAGGGGAACTTCCAGGTGGTGGCTGCTGCCCCTGTTCTTCTAGGTAAAGAAGGCAAATGGTACATTGGCCTTCATAGCCAGAGGATTCGAGTTCTGGAGCAGGGGTGTCTTGCTGCAATTGTACAGGGCCTTAGTGAGACCACACCTGGAATATGGTGTGCAGTTTTGGTCTCCTTATCTGGGGAAGGATGTTCTTGCTACAGAGGGAGTGCAGCGAAGGTTTACCAGACTGACATATGAGGAGAGGTTGAGTTGGTTAGGAATATATTCATGAGTTCAGAAGAATGTGGGGAGATCTCATAGAGACCTATAAAATTCTAACAGGACTAGACAGGGTAGAAGCAGAAAGGATGTTCCTGATGGTGAGGAAGCCCAGAACCAGGGGTCACAGTCTGAGGATACGGGGTAGACCATTTAGGACTGAGATGAGGAGAAATTTCTTCACCCAGGGAGTGGTGAGCCTGTGGAATTCGCTACCACAGAAAGTAGTTGAGGCCAAAACAAGAAGGAGTTGGATATAGCTCTTGGGGCGAAAGGGTTCAAAGGATATGGGGAGAAAGTGGGAGAAGGCTATTGAGTTGGAAGATCAGCCATGATCATAATGAATGGCGAAGCAGGCTTAAAGGGCCGAATGGCCTACTCCTGCTCCTATTTTCTATGTATGTTTCTGTGATATTCATTGTGGGTTTGGAAGGTGCTGTTGAAGAAGCCTTGGTGAATATCTGCAGTGCATATTGTAGATGGTACACACTGCTGCTACTATGCGTGGTGGTGGAGGAAGTGATTGTTTGTGGATGTGGTGCCAATCAAGCGGGCTGCTTTGTCCTGGATGGTGTCAAGTGTCTTGAGTGTTGTAGGAGCTGCTCTCATCCAGGCAGGTGGGGAGTATTCCATCACACTTCTGACTGGTTCACTCCTGAGAACTAGTTAATGGACAGAAAACAGAGAGTAGGAATAAATGAGTCATTTTCAGGTTGGCAGGTCGTGACTAAAGGGGTACCACAAGGATCAGTGCTTGGGCCCTTGCTATTCACAATTTACATCAATAATTTGGATGTGGGGATTAAAAGTAATATTTTCAAGTCCACAGATGACCCAAAACCAGGTGGAAGTGCGAGTTGTGAGGAGGATGCCAAGACGCTTCAAGGGGATTTGGAGAGGCTAAGTGAGTGGGCAAAAATTGATTGATGAAATACAATATTGACAAAGGCGAGGTTATCCACTTTGGTTGGGAAAACAGAAATACAGAGTATTTCTTAAATGGTGAGAAGCTGGATAGTGTTGGATTTCAAAGGGACTTCGGTGTCCTTGTTCATGAGTCACTGAAAGCTAACATCAAGCAATTGAGGAAACAAATGGTATGTTGGCCTTTATTACAAGAGGATTTGAGTACAGGAGTAAAGATGTCTTCCTGGAATTACATAGAGCCTTGGTGAGTCCATACCTGGAGAATTGTGTGCAGTTTTGGTCTCCTTACCTAAGAAGAGATATCTTGCCATAGAGGGAGTGCAAAAAAAGGTTCAGTAAATTAATTGCTGGGATGGAGGGATTGTTCTATGAGCAAAGATTAAATAGTCTGGGTCTTTATTCTCTGGAGTTTAGAAGAATGGAGGTGATCTCATTCAAAAATACAAAATTCTTACAGGGCCCAACAGGATAGATGCAGGATGAATGTTTCCACTGACTGTGGGGGTCTAGAATCAGGGGGCACAGTCTCAGAATAAAGCGCAGGCCATTTAGGTCTGAGATGAGGAGGATTTTCTTCACTCAGAGGGTGCTGAATCTTTGGAATTTTCTGACCCAAAGGGCTGGGGAGGCTCAGTCATTGAGTAAACTTAAGACTGAGATCAATAGATTTCTACATATTAAAAAACATCAAGGGATACGGAGATAGTGCCGGAGAATGGTGTTAAGTGGAAGATCAACCATAATCTCACTGAATGGCGGAGTGGGCTCAAAGGGCTGAATGGCCTACTCCCATTTCTTATGTTCTTATGTTCTGGAATGCTCTACCCAACAGGGTGTTGGAAATCAGATTGCAGAGGAGCTTTTAAAGACAATTGGGAATGTACTTGAAGAGAACTCATTTACAGGGTTATGAAAAAGCTGGGGAATGGGGCTAAATTGGATAACTCTTTCAAAGAACCAATCCAAGCACAACAAATAAATGGCCTTCTCCTGTACTGTATTAATCTATTCTAAGTCCCAGTGGCAGCTAATAGTTTAAAATGAATTAAGTTACAGCTAAAAGGTCATCCAATGTTAGCGGAGTGGCCAAAACAGGAAATTAAGTGTTGCTTTCTGTTAAGCTCAGAATGAAAAAGTATCAATTCTCGTATGGATTTTTTTTCCACCCATTCAAATCTTGGAAAAGGAACTCTGCCCTTTTCATATTCACAATAGCTGGTGTGTTAGCCATTATAACTTAACATCAGCAGATCTCAACAAGTAACATTCAGGACAGGCAAGACATCAAAATTAGAACACTGCACTAACAGACTGATATGCGGCATGCAATCACATTAGTTTTGTTAGTCAAAAAGAACAACAGCTTGCTAGCTGTCTTTGGAGTTGGGTCAGAGATGTCCAGAGCAAAATAATAAATTTTCACCTTTAAAAAATTCTCTTGTTATAACATGGAGTGCACAAATAGGAAAACATGTTCCATTGATTTGACCTTGAAATAATTTTACAATACAATAAATTTGGATTTTTTTTCTTTTTCTGAAGAGTTTGTAATTTTAGTAGTAATTCTGGTTCATCCTAAATCAAAGGGATAACTCCAGCTCAGAATGTTATCTTGTTTCGAATGCTTCTCTATTTCCACATAGTGTTGCATAACATTAGAATGCAGAGAATTTCTCCAGCATTCATTATTACAAAATTAAAACTCCACTCATCTTTGACTGTTGTAAATACTTCAGTGTTGAGAAAATCTATAAAATCACAGTATCTTTACAATGCAGAAGGGGGCCATTCGACCCATCAAGTCTGCACAGGCTGTCTGAAAGAGCATTCCACCTAGTCCCACTCCACTGCCTTATCCCCATAACCTTGCACATTCTTTCTTTTCAGATAACAATCCAATTCCCTTTTGAATACCTCAATCCAACCTACCTCCACCACCCTTTCAAGAAGTTTGTTCCAGACTCCAACCACCCTCTGACTGAAAAAATGTTTCCTCACATCACATTTACTTCTTTTGCCAATTATTTTGAAACTGTGCCCTCTAGTTCTTGATATTCTCTTGAGTGAGAACAGTTTCTCACTATTTACCCTGTCCATAGCCCTCAGGATCTTGAATACCTCTACCAAGTCTCCTCTCAGCCTTCTTTTCTCCAAGGAAAACAGTCCCAACATCTCCAATCTATCCTCATAGCTCCAATACTTCATCCCTGGAATCATTCTTGTGGATCTCCACTGTACTTTCTCCAATGCCTTCACATCCTTCCTCAAGTATGGTGCCCATAACTGGATACAATACTCCAGATGAGGCCTAACTAGTGACTCATATAAGTTCACCATAACCTCCTTACTCTTGTACTCAATGCCCCTATTAATGAAACCTAAGATACTATATGCTTTATTAACTGCTATCTCAACATGCCCTTCCATCTTCAATGACCTATGTACGTATACACCGAGGTTACTCTGTTCCTGCACCTCCTTTACAGTCTCTCCCTTTATTTTATACTGCCTCACCATACCTTTCCTGCCAATGATAATCATGAGAATTCTTTAGTTAACATGGATAAGTTCAACAATTAAAACACAGCAAGCGCAGTTTAATAAACTGACTTGCATCATTGATTATTGCCCCGATGCAGAGATTTTGGCTTTCAGAGAATGCAATGCTTGCCTTGGTTTTACCTCTTCATTTTCTATCCCTCTTTGGTCCATTTCAGACCTTCACCAATTGCAGTTGAATGGTTGAACTACAAGCTGCTCGGACATCATCACCAACTCATTCTGAACTGATTACCAAGGTATGGCACAGAAGAGATGGGGGGTGTTTGCTGCAGGGTGTAAGGAGGTGGGTGAAGGTCACCTGGTTACCTTCCAGTTCTCTGAGACCTCCTTATGAAGGGTAACCTTGTCCACTTGATATCTGCCAGCATGATTAGGTCTGGAACTCAGTGACATGGGGATCCTACTACACACTGGTTCTTCAAAACGCTGTCACTACAGTTTGCACCTATGTTATTTCATACCTGATTTGGACCTATAAGAGTATGGTTCATTATGCCATCCGAGTACAGCCATAGGAATATATAGTTTGATCCACTCCCAACTTTAGCATTCCATTTTGCAACTGAAGGTTGAAGTGGACTATAGGAAAAAATAGAAATAAATTTATACCAGATAGATCAAAATTACAAGCAGAAACTATGTTGAAAAGCAATGCAGGCACAGTACTTTGGGTGTTTCTACACAGTACAGTCTGCAGTATTTCAAAAAGGTGGCTTACCATCACCTTCTGAAGGGTAAATAAGGTTGCGAAATAAATGCTGGACTTGGCAATAGTGCCCATATCCTATGAAAATGAACACTAAAAATACTGGGAGAACTCTCTGCTGTAATTTGAATATCTTTTATGTCCACATCAACAAGCAAATGGTACCTCTAGTGACACAGCACTACCTGTGTACAAAATGTCAGCCTAGACTATATGCTCAAATTTTAGGTTGGGGTTAAACTCATGGTCTAAACAGAAGGCAAAGTGCTAACAAGGTTATACCAAGTATTGATGTTAAAAAATGTAAAAACACACGCATCATTATTGAACAAGCCCACAATTGGCAAACATGCAGTTTTTTTTTTCAGGTTGGCTATAGCTGTTCCTTTACTTCCTACTTTATGCTGGCAGTCTAAAACCAATTTCTAATCCTCAAAACTAGTTTTGAATCACATTTCTTAATATTGGGATCTTATTAACAAATACCAATTTGCTTTATTTACGTGGGAATATTTAAGTGGGAATAAAAGTATGATCTCAGCTAACCAATTAGATTAAAAAGCAAAACGCAACAGATTTAAATTTAACCAGTTAGATGTGACAATTACTTTTTATTGTGTGCTAACACTTGATGAAAAAGTACACTAATGAACTTATAAGATTTCAGGAATGAGGGAGGTTACTGATACCGGAGTAAAATAACTTTCAAAAAAATGTTTAACCTTGAAAAAAGCATGAGTAAACTAAGTTGCTGTTTTACAAAATTTCCAAATTATGATGGAATGACAGTATTTCACAACAAACTAAGTTTTGCAGAATAGATTCAAGTATCTATGGGACAAACTGTTGCAGCTATTTGGAGAAAATCAGATCTTCCTTTTTAGAAATTAGTCGAGTTTTATGAAATATCATGAACACTAAATTGTGTCATGAAAAGCAGATTACAACCAAAAATTACCTATGAGTATATTGAACTTTTAAAGAAGACTTGTTTTTAAAGAAATACAAGCAAGGACACTGAGCAAAAGGTGGCTGATAATGTAAAGTGACCACTTTCTGCAAAATTCCTATGTAAATTATTCTGACAGACCTATCCTGAGAGAATATGGAATGCCGCACTGAAAAGGTGTCATGGCCTCCTTCAAGCAGAGAACTTGAAAAAGAGATAAGAAAGATGCAAAAGACTGAACTTTTATCTCCTGTGGTTGTAGAGACAAAAGACTGATATGCACATCTCAGCGTCACCCAAAAATCTATCTCCTGTTGATTTATATCTTAGAATGTGGAAATATTTCTGAGATGGATGCAAGACAACCATTTCCCCTCATGCAATACATAGGGAAAATGGGTTAAAAAGCTAGCTGCAGGGCAGTGCATTGTGTGCTGGTACATTGAGAGAGTGACAGCACAAGATGATCAACTACTCACCCCTGCAGTTGCAGGTGAAATCTCTCTCACTCTCTCTCTCTCTCTCTCTCTCTCTCTCTCTATCTGTTGCTGGAGGCAAGGCTCAACAGAAGCCACAATCAAAAAGGAAATAGGACAGCCTCTTCAGCTACCCTGCAGATCCAAGTGTCTCCTACTCACTGCGAAACTGCCAAGGTCAGCTCTACCAGAATCACCCAACTTAACGGTTGCAATGCACCACCATCTACACCTCATGGCCAAGCCAAAAACTGATTTGTACTTTTAAAAACTTTTATTTGGACTCTTAACTTCTCATTTATGAGTTGTGTGCACGTATGTTGCATTTTTATTATTTTTCTTGGGTCTTAGTAACTAATAAACTTACTCTTTCTTTGACTCAAGGAAGCCTGGTTAAATTGGCTACTTCTAAAAAATAAATATATTTGGACTGGGAAAAGGTATTTATGAGAGGAAGGGATCCATTTTGAATTGACCTTGTTGCGACCAACCAAGGGGGTTGAATAAGAAAGGGAGCCAGTTCATTCCTCCTCAATCGGAGCAAAACAAAATTGCGGTCCCGTTTGGGAAGGTAACAAATTGGGGCATCTCGCCTGGGGACCAGTCATAACAATTGATATTGTACTTTCAGCTCTCAATCCTGATCTAAAGAACTGTTTCTCCCCCTTTCAGAAGTATATGTTTCCCTTTGTCCCACCTGATCAACCTCCATAGCCCGTAGATTACTTTCTGCCATCTCCGAAGTAATCCCATCTCCATGAACACCTTTCCTTCCCCTCCCACTCAGCTTTCCAAAGGGACCATTCCCTTTGTAACACTCTTCTATCACCCCTAGTGTCTGCTCTCCTTCCTCAGCACCTTCCAATACAAGTGCAGGAGATGCAACAGCTACCCATTCACTTCTTTCCTCACGCACCACTACACAAGGCAACAATTTACATGTACTTCCATCAACCTATTATATTGTATTCATAGCTCACAATGATATTATCTACATTGAGGAAACCAAATACAGGTTCAGTGATCACTTTTCTGAGCACCTGCATTCTGCCTATAAAGACAACCCTGAGCTTACTGTAATGATTTATTTTTTATTATTTTTCCCCAACCCCCACACAAAGCCATCTGTCACTTGTTCTTATGTGTTTCCTTGTTCTGCTATTAACACATTCTGCTTTCTTACCTTTATGCCATTATCAGTACCTTATTTAGTCTTTAAGACTACCATTAATACTCTCTTTGTCCTGTGTCCATGGCATCTTTGTCAAATTTCTCCTTAGCCCCCACCTGTCCCTGACCTTCTCCTATGCTCCACCTGCTCCACCCCTTCTTAAACAGTATAGCATCCATCTCATTTCTACTTCTCCTTAGCTCTAAGGAAGAGCTAACTCTGTTTCTTCCTCCACAGATACTGCCAGACCTGCAGTGTTTTTCCAGCATTTTCTGTTTTTATTTCAGATTTCCAGCACCTGCAGTATTTTGCTTTTACCTTAGCTTACTGTTCCTTGCCAAATTAAATTTTCTGACTAGGATAATAGGAGCTGCAGCATAACAGATTCTGACCTGTCCCTTTCATAAAAGGTATATCCTGTATCCAGCACCAGCTTCCTTACATGCTTTACCTCTGTTACAGTGACGTTCCAACAACCAGTTTTGTAATACCAGCTGTAGTTTACAGCACTGTGCAAAAAGCCTTGATTAACGTGAAGGTCAGCTATTACAGTACTTGATCTCTGTTTAAGTGAATGTACATACACGCTAAATATAAAGCTGCAACAGCAATTCCTTTTTGTGGGCTCACGATCATCTTCAATTTCCATCGAACACAACTGGGAAACAAGTGAAGAGAGCACTCAGTAGAGAGTGCACACCTCCACCACACTGTGTTAACTCAACATTATTACAATTACCCAGCTCTTCCTATGCTTTTCCCTGCCTTGTTGATGCTCTGTAATCACAAAACTGAAAAAAGAAATCTTTTTATGAAGAGCTTCCATCTCACTGAGGAGGCTTCAGGCGAATCTACATTCAACAGTCTGCTCAGAAAACTCTGCTCACATTTTGATAGCTGAAAAATTTCACCACAGCAGCTGAGACAATTTGCAATATTCCAAACAAAACAACCTGTGGCATTCTTAAAGAAAAAGCCAATTCACTTTATCTGCCAATGTTACCAAATCCTTTAAAATATCCCAGGATCTGGGTCCACATCTTCACCAAAAACTAATTAATTCTTCCTTGGGCAATAACCTGCACACCAAGACTTATTAAAAGTCATCCATTACTTTTTTTGAGATGTATTGTTTACAAACAGGCAAACAGACTAAAAGGGGCGAAAACATTGCCTCTGCCCACTTTCAGTGGTAGAGGTTTGCTTGCATTGGAGAGATGAAAAAGCTCTAGCTAATAGCTTATCTCAGCTGAAGACATGGCACTGCTGTTGGTGAGTATTTATGGTGCACTGGAAGTGCTGATACATACCACCTCTTTGGAGGTATCTCCAACTGGACTTGTGCTTGTTCATTTTCAGACTCCTGTCCTCAATAAAGTGAAATAATCTCAGTCAAAATTGTTAATGTCAGGAAATAACTCATCCAACATATTTATTTTTCAGTTTATTGATACCTGACTCTCTGCCATTCTACAAATTCGTTGGTTGAAGAATTTATCTTGCCAATGTTTGTGGTAATATTCAAGGATGGTGCCTCAGGCACATGGCAAGTCTCTCCCTATCCTCTGAGTTTCAAATACAGAAGCAAGAAGGAGCAATTATTTTGGTAGTTTTTGTTATTTGATGCTCTGATGTGAATTCTGGCTTTTTGATTTTTTTTATTCTTTCACAGGATGTCAGCATTGCTGGCAAGGACAGCATTTGTTGCCCATCACTAATTAGCCTTGAACTGAGTGACTTGCGAGGCCATTTCAGAGAGCAGTTAAGAGTCAACTACATTGCTGTGGGTCTGGAGTCAGATGTAAGCCTGACCAGGTAAGGAGGGCAGATTTCATTCCCTAAAGGACATTAGTGAACCAGATGGGTTTTTATGACAATCAATAAGAATTTCATGGTCACCATTACTGAGACTAGCTTTAAATTCCAGATTTGTTAACTGAATTCAAAGTCCACCAGTTGTGAGGTGGGATTTGAACCCATGTCTCCAGGGCATTAGCCTGGGTCTCTGGATTCCTACTCCATTAATGCCACTACGCCACCATCTCCCCATGAATTTACAATAACAGCAAGATTCAACCTCTGTCCCCAAAATTACCACTGCTGCTGTCTCTTGTGTAGTGATGAGAAGAATCAATACCCCAGTATGTTTCCACTGTGCCTCATGTTAGTCAAAACCAAGGAACAGGCAAAATGCCTTTGCCATCAGAGTTATTTTTGGGTTTCAATACATGCAGTGGCCAGGGCTTCCATGTTTGAGTGGCTTCCATGCAATCACTTAACAAGCAATGTGATGACTTTATTGGGAAAAAAGTGCTAATTAGGCATTGTCTGGTGTTAAATATCCATGGATTTTGTTGTGTCTGTGCAAATTTGCTTTCACTTCCCACTTTCAGCCTTTTCCTTGCTCATTGTCTGATCTCTTCATATTGTGAAGATTTCACCGATCATTATTTTTGCCTGCAGACTACAATTGATCAATTTCCAGTCAGCATGTTTACCAGGAACACTTTTTTCAACATATGTGCAGTATTTAGCCCACTATAAACTGAGATTACTGTACTGAAGTATGGTAATACTCAGAAAATAGATGCATTCTGTACATTTTATTCATCAGGGGTAGGGATACATATTTTAAAAGAGCCAGATACAAATTCCAAAGAAACATAGATGGTAGATATGAGCAGCAAGCATCTGCCATTTCATATGTATCCCAGAAACAATTAAAGAGAGTCCCATTTATTTGCAGAGGAGTAAGCTTATTTTTAAGTGCAAGTTTCCCAAGTTTACCTCGTAGCAATGCTCAAGTTGTTCGGACCAGCGAGGCGCAGGTTTTGAATAGGATCCTGAATTACAACGGTTGAAGACAGTGTAGCAGTTTTCTTACTGAAGAAGGCATCAATACTATAGATTCCCGCAAATGGATAAGTGTGGTTGATGCTGAAACTATGAAAGGTTTTTGTCAGCCACAAAGCAAGACAAGCCAGATCAGGAAATAACAATTAAAGGATGTTACGCAGCAATTTATCTGCTATTTCGCATCCAGTTTAATTAATTCATGTGTTATTCTATAAAATACTTAACAACTACCTATGAAAAGGGATCATTCTCAAGTAGGACATCACATATGAAATCCTATACAGAGGATTGGTAATAAGAAACAAAGAGTGCCTTTTAGTTTAGAATTTGCATTTCTAACAGCATTGATTTTACAATGAACCACATGCCTACTATTGACCTTGTTTCTTTAAAATTCACCCAAGGAATATACAATATTTACCTCCCATACCTTTCAGTATTCACAGCTCCACAGGGATTGGCCACTCTTAGCTTAAGTAGTCCCTTTTTATATGTGGAACTGGACAGTAAGTGTTCAGATGCTTGACAGCTAAGCTTGATCCTATGCTTCTGATGGGCAGAACCTTCCCCATCCCAAACGGGCGGTCTTGAAGGCGGAACTTAGAGGAATTTCATGGGATTTGGCATTGGGATGGAGGCACCCTCATGTTCCCCTGACAGTGGTAATACCACTGGGGCTGCTTAATTGGATGGCGGACCAGGAGGCAGCCTCTTAACTGGCTGCCTCTGGGAAAATCTCCCAAGCAGACACCCTGACAGGCAGAATGGGGTCAGGAACCAGAAATGACTGCAACTCACACTCAAGGCTTAGCCACAGCTGCAGACCTGAAAGGCCAACTTAAAAAAAATGGAACTGTCAGGCTAACTGTTCTGATATTTTTTAAGCCAGTCTATCGATGTCAGGTCAATTTCACTAGTTGCTGCTGTTGCTTCCAACCTTCGGGCAGCTTCACGATTCAGAATTTTATTTTAAAAGCCCGCCAAGGAACCACAAAGCTGCCCGGAGGTGAGAAGCAGCGGCAGCAACTGAGTGTTCTTGCCTGAAAAATATTAAGTCAACTCATTGTAATTTTAGAACCAGTTGGATGCTGTGTGTTTGTGTGTGTGTGTGGGTGTGTGTGTGTGTGTGTGTGTGCGTCAGGGGTCGGGAGGTGTTGGAGGGAGGAAGTTTAGGGGGAGAGCTTGGAAGGGGGGTTGGAAAGGAGGTTGGGGATAAGTTGGAGAGAGGGTTGGGGGGAGGTCAGAGAAGGGTTGGAGCGGAGTTTGCAGGGAGGTTGGAGAGGGTTGGGAAGAGTGTGGCGAGGGATTGTTGGGGGTTTGGGACAAGATTAGGAGGGAGTTTGGTGAGGGGTTTGGAGGGAAGTTGGTGTGAAGGTTGGAGGGGAGAATGGAGGGGGTTGGAGTGAAGTTGGAGGGGAGGTTGTAGGGGTGGTTGGAGGCTGAAAGGTTGGAGGTGGTGGGAGTGGGATTTGGGGGAGATTAGCAGGCTTTTTTGGGAGGAGGTTAGCTGCAGATTTGAATTGTATTGTAAATGTAGTGATTTTTTTGTAGCCACTTTCCTAACATCAGTTGATTGCTCTGTGAGTAATTATCCTGAGAGAATCAGCATTGGGCCTCTAATTTCACCATTGCTACAGTCACTCTGCCCACTGCATGGAGGTGTAATGAAAGAAAGACAAAACCCATATTTATACAACACCTTTTAAAATGTCCCAAATCACTTTACAGCAAATTAAGTACTTTTGTGTTGATCTCACTGGTAGAATACAGGCAATATTATCAAATGGCAGAGTAGGCTCAAGGGGCTGAATGGGCTACTCCTGCTCTTAATACATACGCTCATATGTCATTCTGGGATGAATGCGATGAACTGGGCTCGATAATCTTTGTCATCCATAATTATCTTGCAAACAGAGGGTGGAATTATGGCTGGAGCTCTGTTTATTTTGTTGCTAATGGAAGCTTACTGTCAGCAGGCTTTGTGGGGTGAGTTGCCAGGACAGGAGTGCATAATGGGTTCATAGTGAAGAATCACTAACATGTTTTTACACTGCATATGATTCTCAAGAGTCTTTTCCATTGACTTCAATCATCTCCTTTTATTTAATTTACATATTAGCCCACTCTATCTTGGTACTTTTTATGAATTGTTGAGGTACTGAAATATTGTGATTGTGTGTTGCAGTTTTGAAAATATATTGTCGTGAGAAGCAGCAATCAGAAGAGTCTTCAGACTTACTGATTACAAAACAGGTACAATTCTGAACCATTCAGTCTTTGTTTTTTGGCCTCTTAGAAGTTCTGTTTCGTAGTCACACCTGAGGGCCCGGAAACAGGAGGAGCACCAAGCCCCACGATTTCTCCCCCTGGCCTGCTCACATCCAATCATGCACCTTATAGCAGTGACAAATGGCTAGTGATCAGGAATAGATACTCCAGCTGATTTTTCCCTCTTTAGAAGGATAATGAGGACAAATATAATGCACCTGAATAATGTGTATGTATACAACACCTTTAACCTGGAAAAATGTTCGAAGTGTTTCAGAGAGGTCTGAGGAAACAGATGCCAAATCAAAGAAGCAAGATTAGAAAATGCGATTAAAAGTTTGATCAAAGTGGCGGATTTTAGGGAGATTGTTAAAGGAAGAGAATGTGGTTGTGAGGCAAAACGTTTCGGTAAGGAATTGCAGTGAGTGGCTCCAAGGCAATTTAAGGGATCCTGGCCATTGGGGTTAAATGTTGGTATTACACATTAGATCATATGTTGGCATTCATATGTTGGAGTCAGCCAGTCATTGAAATTGATGTCAGTTGACGAGGTCAACGTTTTGGCTTGCCTGGTACTTGGAAAATTTAAGAGGTGTTTGCAGGCGAAAGAATTCAGGGGAAGCTTGATCAATGTTAGGATAATGATAAAGACATTAGTGATAAGAAGAAAAAAATAGATTTAGTGACAGTAGATACAAGACAAGTGATTCAAAGCTAAGGTGAGCAACAAAGATGTCAGAATGAAGAAAAGTATTTACATCCCCTTTGGCCATGCAGGTTGTGAATCATAAGGTTGAATATGGAAGAGGAGGTGAGCATTATAATTGTAAATAAAAATCTGAGAAATACATTTGGCCTGAAGTAATCATCTTAAACAAAAACAAAAATAAAAATACCTGGAAAAACTCAGCAAGTCTGACAGCATCTGTGGAGAGGAATACAGTTAACGTTTTGAGTCTGTATGACTCTTCAACAGAACTTCTGCTGAAGAGTCATACGGACTTGAAACATTAACTGCATTCCTCTCTGCAGACACTGTCAGACCTGCTGAGTTTTTCCAGGTATTTTTATTTTTGTTTTTGTTTTGGGTTTCCAGCATCTGCAGTTTTTTGCTTTAATCATCTTAAATTCAGTTGCATCAAATTTATTTTATAATATCCCTGGGCGAAACACAAAGAGTGGTCAAAAAGAAAGAGCTTTCATTACTTGACTACTAACTGACACCAATGAGATGATAATGTTCAGTGAATGATATCCGTGACAGAACACAAACTATTATATTACACAAATGCATCTAAAACACAGTTATTTTTGGGCTATTCTATACATATATGTATTGTTTTCTTGGCAGAATTCTCCCTCTTGATCAACAAGTTTGGCTCAGTTTCTTGTGAAATGTGAAAAAGTCACTTTTGTACCTGTTGTAACTGGAAGCAGAAATGTTCATCATATTTCCGTCACCAAAGTGAATTACAACTTCACCCATGTCTGGCAAAATGTTCTGTAAAAAATAGGAGACTAAGATGAGTCACAGAATCACAGAAATGTTACGCTGCAGAAGGAGGCCATTCAGCCCATTGTGTCTGCACCAGCTCTCCAGATGAGCAATTTGACTCATTCTCCTGCCTTTTCCCCGGAACCCAGCACATTATTCAAAAAGAAACAATCATCGTGAATGCCTTGATTGAACCTGCCTCAAACCTCCAGGCAGTGCACTGGCACCACTCGCTGTGTGAAAAAGCTTTGTCTCATATCACATTTGCTTCTTTTGCAAATCACTTTAAATCTGTGCTTTCTCTTTCTTGAGCCTTTTACAAGAGGGAACAGTTTCTCCCTATCTACTCTGTCCAGCCCCCTTATGATTTTGAGCACCTCTATCAAATCTCCTCTTAGTCTTCACCTCTCCAAGGAAAACAATCCCAACGTCTCCAATCTACCTTCCTAACTGAAGTTTCTCATCCCTAGAAACATTTTTGTAAACCTCTTCTGCACTGTCTCCAATGTGTTCACATCCTTCCTGAAGTGTGGCATCCAGAACTGTATACAATACTCAAACTGAGGTCTAACTAGCATCCTACACAAGTTCAGGATAACCTCCTTGCTCTTGTACTCTATGTCCCTATTATTAAGTCCGAGGACACTGTATACTTTATTAACTGCACTCTCCACTTCTCCTGCCACCTTTAATAACTTATGCAAAGTGTGCAAAGGTGTGGTGAATTAAAGAAAACTTACAGCAGCATTATGTAACACAAAGCAAAATGGGAAGGCCAGAGGTTGAAAACCGCTGACAGCAGAGATGGAAATATGAAATTATAAAAATGGCAGAAAAAATGAATTAATTTGAGTGCAGCAAAAATATCAAGCTGTACATCTATTATTGATGGATGGAGGGGAAGAGAGGAAAGGAAAGCAAAGCAAAGGAGAGCAGAATAAAGGAGAAAGGAGACAGAAAACAGAGTGTGGGTCACTGCATGACATTCACATCTCCAACAGATGCAATACCATTCAATGTTATGCCAACTCACCATTTTTAATATTTAGCAGGGAGTCAAAGCATATGGTGCTTTTCAAGTCAGACAGAGCTACAGGGAGAGGGAAATATTAGCAGCAAACAATGTGAGAAAGAAGGATGGAGAGTGAAGGGGGAGGGTGCAAATAAAAGCAGAGGAAGGCAAAAGGGGAAGGTGGCATCGGGGAGAGGGGGGAAGGTGGAGGAGGAGGAAGGGAAATAGAGAAGGAGAGAGAAAGCTGAAGAGGGAGAGTGGTGTTAAGAAAAGAGGAAGAGTAGGGAAGAAGGTGAGGCAAGAAAGGTTTCTGAGCAAACACTTGTTGCACCTTCTGTTTCATGTTTCACACAGAAGATAATATATAATCATTCAGATTCACTTTCTTCATAATAATCAACTGTCAAAAAAGCAATTCACTTTTGAAACCAATTATGAAAGACAACGATAGGTAAAATAAAAGGTAGCCAAACAACTTCTTCCCTCATCACTGTTTCACATCTTGTTTTGAAAAATAATAAAAACTTTTTTGAGAAAAACCAGAAAGAATGTAATATCAGTGAGGAAGAAAAATTCAGATTGAATGTCAAGGGCCCTCTGATTTTTCACCACCCACCCTTGGAGGGAGACAGTGAGTGGGAAGATAGCAAAGCAAGGGGGAAGGGGAGGTGCACAGGTTAAGCAAGTAGTTGAAAGGTTAAAAAGATAATGGCAGTTGATGGAAGCAAAGGGCTGGTTGGAAGGGTAGGATAGCAAGATGTTGAAGAAGCAGGATTAGATGTAGGAAGCACGGTTGATTGGGAGATGGGAAAGGGGCCACTAAGGGCCACATGTCCCTGCAACTCCACTCCAAATGCAGGCTACAGTAATTGGAGACTCCTTTGTCTGCAATGCCATTAATCAGCTCCCACTTGAAAACAAAGAAGAGAAAAAAAGGAGAAACAGATGTAGGAAAGATAGAGTGTTGTAAACTAAGCAATTACTTCTGAAGCACAATCATGGTTTTTAATGTCGGGAAATGCTGTGACACATGTTTGTGTACAGCATCTCTCACGACAACAGTAAATGGCCAGATAATCTGCTAATATTGGTTAAAGGATAAATGTTGGCCAAAAAACATTCTTACTACTCCCTTACAAATAGTACCACAAAATTGAACAATTGAGCTAACCCAGTTTAATACCTCATCCAAAAGATAGCACCTCCTTCAGTACTACACTGAAGTGTCAGACTTGATTATCTGCTCAAAACTCTGGAATAAGCATGAACCCACATCCTTCTGATTCAGAGGCAAGAATGCTACCACTGCTAAGCTGACAGCCTTTAATGAAAAATGCCAATGTAATTTTTGTGTTGCAATTACGCACATCCTGCCAGTCGAGGTGCTGCCACCAATCAAGTTCACATAACCAGATTCCATTTTAAATTCCTATGCCCTTGATTTTAATGAAAATATTGAAAAATAGGACTGAATCAATGACTTTAAAATGGAGGATTCAATTATACATGCATGCCCTGGAACACTTATTCCCTCACCCTCTAATCTTGCTTCACCTGAAGAATGGTCTTTATTCCCCAATCAGAATTCTGCAAGAGATCAGCTCCCTGAAAGTACTTGATACTTTAAAATGAAGGCAAACAAAGATATCCTGTACGTCATCACACATTTGCCTCTAAAAAACAGCATATTAGGAAGGGAAAATAAAATTATGAAGTGAGAATCAGTTATTTGACTCATCAAGTCTATTCCTCCAACACGCCGACAAACCTCCTGGAATTTCCTCAAGTCTCCAGTAATTAAAGGGAAGAATTTTACGGCCCCCACCAATGGGCTTGCACACAGACAGAGGTTCATAAAATTCTCCAGGTGGCTGTCCTTCTGCCCCCAGCCTGTACACAATTTTATGTGGGGCGAGCAAGGCCTAGAGCTGCCCATCCACTCTTGCCCTAATTGAGACCCTCAATTATTGACCACTTAATGAGTGCTTCCCACCCAGCCTTAATTTTGAGGCTGATGGGAGGAGTTCGGGGACAAGGGGGGGAAGCTCAGCCAGTCCCCCTGCTCATGCCTCGGACAAAAAAAGAGGCACCTCCCTCAAGGGCCCCTTTCCATACCACGTCCCAGGACCCATCCAAGGTCTTCCTCCAGCCAAACCGTCACCCCCTCCCACTTCCTTCCCCTGGCCTCTCCATCAAGTCCCCCACTCCCTCGTATTCCACACCCTGGAACACCTCACATCTACCTAATCCGAGGCTATAGGTCTTAGAATCTGGGGACTGCTTGTAATCTTGGTCATGGCCACAGACGCCACCAGCATCTGATTGGCCGACAGCTCTCTGAGGTGGGACTTCCACCGCAGTAAGGGGCGGAAGACTGAATTCCAGCAAATTAATGCTCCTTGGAGTGTTAAATGGCTGTGGGACTACTGTCATCGGCAAGGATGGCAGGGGCATCTTTTTTCTTTAATCATTTCTTGAACACTTGTGTATACAATAGTTATAAAAATATTTGAGAAGGAGGTGAAAGCAGTTGTATTTGCTGAAGGTTAAGAATCTACAAATGCATGACAAAGTATTTTTGTCCCCCAGTTGACATGGGAATGTAGTGCGCTGAGAGGATGTACATAGTGGGCAATAAAATTCAGTATTACATACTTGGAGCTGCTAAATTGAACATGTGACTATTTCAGTCTTTCCTACCAGTTGATGAAATCTCCTGGAATGCATCAAACGAGATTTGGCAACCTATCCATAGACCATGTAAAGTTAATCATATCTTACCTTCTCAGAAAACTTGAGATTCACTGTCCTCACTAACAACAGTTGGAGGGAGGTTTGCTCTCTACAGAAGATTACTTCCCTTCCTTGCATCACTTACAAGCACAGGAAAATTAGGGGTCTTAGTTTTTAATCCACTTCTTGTTTTAAATTAAATATTTCTGTAATCATAGAAAACATTACCTTAAATGTATAGGTTACAACTTGTCCAGCCGCCATGTTGGTCGAATGAATGAGCCTTGGCCCACTCCCCAATTTGGAAACATTTAAAACAAGTTCACTTGAGGTCTCTGATGCTAGATTAGAAACAGACAAAGCAACCTGCTGAAGCCCAGCTTTTCTACATCTGTACATTATAACAGGGCTACCAGTTGTCACTGTCTGGTCTTGAAACAGAGTCCATTTATATATGTATGCTCTGTTTTTCCACAGGTATTCTGAAAATTAATGTAGAAAATGAACCATCATAACATGTGTTCAAATGGAAAATAAAAAAAAAACAATTTCAAGAACAATTTTATTCTGGCCACAAATCTATTCTAGCAATTTCTGCAGAAGGACACTGAGATGATGACCCGATATTCGCTCTGGTTAAATTTTCATTAGGACACAGGAGATGAAAACCCATTTAATTAAATTCAATTTTGATGAAGGCTAATTACAATGAGTTTGATCTGATGTTTTAAAATCAAATTATATACATTGCAATTCAAGTAAAGTTCAATCAATAAACATTGAAAATAGAACATAATTAAAATAAGATTTTATTTGCACATAGGTGGTAGGTAATAAAAATAGCTGAAAAAATGTTCCAAATTTAATCTACATAAACCTGACCAAAACCTATCTCAAGCATTTCCATACCAGAGGCTTTTACATGCAGTATTGTTGGTGATTGTTTATTTAAAAAAACACAATTTTCAGATTTGTGTTAGTGGTTCAGTGGAGTTTCAGGAAACAATTTCTCTATCTCTTGTTTATGCATCAAAATTACCCCCAGGAACTGTAGGATGAGGGAAAACAAAAAGAAAGGGTACTGCTGTAATTATATCTTGATCTTGGTTCAGTATTGAATAATTGTCATTTTAATGTTTTTATTAAAACTTACCATTAGCTTTTGCAATAAGAATGACATCTTCTCCAACAATGGGTTGCTGTTGTATTTCTATGGAGACTACATGAATTTCTTTAACTACTAATGCTGTTACTGAAACATTGTGAGAAGAGATCAGGTTTGCAATCTGAAGCAACAGCTGCAATTCCCCAATTTGATTGAAGGTAAAAGGCAGATCCAGTGAACTATCTGCCACATAACTGCTGGTATTATATACAATGGAATCATTCACCAGTACTTCAACAGTCAGGTCTGTGCCAGATGTTACACAGATAGAGATGATTACTGTTTGATTAACTGTGATTATGTTGGGAACACTTGTTATAATATCTCCCACGAGATCTTGCACCGTAAACCTGATCGCATTGGCTGTTACTTCATTTAAATTGTTTCTTGCTGTTACACTAGCCAAGTAGACTCCCGGATGTGTATATGTATGCATCATCAGAGGTGCACTCGCTTGCACACCTTTTGATTTGGAAGAAAACGTCCATGTATATGTGATGTTTGTTCCACTGAGTACATGAGCAAGAACAATGATTGTAGAATTGGTTGATAGGTATCTAGGACTAGAGCTGAATAGAGTGAGGCCTTCAATTGCATCTTGGACTTCAATGATGGTACTACATGAGGCACTGCTGATTGGATTAGAAGCTGTCACTTGTAGCACATAGGTTCCTGCTGTTTCAAATAAATACTGGAGATACCAGTCAGCAGTTCTTCTTACTCTTAAAGTGCTGTTGCCATTTTGGATCGTCCAAACACATTGTGATCCTGCTTTATTAATTTCACCTACAACCCTAAAGGTCAGGTTTACTCTTGAAGGCATTATTTTATCCCATAAAAGCAAATCAATTTTGTTTATGGGATCATAGACCTGTATAAGCTCTGCCAGTGTTGCATTGACCACACCCAATCCATAATACAGGCCAATTGAAACGTTAAAAGCACCAACAAAGCTGTATGTATGGAAGATTTGAACACGCAAAGTACAATTCTGTAAACCATAGTCTTCCATCAGTTGGAGGTGGGAATCGCTTTCGAATGCTGGTGAATGGTCACCCAGTGTGTGATGGTGAAACATTCCAGGTTCAAATGTGATGTCAAAGGCTAATAATTGGCGTATTGTAGTGAACAATCCCATTTCCAATGTTAGATTCTCACCAACGGCAACATTATAACCACTTTTCGACCGAAATGTCAGGCTGGAGAGCGATTCCCTTACGACAGCCTAGAGAAACAAAAATTATAACTGCAAGTTGGTAAGCCATCTTACTGTCAAAAGAAGACACAAAATTGTTTGTTACTAAGTCGCTGAAAATATATACATAATTTAAAACGACATTCCATCCAAAATTTCCATAGAAACGGAAATCCATTGCTACCTTAACCAGCGGCCACTATTTACACGTAAATTCAAATAATGAGCATCAGGAGGCTATACAGTCACAGCTGTTTTAAATCAATACACATGAGCAGCAAAGGTGACCAAATAGCAACCTCGAGCTGAAGTCCAAGCTACTTGTCAGTGCATCTTTCCATGATAGCACTGGTAGAAGTGATGACCGCACAATTTTTGTGGAGACAAAGTTTTCTTTTCACACTATAGATACCCTTAATAAGAACATAAGAAATAGGAGCATGAGTAAGCCATTCAGCCCATTGAGCCTGCTCTGCCACTAAGTAAGATCTAATTGTGGCCTCAACTCCACTTCCCTGTCTGCCCCATAACCCTTGACTCAAAAATCTGTCTCAGCCCTGCATACATTCAATAAACCAGCAACCCCCTCTCCCCACCCCTGTTCTCCTGGGCAAAGGATTCCAAAGATTAATGACCCTCAGAGAAGAAATTCCTTCTCATCCATGTTGTAAATGGAAGATCCCTTATTTTGAAACTGTGCCCCCTAGTTCTAGATCCGCTCATCCTATCAGTATCTCCAGCCTGTCGAGCCCCCTCAGAATGTTACATGTTTCAATAAGATCACATCTCATTCTACTAAACTCCAATGAATACAGGCCCAACCTGCTGAACCTTTCTTCATAAGGCAAATCCCTCATCACAGGAATCAGCCCAGTGAACCTTCTCAGAACTGCTTCTGAATACAAGCACGTTCCTCCTTAAGTAGGGTAACCAAAATTGTACCCAGTGCTCAAGGTATGGTCTCACCAGTGCTGTGTACAGTTCTAGCAAGATCTCCCTACTTTTATATTCTATTCCCCTTGCAATAAAGGCCTATGTTCCATTTGCCTTCCTAATTACTTCCTATACCTGTATGCTGACTTTTTGTGATTCATGAACAAGGGCACCCAGATTTCTCTGTACTGGCTCTCTCTATTTAAATAATACTCTGCTATTCTGTTCTTCCTGCCAAAGTGGACAACCTCACATTTCCCACATTATAGTCCATCTGCCAATTTTTTGCTCACCCTCTTAACCTATCTACATCCATGTGCAGATTATTTGTATCCTCCTCACAACTTGCTTTCCTACCTATCTTTGTATCATCAGCAAATTTGGTTACAATACAGTCGATCCCTTCAGTCCAGCTATTAAAATAGATTGCAAATAGTTGAGGCCCCAGCATTGATCCCTGTTGCACTGCACTCGTTACAGTTTGCCATTCTGAACATGACGCATTTATCCCGAATGTTTCCTATTAGTTAGCTAGTCCTCTGCCCATGCTAATATATCATCCCTAATGCCATAAGCTCTTATCTTGTGTAGTTAATCTTTTATGTAGTATCTTATTGAATGTCTTTGGAAATACAAATACACTATATCTACTGATTCCCTTTTATCCACCCTGTTTGTTACATCCGCAACAAACTCTTATAAATATGTCAAAAATGATTTTCCTTTCAGAAAACCATGTTGACTCTGCCTGAAAGTATTACGATTTACTAAATATCCTGCCACCTCCTTAATAATGGATTCTGGAATTTTCCCAATGACAGATGGTAGGCTAGCTGGCCTATAGCTTCCTGCTTTCTATTTTCCCTCTTTTTGTGGTACATTTGTATTTTTCCAATGCACTGGGATCTTTCTGGAATCTAGGGAATTTTGGAAGATTGAAACCAATGCATCCACTATTTCTTCAGCCACCTCTTTTACATCCCTAGAATGTAGGCCTACATGTCCAAGGGACTTGTCAGCCTTAGGCTCCATTATTATCCCTATTATGTTTTCCTGTAGTGACAGTAATTGCTTAAGTTCCACCTTCCCCTTTTCCTCTTCATTTTCTACTATCCCTAAAATGTTTTTTGAGTCTTCCACTGCGAAGACAGGTTCAAAATATTTGTTCAAAGCCTCAACCATTTCCTCACTTCCCATTCTTAATTCCTCAGTCTCACCCTCCAAGGGCCAATGCTTACTTCAGCTGCTCTTTTCTCCTTTTTATATATCATAGAAGCTTTTACTGTTTGTGTTTATATTTCTTGCTAGTTCTCTCTCGTAATCCAATTTCTGCTTTATTTTTAAGTCATCCTTTTCTGGTTTCTAAAAATTTCTCAATCTTCTGTATAACCACTATTCTTTGCAGCAGTGATTCATGTGATGGTCATCCCAATGGTACGGCTCCTCTTTCCCCAGTACTGGTGCCAGTGTCCCAAGAATCAAAACTCCTTTCTCCTACACAAATCTTTGAGCCACACATTCAACTCTCTGACCTTATTTACCCTATGCCAAGTAGTATGCCAGAGAACCTTTATGGTTCTGCTTTTCATTTTAGTTCATAAGAAAATAAGAAATAGGAGGAGTAGACCACACAGTTCATCGAGACTGCTCCGCAATTCAATACAATCATGGTAAATTTTGGACTTCAACTCCATTTTCCCACCTGCTTCCCATATCCTTAATTCCCTGAGACACCAAAAATCTGTCTATCCCAGCCTTAAATGCATTCAACGATGGAGCATCCACAACCCTCTGGGGTAGAAAATTCCAAAGATTCACAACCCTTTGAATGAAGGAATTTCTCCTCATCTCAATCCTAAATTACCCCAACATTTTCCCCATAAGTTTTAGACTCCCAATCCCCCTTTCTTCCTCAGTGCATACTTCCTCAGCAGAAACTCTTTCTTAATTCCACATATGTTGTTGTTACCCACAAGAACCACAACAACTCAATCTTCCACTCCCACTCCAAGCTCCTCTCCAGTACTGAGGAGATGTCCTTAAACCTGGCACCAGGCAGAAACACAGCCTTTGGGACTCATGCTCTCGGTTGCAGAGAACTGAATCTATCTCCATAACTATACTGTCCCCTACTACAACTACATTCCTTGTTTCTCCCCGCTCTTGATTGGCCCCCTGCACCATGGTGCCATGGTCAGTTTGCTCATTCACATTGTAGTTCCTGTTCTTGTCCACAAAAGCTGGAACAACCTTGAACCTGCTGAATAATTGCAAGGACTGAGGCTCTTCCATTGCTACCTTTTGGATCTCCATACCTGCCTCTCTAACAATCACACTGTCTTGTCCCTAACCATGAACCAAATCTGAAGTACTTAGCCTCAGTGTTGTGTCTGCCTCCAGGAGCAAAGTATCGAGGTGAGTCTCCCCCTCCCTGATGCATCACAGTGTCTGAAGCTTGGACTTCTGATCATCAACCTGGACATAAGCTACAAACACTTACTGCAGATATGGTTTCCCTGGATCACACAGGTAATCATCATGCTAAACAAAATGGATTCAGAACAGATCTTGCATCTCAAAACTGGGCATTCATGAGATGCTGTGGATCATCAACAGCAGCAAAATTGTCTTCCATAACAATCTGCAAACTTGAGTCCTGACATATCCCTCAATCTACCATAACCATAAAGAGGGCCCAACCTTGTTTCAATGATGAGTGCAAGAGAGCAGTCCAGAAATGAGGTTTCATCCTGGTGAAGCAACAACACAGGATGGACAACATGTACGCTAAGTAGTCTAAACAGCATGCAGCAGATAGAGCTATGCATTCCCAAAACCAACACATCAGATGAAAGCTCTGCTGTTCTGCCACATTCACTCATTAATGGTGGTGGAAAATTAACAGGACTAACAGGAGGAGGAGGAAGAGATATCACGAATGTCCCCATTCCCCATGGCCCAGCATAAGAGTGCAAAAGACAAGGCTGAAGCATTCGGATCAAATTTTTTTTTTTGAGGGTTCTTTTTAAGATTTTTCGAGAGCTTGCATTCAACTTTTGGGGGCTACATTTTGGTTTTCAGGAGCTTCTTGAAGGTAGAGCAGATCTAAGAATTTAAATTCGAACCCAAACTGTTCTTAAAGCAGGAATTTGCAAACTTGCCCTCAGCCTCCA
This sequence comes from Carcharodon carcharias, assembly GCF_017639515.1. Lineage (NCBI taxonomy): Eukaryota > Metazoa > Chordata > Chondrichthyes > Lamniformes > Lamnidae > Carcharodon > Carcharodon carcharias. The sequence goes on from NC_054469.1 coordinate 94,472,181, forward strand.
TTAAAGGATATTAAAGAAAAGAGAACCTCGGTGTTGGGCAGGCAGCCAAGACACCAACAACAATTTAACAGTTTTCCTTCATTCACCCCCCACTCCCCACCCCACAACACAACCTTTCATCCTTCCCACAGTGGCTGATATTAAAGCAAAACCAAGGTCTGGAAGGTTGGGCTCTTCTGGGTCAAATGGATCCCAACATTTCTTCACGTCAACCCTCTTATTTAAAAAAGAAAACATGCGCACAATGACAGCCAGAAAAAGCTTACATTTGGTCAAACACTTCTATAGCAGAAATGGTTTAAAAAAGAAACCTAAGGAGGACAAAAAGTACTGGATTTCCCTCAATATTTTTCTCCCTCTACTGCAGGTCTACCTACTTTAAACTTTACTCACAAAGTAATTTATCAGATAAATATAAAAGAGCAGGAAAGCCACTGGAAAGGTTTTTACTTTGTTCCTTTTCTTTGTTTGGTTATTGTTGTTCCAGCAGTACTATGATTTCATCCCTAATGTAGGTAAATGCAGTAGCCCTTTTGCATAAAGTAAGGTCCCAGACCAATAATGAAATGAATGACTAATTAATTTACTTTGGATGGTTTTGATTGAGTGAGAAATATTGGACAGGATATCAGGAAGACTTATTGCTCTCCCTTGAATTGTCTTTTGGGATTTGCTATACCCAGCTAGATCACAGACATGATTTAAGAGCTGCTCCAGTACAGCAGCAAGCAAATAATTGAAATTCTGTATGTCAGCTGCAATCAATCCTTTTCTCTCCTGAGCAGAGAGGCATATGTTGCCCTCAACCTCCTCAAAATAGCAGAAGACATCAAAACAACCAGTGCAGTCAACTCCACTGAATTGGAGACTCCAGAGACATTCACCAGTGCTGATGATTTTGACTGGGACTTCAGTTCATAATTGTCTTCACTCTGCAGATGTAGCTATCCAACTCTTCTGCAGACTGCAGAAAGTACTCTTCTTCAGTCAGGCTAGCCAAACCTCCAGTTGAGCACCAACATACTTAAAACAGAAGATACAGAGAAGAAGGAGCAGCAGCAGAAGGTTGAGCCTAAGCTTCAGAGTCAAACAGTTGCCCTCACAGGACCAGGAAAAAACTACAGCAACGAAGCTGGAGCTTCAAGCTCACACACCCAAATGAAGTTGATCCCATTGCATGAGAGAAGCAACCGCCAACCGCCAAGACAAAACTCAGGGGGCAAAACTTTTACTCGGCCGGCAGATGTGCACCCAACCCGTTTGAGCATAAAAGGACGCATGTTGATGTCAGGTGAAGGTCCCGACATCAACGTGCAGTCGCACGGTATTTCAGTCAGCAAGCACATGCCAGAGTCAGTCGTGGAGGAGAGAGGTAGATAATAACAAACCATGAGTAAATTTTAGTCCCCAGTAATGTCTGGGTAGGAGATGGGTAGATTTAAGAAACAGATGGAATTAGGACACGTTCAATTATCCTTAAGCAGCTGATAACATAATGGCATTGAAAACAGCCTGGGAAGTAGTCTTGTGCCTACCCTCTGAACCATAAAGGGAAGACGACAGTGAAAATCATTTACCCATTGAAATAAAAGAATTAATAACTTTCATGAATAAACTAGAAAAGAAATTCAGCCAGAGAGGTGATTGGAACATGTAGCCAAACATGTTGGTCTAAGGTCCAATTGAAATTGAGTCTCAGGTCTCATTTGCCTTGGACCAATGATTGTGGAAGCCAGGCCCAAGGGGTGACTTGTAGAAATGAAAAATAAAGGCTTTTAAAAAACAAATGTTGGGAAGCCATTTTACGTCCCACGGGCAGGCATGCACCCAACCCGATCGGGCATAAAATAGTGCGCGATGCGTCGGGTGAGCGACCCAACATCATCACACACTTATGCAATACTTCAGTTGGTGGGTGCACGCAAGAGTTGGCAGTGTGCCTGCCGACAATTAAGAGGCCTATTAAGGCCATTAAAGTATCAATTAACATGGATTTTTCACTGCCCGTCCAACCTTACGGTTGGTGGGCGGGCGAATCGGCCAGGCGGCCTTTGCATTTTCCAGGAAACCTCATCCAAGGGCGGGATGGGGTTTTCATAATTAAGTAAAAATAAATAAAAATCTACACACAGAATTTTTATAATATCCATGCACAGGTGTTTAATTCTGATGCATGGACATTTTTTCCCAGATTTTAAATTCTGTCTTTATTGATTTTAAATTCATCAGCTCCCTGCCTTCAGGGAGCTTTTGTTCTGTGCTCCCCTGCGCCCGCGCCCTCTTCCTGCCCCCACCCCGGCAGCGCTAAGCTTCACAGTGCACATTTCACACTGGATGGCCATTAGTTGACCAGGCAGCTTGAAATCACAGTCGGGGGCCAGTCGCGGACAGCTCCCCGGCCGCTACCGGGCCCCCCGATCGTGGCCGCCGCTGACCTGAAAATTCTATCCCATATGTATACATAAATAAAATAAGCTGCAAGTGTGCAAGTGAGGGATGTTGCCTGTTGCTCATATACCCCCTCTCTCTTACCCTAAGAGGCCTCCTACTCCCCCAATCTTTCCCTCTCCTTCCTCAGTGTCTCTTTCATTCCCCTCTCTCTCTCTCTCTCTCTCTCCCTTCCTCCTACATTCCTACTCTCTCAGACACAACCAGAAATGCTTTATCTGCATCCTGACCTCCCTCTCTCTCCTGGACCTGCCAATAGCAGTGCCGAGATCGCAATTCTCTTTTCTTTTATGTTGAAATAGGAGGGTTGTTGTAACTGGGAGAGGGATAGAGAGGACTGTGTATTTATAAATAAGTTTAAGACGATTCACTCAGTGCAGCCTCCATGCAGACTGCCAGAAACAGCCCCTCACCTTGTTCCATCTCAATAAAAAATACACAATTCTAAAATGATCTTGACAAAATAAACAATTCCAAAGAGATAAAAACAAAGTGTCAACTATGCATTAACTCTCAAGTTCTGAGCTTCTGGTCTAAAGATAACTTTTTCCTCTTTTTCAACACAGCAAAATTTTTTCTGGTTTTTAATTCCTTCTGTCTCCCACACTCGCTGCCCCGGCTCCTCCAATCACAGGTCCCTCCTTCCCACCCTTGCTGCTCGTCCAATCATAGGTTCCATCCCTGGAGGTACAACAAGACTGACAGGGAGGGAACCTGTGATTGGAGGAGTGGAGCAGCAAGTGTGAGAGACAGAAGCTATAATTGGAGGAGAGCTACTCACAGATTCTGTCTCTCCCTTGCTCACTGCTGCTCCAGTTAAACTGTGCATTGCTTTCCCACTCCCAGCGAGATGCCTGCACCAGCAATTGTTTAGTCAAATTTGGACTATGGAGGACCCACAATATAAAATAATATTGTACTAGCATGGCCTTTCTCGAAATTTTTGTCCCCACCTTTGCTTTTTTGCAGGCTACTTGTGATGTTATAAGGGCAAACTTTGCCACCACCCATGTAAATTTAACCCTGGTTTGCGCTTCTGGCAGAAGTGTCACGTGGATGATCCATCTCAGCCTCCTCCTGAGGTCCACACATCACAGAAGCTAGTTTTCAACCAATTTGATTCACTTCATTTGATATCAAGAAACTGAGCACACTGAATACAGCAAAGGCCATGGGCCCTGGCAACATCACGGTGTAGTGCTGAAGACTTCTGCTCCAAAGCTAGTCACACCCCCAGCCAAGTTGTTCCAACACTAGCATCTACCTGACAAAGTGGAGAATTACCCAGGTATGTCCTGTCCAGAAACTGCAGAACAAGCTTCAATTTTCAGTCTAAACATGGACAATTGTTTTACCCTTTCCCAAGTGTGGCATCAAGGAGACCTAGAATATTTAAGTCAAAGGGAATTAGCGGAAAACTTTCCATGAGTTGGAGTTATACCTAGCACAAAGGAAGATGGTTGTGGTGGTTGGAGGTCAGTCATCTCAGCCCTAGGACATCGCTGCAGGAGTTCTTCAGGGCAATGTTCTAAACCCAAAATTTTCAGCTGGTTCATCAATGGTTTCTCCTTTGGCATAACACCAAAAGCGGGGATGCTAACTGATGATTGTAGAGTCTCCAGTTCTATTTCCAATCCGCTGAAAATGAAACAGTTCATACCCCCCCCCCCTCCCCCCCAACCACCACCACCCCACACCATCCCGTCCTGTCATGCAGCAAGAGCTGGACAACATTCAGGCTTGGACTGACAAGTAGAAGTAACATTCATGCCACTCAAATGCCAATGACTACCTCCGACAAGAGAAAATCTAGGTGCCCCCCTTGACAGTCAACAGCATTACCATCACCAAATTCCCCTATCATCAACAACCTGAGAGCCACCACTGATCAGACACTCAACTGAACCAACCACATAAATACTATAAGAACAGCTATAAGAACAGGTCAGAGGTTAGGTATTCTGCAGCAAGTAACTCACCTCCTGACATCCCAAAGTCTTTTCACCATCTACAAGGCACAGGTCAGGATGTGATCGAACGCTGGATACTTGCCTGGATGAGTACAGTTCCAGCAACACCCAACAAGCTTAATGCCAACCTAACCCATGTGACTGGCCTCATTATCCACCTATCATCTACCATTATCACTCCATCTACCACCAAAGCAAAGTGGCAGCAGTGTGTATCACCTACTAGGTGCACTGCAGAAACTCGCCACAGCTCCTTCGACTTCCCCACTTCCTCATGGGCAATTAGAGATGAGCAATAAGTGCTGGGCAGTGACTTACAAGTACAATCAGCAAATAAAAATTAATGCTTCTTGAACAGGTACAAAAAGCAATCAAAAAGCCAATTGGGATGTTGACAGATTCTCAAGGAGTATAAAAAAGGTAAGAAAGTTATGCTTCAGCCCTACAGTGCTACAGTGTGGTGTTTAGTTCCAGATAGTTCATCTCAGGAAGAATATATTGGCATTATTGAGGGTGCAACACAGATTCACCAGAATAATTCCAGAGGATGGGTTGCATAAATTTGACTTACATTCCCTTGACTGTAGGAGATCGAGGGATGAGAAAACGATTAGTGCAGATTCATTTGATCAAAGCCTGCCATCATTTTGAACTACTTCTCTTACCCTTCTTTTATCAAATGCAGTGGTTCTCAAAGCGATCACTGATACTCGGCAAGTGCCCTCCAAGTGGTCTATGACCTGGTCCAAAATGCAAGTCACTGACACAAACGCCATGGCCGAGACAATATGCAAGGAGAGACCAGAACGCTCAACCCCATCACTCTGGTGATGTCACACAACCAGACCAGTATCCACATACATAGCACAATTCATCACAAGCATGAGCGATTACAATGGTTTTTTATAAGCAAGATATATTTTACTATTATACAGCTGAGAGACTGTATTTTCAACACTTGTAGAGCTGAAAACAAAGAAGAGGAACTGGCTGAATTTAGAGGCTGTCATGATACTGAAACTCTTCAACTTGGAACCAGACATCACTTCACTGGTAGCTCATCAAATACAGCACTATCCTTCCAATCAGATCCGATGTGTTATTGTAGTGGCAAGCAAAAGCAGGCATGGTAGGACTCGTAAGAGGTGTGCAGGGTCTTTTGCCCTTCCTAAGCATCTGTGAATAATAAAGTTTGAGAACAACTGATCTAATATAATTAACCCCAGTTTCGCTTGCTTCTCCTTATCCAATTCGTGAAAGCATTTTAGGGGATTTCTACTGCACCATTTTCGCCCTTGACATCCTTCCTAAAGTAAGGCACCTAAAACTGGACACACAGGCCCAATTTTAACTTCGGCGGAAAACTGACTGCAGCAAAGTGCAATCCTACGTGACATCTTCGAGGCCATGCAAATTTTAGCAGACCTTCCAGGATCTCCCTGATTCCCGAGTAGCTTTGCCTGGTGGCATGGGCACTCTGCTCAGGATTGGGTTAAAACAAAAGACATGGCTTTTAGAAATACTTACCACATAGATTACTTTCTGAATCCAGTCATATACATTTGACACGTTGACAGTCACTTGATAGACACCTTCATGCTGAAATGTATGATTCTGCATACAAAATAAATGCATATTAATAAATTTAATACCAACCACCAGATTCAGTTTTATAAATTATTAGCGTTGCTCTATTGGATAAATTTTAGTAATCTTACTTTGATTCTTAGAAAACTAACCACTTGATGGCTGTTTGTATTTCATTTTCTAGCGATAAGTGAGTATTAACCTGTCAGGTTTTTATTAGCTAAACACAGAGAGGCCAGAGATTAACAGACCTTAGCGTTGATAGTTTGAACTGATCTGACATAAAACTGAACATTCTGTCCTAGTGCAATGAGGGAGAAACATGTGTGCATAGAACGAATTCATCATCAGAACAGCAGAATTTTCTAATATCAAGTCTCTCAGATATGTTAAAAAACACCTTATTGCAATACCTCTTATACGATTTACCATGTTAGCTTTTTCAGTATTTGCAAAGAACTTGCTCTGAGCATATTTTACAGATTTCAGGCTGGCTTGGATTCAGGAATGTTTCACTACAATGACCTTTTTTGACCCCATTTCGTTTGCAATAACTGCACTGCAATTAAACATGCATAATATGCACAGATCTTGTTCCTAAGCAGCATTGCTCTTCACATGATCCAGGGATCACCTGCAGCCTACTTCATCTTTACTTGTGGCCCTCAACAGAACTGCTGTCCCATAGATAAAAACAAAAAAAAACTGCAGATGCTGGAAATCCAAAACAAAAAATACCTGGAAAAACTCAGCAGGTCTGGCAGCATCAGTGGAGAAGAGCACAGTTGACGTTTCGAGTCCTCATGTCCCTTCAACAGAACTAAGTAAAAATAGGAGAGGGGTGAAATACAAACTGGTTTAGTGGGGGGGGGGGCGTAGAGAGAGAGAGACAGAGATGGGGGGTGGTTGTTGGGCCAAGCAAGCAGTGATAGAAGATAACCAAAAGATGTCACAGACAAACACCTTCAACACCTCTTTGTTCTTTTGTCTGTGACATCTTTTGGTTATCTCCTTCTATCACTGCTTGCTTGTCCCAATAACACTACCCCCACCCCCCCCACCCACTACTTTAAACCAGCTTATATTTCACCCCTCTCCTATTTTTACTTAATTCTGTTGAAGGGTCATAAGGACTCGAAACAACAACTTACTCTTCTCCGCCGATGCTGCCAGACCTGCTGAGTTTTTCCAGGTATTTTTTATTTTTTGAACTGCTGTCCCATTTGTCTCTAGACATTCAAAGATGGCCTGTTTAGCTGTGAGATGTTTATTAAACTTCAATTCAGTGGTGTTTCCACCTTTTTCTTGTTCTCCATCAAGGTTAGGAAAGGGAAACTCAAGGTCTGGAATGCACTGTCTAAAATGGTGCTGGAGGCAGATTAAATAGTAGCTTTCAAAAGGCAATTGGATATATACTTGAAAAGGTCAAATTTGCAAGGCTATGAGCAAAGAGCAGGGATTGAATAACTTTTTCAAAGAGCCAGTACATGTTAATGAGCTGAATGACTGCATTAAGGACTTTTGGCTTTGCACTCCAAGTTAAAAGGATTCGATCAACACATCTGTATTTCAATGAAAAGAATTTGCTCCTCAGTTTTTGACTTCATACAGCAAACATGAAATCAGGAGCCTACTGGGCGGGACAGTTATTTTATGACCTGCACGCCAGTTGTTCCTTCTGCAACATTGCAACATTCCTTAGTGTGGTCATCAATTGCAACATTAATTCTGTTAAGTAAATTTGGATAATATTAGCTGGCATTCTGCTGTCTAAAACTGCTATAAACTGGCATCTCAATTAAGACATAAGCATATAAGAAAGCCGGTTTCCAAGACACAAATGTATCCATACTGCAAGAGTGCACTTATGAGTAGTTTAAACACAATATTGACTGGGGAAGAGAAGCTTTAGCCTGTAACTGGTTGTGCTGTATCCTTGTACCTAACCTTAGATACTGACACCAAATCCCAGAAACTTTCCAGCATAAACATTCCTCAGAATAAGTTTCAACTTTGGCACTTGGGTGGCAACAGCAGAGTAGATCACCCATCCTTTATAGGATCTCCCTAATTTTTTTCATTCCATTAATTCCCAGAGAACACAACTGATTAAGAACATGAAATTCATACATTAAAAAGAAATACTGTTACAAATAATTCTTGCCCGACCAATTCAGGATCCATTTTCTGAAGTCTTGGGGATTTTTGGATTTCCACAGATGAAAAATTAAAACTGTGAAAAAGCCCAGGGCAACACTCAGCACGAATGTAACACTTGCAATGGCATTTGGAGCATGAGACCTGCATCTATTGTGTGATAGGCTAACGTTACACAGCAGTTTAGTACAAATGAAAACCAACGTGTGGGATAATGAAGCAGACTTTTTCGAATGTCTCAATCACCCAGACAGTAAGAATGAAAAACTTGTACATCTCTCATCAGAATATTTTTAAAATTATATTCTTCATAATCTACACTTCTGTGACTGACCATGAAGCATTAGCGTCGGAAAAATGCAAGGTTGACCCAAGTGAAGTTCAACTGGCAAACTGAAAGAGAGAACAATGCCACTGTTGCCCAGCAAAGGAACCAATTGGGGCACAGCCACAACTTCTTATGCTTCAGCAACAGAATGGAGTGCAGGAATTACTTTTGCTGCCTTCTACAGCTTGGCATTTTAGTCTAATATGTTACGTAATTTCTTTAAAAGAATTGCCATACAGTTTGTAATCCTTTGTTTTGTTGTCTAGCACATTACAAAGAACATATTGTAATTTATGAAAGAGAGAGAAAAAAATCCAAATGCTGGCAATCTGAAATAAAAAGAGAAAATGCTGAAAAGCACCTTGCAGTTCAGGCAGAATTAGTGATGAGAGAAACAGAGTTAATAAGCTGAGAATTTATCCTAAAAAAGGGCAGATTTGGGTGGGGTGGAAGGTGTTAAAAATCTCAAAAATTAAAATCTGATTCTCAACCCAAATCAACCTCTGCAATTGGGCTTCCTCCCAACAACCTAATCCCCAAAGCTTCCAATACCACTAGGGCCTCAGGCCCACCATGCCTCCGCCACACTCCTACCCTCAATCATCAGGCTCTGATCACCCCACCACCGACAGACCCTGATCCCCATCCCCTAACATGGGGTCCACCCATAGAAATGAGCCTAACAATTTATGATATTGTTTATATGGTTTCTAGTCCATAAAAAAATTTTTAAAAAACGCCTCACATATAATAAATACCCTCTGCAATGCAGTTATTGCAATGTAATGATATGTTGCAAACACAGCAGGTATTCTGCACCAGTGTGATAAACAACCATACGATCAATGACCAGTCTGTATATCTTTTATGGCTAAGGGAGGATTTTGGGCAGAATATCAGGAGAAATTTTATTCAATTAGTGCCATGGAATATTAAGCATCCACCCAGATGGAACATGAAGATCGGATCCGGATAGTTTCAATGTCTCAAAGGATAACATTAAGTTTTGATTTGCTCTTATCATTTGTTGCTTCATTTAAACTTTTTTAGTTCAGGAAATATTTTTCATACCATCAGGAATAGATGTATTTTAATCCTTGTTGTTCTTCTTTCTACTCTTTCTGATGCCAATACATCTTTTTTTAAAGCATGAGTGTCAGAACTCAATGCTATATGCCACATCATCAACTTAAAATGATTTCAGGATAAACACAATGTTAACACTGCATTTGGTAAATGATGAAAAGTTAAACAATGTTTCTCATTAGGTTTACAAAAGTTGGTCTTGTGCCACATCTGTTGGCACTTCAAGTCAATCAAAGAATGCACAGAAGATAAAAATAAATAAACAAACAAACATTCAGTGAATTAGTTATTTTATTAACCATCTTAAAATAACAAGCTGACTAGGTCTGAAATGCATTGCTACATACCTTCACTTTTTACACGCTACATACAATCATTTTTTTGTGTGTTCATGTGGCTTGGACAATGCTGCTAAAGCCACATTTATTGGCCATCTCTAATTCCTCTGGAAGCTGGCCTTGTTACTGAGCAATTGTTTTCAAACTGAATGACTTGTAAGGCAACTTTGTAGGCTTTTAGTATGGATTAGCGTTACATGTAGGTCTGGCCAGGAGAAAGTGCAGGTTCCCTTTCCTGAATGATATTAGCCAAGATCTTGGCTTTTATACCAATCTCAGACCTACAGACAATTTTTCTAATGCTGGCATACAAATGACCTGATTCACCGAATTCAGTTTCAAAATGCGCCATGACTGGATTTCAACCCATGCCCTCTGAGTTGCCTGGCTAAGTTTTACTTTAAACATGACTTACCACTGTATCCAAAAGACAGTCCAGTTGCTGATATTCACTGCAGTTCTGTAGGCTTTGTGAGGAATGTGCGCTGTTGTCATCACTGAAGTGCCAAAGAAAATTCAATTCAATCCCCATGGCAACAAAGGCCTCAAAGTTATAGTCAATTCCTACGAAAACTTTTTCTAGAGGACTTGTTTCATCAACATTGAATGGAATACAGGATGGGATCTGCTCAGCTATTTGTACAAGCTTCACTTCAAGGGCAGTAGGCGCAGGGTCCAAAACCATAACACTTATGTTTTTCTCCTCCTGAGAGATCTGATTGTCTGCAAGTACAGCTGGGAATTAAAAGCAAAAACTACCAATTATTAATCAGCAATATTTTCAGTCACCAATGACATGAAAAGGTCAAGGCATCTAAACAAAACTTACTGACTTCACCCACTTCCTGAGAACATTTTTTAAAAGTACTACCTTAATTTACTGGTACAACAGTGGAAGCATCTTGCTGAAATGAAAAATATATAAAGCAAAATTCCCTACAACTAATTCTCAACACTCCTGAATATTCTTGGAATTGATACTGAGCCAATACTCCAGAAACATCAGAACTATTTAGAATTTCTATCAACTGGTTTGATTTGGCAACAAGTGAACAATAGTAAGTCACAGCAAACTTCTAGAACTTACTTATCAAATAGCTTCCAGGCTCACTGTAGATCCAAACAGGAGACGAAGAAAAAAATCCACTGGAGGTGACAGTGGCATTCAGGGTGCTATGATCTGTACTATCCCAATGAATTTTCACGAGCACATAAGATAGGTCAGCCGCATTGAGAGTTTCAGTACCTGAAACAAGTCACCTGCATGAGCAATGTTACCAAAATAATTACCTAAAACGACTTTTACTGCAGCTAAAATACAACAAATACTCCTGCAAGGTGGGTACATTTGTAGATCCTGGAATTAAAGTGGGGTGCAGGGTCAGATGGGGAGCAATGGTGTGTACGCAGGGAATGAGACAGGAATGTAACAGAGCACACCCTCAGTCATGTTTTGAGCCCCTTGCATCCCAGATCCACCTGGAAACCAGAGGGACAGAGCTCATATTCATTAGATGTCACCTGAAATGTCTTAAGTGGCCACTAGGATGTACGTGCTTTGCGTGGATCTCTCTCTGATGGAATTACACTGCACCTAGATAGAGCCAGAAAAGTGTTTTTTAATGAAGGAGATAATTGTCCTTCTCAAAACGCCAAGGAGAAAGAACCTCTTCCTGAAAGGGTATGGTAGCGCAGATATAAAGATGATGCGGTAGTGGGCGGGAAAAAGGACGTTTTACACGCAGGCCGCAATGGCGGCTTTTTATGCCGTATCATCCCATTCCCAGTTCCTTAATTATGCATTCCCAGAAAACACGCCATGCTGCTAGCGGGGCGGCCTCTGATCGCCCGCCCTGTTGTCACCTCAGGCCTTCAGCAAACCAGGTGCCATATTTAAAGGCTGCCTCTGCACAAAGCTAGCACTCTTCAAGGGATATGAAGCTGCTGGGAACTGATGGCTGCCAAAGGGAGGAAATATGCTGCCCCCAAATTTAGCAACACCTCCCTCGAGCATCTACTGAACACAGTGGAGGCCCGCTGCAAAGTTCTCCACTCCTGCTCTAAATGAAGACCAACAAGCAAGGTCACCAATCCAGCATGGGAGGTGGTGATAGCAGTGGTCATGCCAACACTCTGCAGAAGAGGACAGCCATTCAGTGCAGGAAGAGGATGAATGGTCTCATTTGTTCTGTCAAGATAAATCAGTCACTCTTCTCAGCACTCTTAACTCTCACACTCACAAACCCATCACACATCCACAGGGATCTCACACCTCAAGGACAACACTACTAAATCGCATATACACCCTCACATCCTCTGGACTTCACGCCCTCAACCCGCTAATGGCTCTGCTCACCACAAACATTCCACACAGTGCCATGTGTCCTGCTCACACTCTGTTTTCAAGCAGGAAAAACTAGCTGACAACAGCAGGGAGAGGTCCCAGACCGGGGGATGGAGTGGCCCACATTAGACTCCTCATTCACTGAGGAGCATGCCATCTGACTGGCGAGGATGTGGACTCTGCATGCGGCAACAGTGAGGTTGGAGGCGAAAACACACACATGAAGATCCTGCACTACATCATCCCTCTCTCAAAACAACTGCGAATGCTCTCTCTCCTGATTTTGACTCTGCTGACATGTACTAATTACCTCTACTTAGGTTCACAGGGAGCTCTACCAAGCAACCGACAGCCTCAGCCACCCAGTCCCTCAGCTCCATCCAGATCCTTATCTCCAGCCAAGAGGCCACATCCTCCATTGAAGAGCTGGAAATAAACAGCACTTACCCAAACCCTCCACCAGCGCAGAGACACACACACCTCGGTGGGACCTAGACTTAGAGCAGGCTTGGGTTCACAATCTGGTGGTCACTGCACACACACGTGTCTGCAGCAGGAGGAGGCAGATTCAGCCAAGCTCCCCGGCACTTGGGGTACTGCTGGGGAAGAGGCATCCATGAGGTCTGAGTCAGATGATGAGCCTCTGGATTCGGCCTTTCAACTCATCCTGGAGAGTCAGCAGAAGGCAGGAAACATTATGCAGAGCTGTTGTAGGCCCTCAGCAGAGTGGCACACAGTCAGAGGAGTGCTCTCTGATGAAGTGGTACCCACATGTATGCATATGGAGGTCTCCATGGGAAGAATGGGGGACGCCATGGAGACCATGTCCAGCAGAACGTGGAGATGCGCACAGTCTTGCACTCCATCGCAGTAGCCAGGATGAGTTCCTGTAGTGGCAACATGAGGGGGAAACAGGGCACCTCAACACCCCTCCAGCTGCTCCTTCCCCTCAAGTAGTAAGGCTGGAGCCTCTGGGCACCCGAAAGGAGGAGGAGTGACAGCTGGGCACCCCTGGATCATCCACTCAGGAATCTCAGAGGCTATCCTTTCCCTCTGAGTCCCGTTTGCCTGTGACCCCCTTCAACCTTGACCTCTGTCACCAAAGAGGGAGCAGCTGGCCCACAGGAGGACAGGCAAAACAAGCATTGGCCCTCAAGGCCTCTACTCTCCAGAGGACCCACACCAAAGTCATCAGAGACAACAGGGACAAACACTGCACAGGTTATCTCCACCCTTGCTGCAGATGTCAGGGCAGCACCTAGAAGTGGTAGGCCTAGTAAATTTATGATCACAAGTGGTTGCACGGGTGAACACATTTTGTCACTTTATAATCTGAAAATATATTCACATTCACCGAGTAATGTGTAATGGTATCTTTCAGCTTCATCTACAGATTTTGCAAGTCCCACCCTGAATCTGCCCTGCCCTCCACCCACCCCCACCATCGCCTCGCAGTTCAGCTGCACACAGCCAAACCAGGTTTAATTCTAGAGGGGGAAGTGTGTATGTGACAGGGCTTTTGGGAGCCTTGTGCAAGCATTCTCCCATGTACGCGGAGCCTTCCTCCATCGTACTCATCTCAATGTCCCAGTCTGCTGCCTGCTGGGGTTCTCTTTCAGTTGTCGATCTGAGCGGACCTGCATCTCCACCCACCCACTGATCATACTCCCATGCAGCAGCTGTGCTCACTCAGCATGAGGCTCCTCACTTTCAGAAGTATGGTGGTTGTTAAGTCTGTTTTCAGCTCCCCTGTCCTTTCCCCTCCCCAAGTCACCCATGTTCTTACCCCCTTTACTGTTGACCCTCTGGAATCACCTTCCACCTCCCCAGCGTCACCTATCAACCAGAGCGCTCTTCTTTCCAGGAGGTCCAGGTGAACATCCGGGTGAACGTGCACATTCCCTACCTTCTCAAGAATGCCACCCCTATCCACATATACCTCCCCAACCTCCTCCTTCCCACCCCAAGGGTCCGTGTCTGCCTCAGATTCCACCCCCCAACCACCCTCACCATCCCTTCTATTGCTACTGTTGTACCATCATCCTCCCATTCTCTCTCATTCACACCATTCCCTCCTACATGGCCACCCTCAGTTCGTTCCCCAGGAGGCAATCAACTACACAGACCCCTCTCTTGTACATTCACCTGGACATGCCGCCCCTTTACTCCCATCTCCATCCTTACTCCTTCCCCCCTCCAAATTCCCTCTCACACTCAGACTCCTTTCCCCCTCCGAACTCTTTCCTCTCCCTGGGTTCCTTCCCCCTTCGAGCTCCTTTCTTCCCCCCCAAGTCCACAATGGCATGCCTGAGATGAGTCTCCCGAAACGAGTGCTCTACTCAGAGCTTCGACACGACAACTGAGTCCCAGGAGGGCAGAGGAAACGCTTCAAGGGCACCTTCAAAGCATCCTTGAAAAAGTACAACATCCCCACTGACATCTGGGGATCCCTGGTCCATGATCACCTAAAGTGGCGGGAAAGCATCCGGAAAGCAGTTGGACACCTCACATCTCATCGCCAAAGGCTAGCTGAAGCCAAGCGTCGACAGCAAAAGGAGTGCATGGCAACCTGGGCACCCAACCCACCCATTTCCCCTACCCGTGACAGAGACTCTTCAGTCACCTGAGAACTCATTTTTAGTGTGGAAGCAAGTCATCCTGAACCCCAAAGGACAGCCTAAGAAGAGAAGAGCTAAACTAATTTTAATTTTCTTACATCCGTTTCTGTTCAATTTTTATTCAAAGAGATCTCACAAATTAACAATGACTCAGTTTAATAAAAGGATCTTTCTTCTTACCAATGGCATTTTCCATAGGACTAGCCAAATACCCACACACTTCCAGCATAAATGGTTTCCTGGTCTGTACTTGGTCTGCGATAAGCGACAGACTTACGTCCCTTATGTATGGTCCAATTGTTTGATACACAGCCACTTTACTTTTGCCATCTCCATATAACAAGCAAATAATGCCAAAGCATCTGTCAATAATAAAAAGATTGCATCAAAAACAAACTAAGCACATGAGGCAAAACCAAGTCTCATCGGGGAAAAACATGAAGGCAGAACAGGCTCAACATTTTTGAAGTAATGCAAGTGACCAAAAACATGGGTTTGGAGAGGTTCTTCTTTCCACAAGTAAGGGCCCTTTGAGAAATGTTTGGTTAGCTTTAATCTAAATTAAAATAGGCCCAAGCCCATTGCACCACATGGCCCAAACCCCAAAAGAAATTACCAATTTCACTCAGAGAAGCCAAAGGATTGCTGTTGGGAGAAGCAGAAAAATAGCATTTATGTATTAGATGGATAGTGCTTTGCTGATTCCAGCATTGGCATCATTTACCTCAAAGGCACATAAAATAATGCTGAAAATAAGAAAAAATTATATCACAGCTGTTTATAGCATCACAGACTGGGGACAAGCTTTCCACAATACATTAAGCAACCCTTGGCCAGGAAGGTGGTTGTGGTTTTTGGAGGCCAATCATCTCAGCCCCAGGACATCACTTCAGGAGTTCCACAGGGTAGTTTCCTAAGCCCAACCATCTTCAGCTGTTTCATCAATAAACTTCCCTCCATTGTAAGGTCAGAAATGGAGATGTTCGCTGATGATTTCACAATGTTCAGTACCATTCAGGACTCATCATAGATTGAAACAGTCCATGTCCAAATGCAGCAAGATATGGACCACACACAGGTTTGGGCTGATAGTTGGCAAGTAACATTCGTGCATTACAAATGCCTGACAATTACCATCTCCATAGAGAATCTAACCATCTCTCTATGACATTTAATGGCCTCACCATTACTGAATCCCCCACCATCAACATCCTGGCAACCACCATTCAACAGAAACTGAACTGGACTAGCTATATAAATACTGTGGCAACATAAATGATTTAAGGCTGGGAAGTCTGTAGTGAGAAACTCACCTGCTGACTCCTAAAGTCTGTCCACTATCTACATGGCACAAGTCAGGAGTGTGATGGAATACTAAGATAAAAGCAAAAACTGTGGATGCTGGAAATCCAAAACAAAAACAAAAATACCTGGAAAAACTCAGCAGGTCTGGCAGCATCTGCGGAGAGGAACACAGTTAACGTTTCGAGTCCGCATGACTCTTCAACAGAACTAAGGAAAAATAGAAGAGAGGTGAAATATAAGCTGGTTTAAGGGGGGACGACAGGTAGAGCTGGATAGAGGGCCAGGGATAGGTGGAGATAACCAAAAGATGTCACAGACAAAAGGACAAAGAGGTGTTGAAGGTGGTGATATTATCTAAAGGAATGTGCTAATTAAGGGTAGAAAACAGGATGAGAAAGGCACAGATAGCCCTAGTGGGGGTGGGGTGGGGTGGGGTGAAGGAATCAAAAAAGGCTAAAAGGTAGAGATAAAACAATGGATGGAAATACATTTAAAAATAATGGAAATAAGTGGGAAAAGAAAAATCTATATAAATTATTGGAAAAACAAAAAGGAGGGGGAAAATCGGAAAGGAGGTGGGGATGAAGGAGAGAGTTCATGATCTAAAATTGCTGAACTCAATATTCAGTCCAGAAGGTTGTAAAGTGCCTAGTCGGAAGATGAGGTGCTGTTCCTCCAGTTTGCGTTAAGCTTCACTGGAACTATGCAGCAAGCCAAGGACGGACATGTGGGCATGAGAGCAGGGTGGAGTGTTGAAATGGCAAGCGACAGGGAGGTCTGGGTAATGCTTGCGGACAGACCGAAGGTGATGTGCAAAGCGGTCACTCAGTCTGCGTTTGGTCTCTCCAATGTAGAGGAAACTGCATTGGGAGCAATGAATGCAGTAGACTAAGTTGAGGGAAGTGTAAGTGAAATGCTGCTTCACCTCAACCCCCTCCCACGGCACCTTCCCATGCAACCGCAGAAGGTGTAACACCTGCCCCTTTACTTACCCTCTCCTCACCGTCCAAGGGCCAAAACATTCCTTTCAAGTGAAGCAGCATTTCACTTTTTAAATGTATTTCCATCCATTGTTTTATCTCTACCTTTTAGCCTTTTTCGATTCCTTCACCCCACCCCACCCCCACTAGGGCTATCTGTGCCTTTCTCGTCCTGTTTTCTACCCTTAATTAGCACATTCCTTAGATAATATCACCACCTTCAACACCTCTTTGTCCTTTTGTCCGAGACATCTTTTGGTTATCTCCACTTTTCACTGACCCTCTATCCAGCTTTACCTGTCCCACCACACCCCCCCCCCCCCCCCCCCCCCCCCCCCCAAACCAGCTTATATTTCACCCCTCTTCTAATTTTCTTTAGTTCTGTTGAAGAGTCATGCGGACTCAAAACGTTAACTGTGTTCCTCTCCGCAGATGCTGCCAGACCTGCTGAGTTTTTCCAGGTATTTTTGTGTGATGGAGTACTCTCCACTTACCTGGATGAAGTCAATAGTCATGAAGCTCCACACCATCCAGGACAAAGGAGGCCACTTGATCAGCACCCCACCTATCACCTTAAACATTCATTCTCTCCACCACCAAATCACAGTGGTAGCGGTGTGTACCGTATACAAGATGCACTGCAAGGACCAACAAGATGTCTTTGACAGCACCTTCCAAACCCACAACCTTTACCACCTAAAAGGGCAAGGGCAGTCGATGCATGGGAACTCTACCACTTGCAAGTCCCCCTCCAAGCCACTCACCACTCTGACTTGGAACTATGTATATTGCGTTCCTTCAGTGTCGCTGGGTCAAAATCCTGGACCTCCCTATTTTAACAGCATTATTGTTGTACTGATACCATATGAGCTGCATCAGTTCAGGACGGTAGCTCACCACCACTTTTGAGCTGTACTTTTGATATCAATTAAGGATGAGCAACAAATGCTGACCTTAACAGTGCTGCTCATAACCCATGAAAGAACAAAAAAAAAGTACTCTCAAGAAAACAGATCACATTGCAACAGAAGGATTGATATGATGGCTCATTGAATAGTGTTTTAATTATATAAAAGTTAAGTCATTTGGTTCTACAGAACTTGAGTATTATTGAAAAAAAGATTTTTTTTGTCAAAGCTTTTCATTTTGCACTCATGAGGACAATTTGCAGGAAAATACCAATGTCAGAGGAACTACATATTTATGTAGTTTATGTCCTGTATGAGAAGAGAGTGCTGACTGGTAGAGGCATTGCTATGGAGAATGCACCAGCTGATGGTGACTGATAGTTAACTGTCAAGCCTTGTTTGAAATTTGAACCAGGTATCTTGACTCTGATTGGTCAAGTCATTGCCCTGGGGGATGAACCAGCAAATAGCTGTCACTTATTTTGTTTAGCTGAAACATGCAAAATGTGTGTACATGTTCTTTCTGTCTGCAAAGAACAGGGCCTTGTGTATTAACATATGTAGCTTCCAGTACACATTTGCATATACGGGAAGCTACATCTATTAATACACAGGGTCCTGTTCTTTGCAGACAGAAAGAACATTACACACATTGCACCTCTTTCAGCTAAACAAAATAAGTGACAGCCATTCACTGGTTCATCCCCCATGGCAATGTCTTGACCAGAGTCAAGCTGCCTGGTTTAAATTTCAAACAATGCTTAGCAGTTAACTGATGGTGACTGACATTCTCCATGCCAATGCCTCTACCAGAGTCCACTTGCCAACCAATCAGCACTCTCATACAGTATAAATATATTGTTCCCTTGACATTGGTAGTTTCTTGCAAATTGTCCTGATGAGTATAAAATGAAAAGCTTCAACAAAAAAAAAAATTCTCCTTTAGCAATATATAAAATTAGCAGTGTTTACATAGATAAAATAAATGCCAACAAGAATAATGCATGTAAATCATGAGCCACTTGTCTTGCAGAAATTATTCCATTCATCAAAACAGTCACAAAAACAGATTTTTTAAAAAGATTTTCTGGATTCCAATTTACTAAAACATTTGTAAAAGTCTTGCACCATTTAGGCTGTGCCTGCTGGAGAAATAGAAGATTAATCTTCAGAAGAGGGCTGAGAGTTGATGTGCAAAAATAGTGCACAAATAATGGACTTGTGCATGGATTCTCAATTAATACAAAATGAAGATCCTCAACTAAAAGGTTTGAGGACATGGGCCTCGCGGTAAGGATAGCATTTATTGCTACACTTTCCTTCTCCTTTAATTCCAGTGCAACAAAATTTAGATTTTTTTAATGAACATACATACAAACATGGAGCAGGCAGAAGCCATTCGGCCCATTGAGTCTGCTCTACCATTTAATATGATCATGGCTGACCTGATAAGTGGGAGTCAGTATTACACAAAATACAAGAGACAAAAAACATAAGTGATTTACAAGTCAGCCACTAGTTTCACTGCATATATTACAGCTGTCAGCTCCAATATTTTTACCATGCCCCTGATAATGCAGTATTGAAAGTAATCCATTACATCAGCTTAAAAGAGAGTAAAACTTTACCAGCTGTTAGTAGACATGTTATATGTATAGGCTATACTGCTGATATTGGTGAAATGGAACCACAAATGATAGGAACAACAGACCTCAGAAGGCTTATTTTTTGAGAACTGTCTTACCTGCTTATGCATCCTGTGCTTGAGGAGAGGTTACCTCCTGCCATAGGGTTGCCACTTTTGGACAGGCTGGTATTCAGCAAAGCATCATTGTTGAGCAAAGAGTTGTAGTTACTTAAACTCCAGAATATTTTGGTTTCATTGGCACAAGCACATTCTGTCCCACTTAAAAGCACAGTTAAATCAAAGCTGGAAGTGAGAGAAACAGTAAAGAAACTTGCATAAGAAATCATGATTAACCCAGACACTTCTCTAATAAAAACTATTTTACTAAGCTAATATATATTCTTTTCATGGTGCTTCATGCTCTATTTGCTCAAAAAATATCTACTTTTCAATATCTACCAGTGTTAGCACAATTTAGGAATACAATAAATCTTTTTGCATAGTCTCTTATTTGCATTAATTTATTCAATGTTCAGGCTGGGACAGCTTTTTGGCATTTTTCGGTTGCCATGATTCATTCAGTTCACATTGACATGAAGTCTAAATAAATATGAAAGAGAAAATTCATGGAAAAAAGTCTGAATAAACACAGGTTTCTTTTAAATAATTAGCTTTTTTTAAAAAATGTGAAAAAATGCTTGAAACCATGATTTATCTCTGTAATCATCACTTGTTAAATGGTTTGAAATGCAAACATGTACCAAATATTCAAATTCATAGAAAAGTGGAAACAATAATCTATTTCTATTTAGAGCATCTTTCTTTCCAATTCTTTAAAATTGTTTTCATTTACAGCAAGCATGCTATTTTTCACTGCAATAAAAAAAATCAAGTGTGCAGAAGACATTATAAAAGGATAACCACTAGAAAATCTAAATAAAATTACTGGATTGTGGAGCAGGCCAGTGAATATCAGAAGGAGAAAAATGTTTACTATTTCAGATTGGGCTCTTCATCATAACCAACTTATCATTATTTTTGACAGCGGGTTATCGCCGAATTATTAGGCAAACCTATTTGTTTCAGATAATGAATGCCGAAAAGTGCATTCCCAGTATGTTTGTTTGGACATTGTTGGTATCAGTTGGATAGTTGATGGTACGATGCCCTTTGTACATTTATAAGTACAACACAATGATGCTTTAAACAGTTGCTGATGAAGTGGTACGTTGTTATTTGTCACAGGTTTCCAATCCCCTTTAATCAAAGGGAAAGGCTTGCCATATGCATCCTTCCAAAATGGGTCCCTTAATCACCTCAAAATGAAATTCTTGGAAAACCTTGTAATATAATAATGTGCTCTTCCACTCCCCACCCTCACAGAATTAAATCACTGTAATTTGTAACCATGGACCAATGCATACCTTACTAGGTCATTTGGAAGTTACTGACCTTGATTCAATCAACAAAAATTAATATCCTGCACACACTATGTAAATTTAAATTATGGGGTGGGGAATGGTGGTGGTGGGGTTCAGATGATATTTATGTATCGAACCATTGGCTCAGCACCACCTTCTCAAAGGCAATGAGGGATGGGCAACAAATGTTGGCCTTGCCAATGACACTCGCATCCCATGAAAGAATTAACAAGCAAAATCACCACTTGAATCTCCCTAAGCTGTTCCCTAACTAGGAACAATAGCAAATGACGTTATATTCTATTAAATTATCATAATGCTCCATGCCTCTACTATTACAATTGCTGTAGAGACAGATTACTTTTAAAAAGCGATTCAAACTTCCAGTTAAAAGTTGAAAGAATGACACAAGACGACTTCACATGTTAAAACTTTTACTGTCACAAATGACTAAAAGCACTCTTGGCTAAATACAATTGCCTTTTTGCAGGCAACTTATGCTTTGACGTACAGAAATGTCTTCCTTTAATACTTAGTATTTGTCACACTCTCCATGGAATTACAGTCCATAATTGCTCCCAGCTTCCAACTGGATTTGCATTTCTCAGTTTCGCCAAGTAATAACTTCAAGTGACTGCGTACAGGTGCTTCTCTTAGT
Organism: Carcharodon carcharias; assembly: GCF_017639515.1. Classification (NCBI taxonomy): domain Eukaryota; kingdom Metazoa; phylum Chordata; class Chondrichthyes; order Lamniformes; family Lamnidae; genus Carcharodon; species Carcharodon carcharias. The sequence continues at coordinate 94,493,956 of NC_054469.1, forward strand.
TTTCAACGATTATGCTAAATCCACTACCAGCAGTTAAGCCTATTCTCATGATTCTTTCTTCCCCTTCACTCCCTACCCAGCCATGCCAGGATAAATCTTGCAGAATCCTTAGATATCTTTAGGATGTCTCTCTTCGACTAGAGAACATCTCCCTCCAGCATCCTGCTGATAGCTCACAAAGCCAAGCAGCCTCTTCTCTCTGCTGACACAGAACTGCTGCCTGTCTGCAATAGTCATTGATTTGTAGGGAAGCCTGCGACCTGATCTCAAAAACAGCTTCCCCTGTCCTATTCCCCATGGCAATGCGAGACACACAGCTACTCACATCTAAGTCCTATGTTCCTATTAACCTCACATCCAGATAGAAATGCTGATTAGCTATTCTTGAGCCCAACGCTCTTTCATCTTAGAAGTAAATGGAGATTTTACATTACAACTGTTTGCAACATGATACCTTCAACATCTGTCTGGGACTTTGGGAGACTCAGAGTCTAAGCACTGTGAACTCAGAGACTTGTGCCACTGTATTCCAAGACATTCTTCCCTGTAAAACAACCTAAGCCTTCCTCTGATGGCTAACAAACAAACCACTCAGGCTTACTGTCAGGCAGATTTCAAAACAGGTTACATAACGCCCTTTATATACCTTAAATTTAAAGATACAGTACCAAAATCTCAAACCTCACAATTGCAACACTATAAGGTCTACAGAACTCAACAGTCTTGGGCACAGTTGTTCTGAAGACTGATCTAAGCCCAAATAATAGTGAATTAAGAAACTGAGGAGTGAATCTATCATCCACAGTCCTGCTACGAACAACAAATACTACTATAAAGGAGAGAGTTTGGGTCAGCCATCAGTACAGTCGTATTTCAATTTGCCATGTGGGCATTCATGCATTGTTGTAGCTTGGCCACCCATTACCTAAACCCACAACTTTCAAATCCACTGAAATCGAGACGAACAATATGAGGGTGATAAGAAAATATTCGATGAGATGAGAGTGACTTCCCTTTACATCAAGGCAACATTTGGCCGAGAGTGATATCAAAGAGCCTTCAAAATTGAACTAATTGGCAACCAAGAGGAAAATTCTCAAGTAGTTGGAATCATACATGGAAAAACAACAACTTACATAGCACTGTTAACGTAATAAAACTTTCCAAGGCACTTCACAGGAGCATTATTCAACAGTATATAGCCGTTCCTTCATTGCCACTGGAGCACAACCCTAGAGCAATCTTTTCAACAGCACTGTGAGTGTACCTACATCAAATGGACTGGGGCGGTTTAAGGACTCATGATGGGCAATAAATGTTGGCCTTTCCTGTGGTGCTCACATCCCACAAACGAATAAGAAAAAGATGCTAATTAAGTAAACTTTTGTGCCAAGAAAACAAAAGTTCAAGAATATTTAAGGAAGAAATTGCCATGAGCATAGATAACAGGAAAATAGTTAAAAGTAGCCAGCAGAGATTTCAAAAGGGACAAATAATTTGACAAGTCTCATAAAATTCTTGGAGAACCTAACAGATGCACTCAATGGGGAAATGCAATGGATATAGTAGACATAAGCTTTAGGAAAGGCTTTGAAAGTACCACATGGGAGACCATAAGAATTGAAAAGCCAAAGAAATAGGAGCAGGAGCAGGCCATTTTGCTCCTCAAGCCTGTTCCACCATTCAATAAGATCATGGCTGATCTGATTGTGGCCTCAACTCCACTTTCCTGCCTGCACCCCATAGCCCTCGACTCCTTTGTCAATCAAAAATCTGTCTAACCCAGCCTTGAATATATTCAAAAACCCAACTTCCACTGCTCTCTGTGGAAGAGAATGCTAGACATTAATGAGTTTCTGAAAGGAGAAATCTCTCCTCGTCTTTGGGCAGAATTGACCCAGATTTGCACTAAGTGCGGTAGCGGGCGTGTAAAATGACATTTTACCCACAGGCCACGATAGAGGGTTTTCACGCCGTACGTCCCAAACCCACCATATTATTTATGCATTCCCGGGAAACATGCCATTTCCATGGTGGGCAAGTTCTCATTCTCCCGCCACACCATCAGCTCGCCACTTCAGAACCCCAGGTGGCATATTTAAAGTCCAGCCGTGTGCACATCTCGGTGCTTCCAGCCCAGGACTACTGCAGGGAAGAGGTCCACGAAAGACAAATGACTGCGGCCCGAAGGTTTAATGACACATCACTGGAATGCCATTTGGACGCCATGGAGGCCCACCGTGATGTCCTCTAACCTTGCTCTGGCCGCAGGACAGGCAGCGCAGCATCAATCCAGCATGGCCAGTCATGGCAGCGATGGTCAGTGCCAATGCCCTGCAAAAGAGGACAGTCACCCAGTGCTGCTACAGGATGAGTGGCCTCATCTGTTCCGTCAGGGTAAGTAACTCTTTTCATTACTCTCAACTCATACACTCACAAACCCATCACATAGCCACAGGGATCTTACATCTCAATGGACAACACCACTAACTCTCACACACACCCTCACATCTCCATCAGGCTCATATCCTTTCGAGCTCACATCCTCATTACTGTCCATGGCGCTGCTCACTACACAAACATTCCAGACAGTTCCATTTGCCCTGCTCACACTCTCTCCATCTATGCCCATGAAGCTAGCTCACATCAACAGGGAGAGGTCCCAGACCGGGGGTGAGGTGGTTCACATTAGGCCCCTCACTCACCTTGAGGAGCATGCCATTGTACTGACTGGTGAGGATGTGGACCCTACCTGCTGCGATGGTGAGGTCAGCCGCGAGCACCCACCTGAGGATCCTGCACCACATCATCCCTCTCTCAATACAACTGTGAATGCGCTCTCTCCTGCTTTTGACTCTGCTGCCATACACTAATGATCTCTACGCTGATCACAGAAAGCGCTGCAAGTACTGACACCCTCAGCCAGCCAGTCCTTCAGCTCCATCCACATCCCCTTCTGCAGCCAAGAGGACACCTTCTCCAGTGAAGAAATGGAAATAAGCAGCCCGGAAGACCCGTCTCAGTGTTTACCACACCCTGCACCTGCGCAGAGACACACACCTCTGTGGGACCTAGATCTACAGCAGGCTCGGGTTTACAATCTGGTGGTCACTGCACAGACATGTGTCCGCACCAGGAGAAGGCAGGTACAGCCGAGCTCCCCAGCACTCGGAGAACTGCTGGGCTGTCTGATGATGAACCGCTGGATTTGGCCTCCCAACTCATCCTGGAGAGTCAGCAGAAGGCAAGGGAACATCATGCAGAGCTGTTGAATGCTCTCAACAAAGTGGCATGCGAGTCAGAGAAATGCGCCTGCCTGCTCTCTGATGCAGTGGTGCCCACATGTGCGTGCATGGAGCTCTCCATGGGAAGGATGGCAGATGCCATGGAAACCCCGATCCAGCAGAATGCAAAGATATGCGCAGACCTGCATTCCATGGTGGTAGCCACAGGTGAGTTCCTGCATTGGCAACACGAGGAGAAAACAGGGCACCTTGACGTCCCTCCAGGTGCTCCTTCCCCTCAAGGAGTCAGGCCGAGGCCCTCAGGTACCCAACGGGAGTAGGAGCGACACGGACACCCCTAGGTCATCCACTGAGAAATCTCAGAGGCTGTCCTCTCCTCCAAGTCCCCTTTGCCTGTGACTCCCTCAACCTCGACCGCTGTCACTGCAGAGGGAGCAGCTGGCCCAGAAGTGTGTGTGTGTGGCAGTGCCCACTGGAGCCTCATGCATGCACTCTTACACACTCACAGATCCTTCACATTTCACACCCATCTCAATGTCCTGAGCATTTTGAATGCTGCTTTCAGTTGTCCATCTGAGCTGATCTGCATCTCCACTTACCCAATGATCACACCCCCATGCAGCACCTGTTCTCGCCCACCAGGACTGTCGTTCCACTTTTGATTTTGACAGCATGGTATGGATTTGGTTCCTTGTGCTCTCCCCCGTCCTTTGCCCTCCCTCAGTCATCCATTTCCTCTCCCCCATCACAGTTGACCCCCCCGGCATCACCTTCCACCACCCCTCCGTTACCTACCAGCCACAGCGCCCTTTTGCTTTGGGGCTGTCCAATTGAACTTGCACATTCCCTTCCTTCCTGAAAACCCCACCCACATCCACATACACCTCCTTCCCACCTCCAGGTCCATGTCATCCTCCAGGTCCCCACCAACCACCCTCGACATCCCTTCTATCACCATCGTTGAACCATCACCCTCCCATCCTATTGCCTCACTCTCCTCTTGGTCATTCTCAACCTTCCTCCATACCACAACCACCCTCAATCCGGCCCCTTCCATGCATGTTCACCTGCACATCCACCCCTCAGCACCCCTTCCCTCCTGGAACCCCTTTCCCATCCACTAGTCATCCCACCCCCAAAAGATTCCCCATCCCAGCTTAGTCCTTCCCCCTGCCTAGTTCCTTCCTCCATTCTTACTTCTTCCTCCACCCACACTCCCTCCCCTCTCCGCAGTCCTTTCCCTCGCCACACTCCTTCCCTTACACCTTTCATCCCCCTTATACCTACCTCCTCAGTTGCTATCTTCTCCTGTTACCCCCTCCTCCCCCATTCTCCCTCCTCCTCCCAACCTCATCCCCGACACCTTTGTGCCTCCCCTGCCAACAACAACCTGACACCTTCATCACCCCCACAACCTTACCCCCCAACACCTTCATTCTCCCCCTCCCAACATCACCCCCCGACATCTCCTCTTCTCCCAGCCAATCTTAGAATATCCTCAACCATCATCCGTTGTGAGTGTCAACAGTGACTATCCGACTTCTGTGCACTGCTTTGCAGCAGAGCCATGTCCATGAGAATCCACCCAGCGTGCCACAGACATTCCTCCAGTGTTGCTGTTGGGCTCCAACATCTTCTGCTCCTTGGATGTCTGCGATGTAAGCAAAGCCCTGGCAGATAAGTCCTGACTTCTACATGTCATACATTTCAAGACGTGTTTTACATCAGCATGTTTTCCGCTGACACGGGCGTACAATTCATTGGGGGATGATTCCGGCAGGCAGGCCTGATAATGATATGCTGATGTATTACAAAGAGATTCCCGAAGTCATTCCATCTTAAACAAGAGACCCATTATTTTGAAACTGTGCCCCCAAGTTTTAGATTCCCCCACAAGGGGAAACTTCCTCCAGAATTGACCCTGTCAAGCTCCTCAAACTTAAATAAAAGCAGAAAATGCTGGAAAAACACAGCAGGTCTGGCAGCATCTGTGGAGAGAGAAACAAAGTTAATGTTTTGAATCAGTTTCTTCAGAACTGAACTTTAGAACCCTCAGAACCCTGTATGTTTCAATAAGGTCACCTCACATTCTTCTAAACTCCAATGAGTATATGGGCCCAACCTGCTCACCTTTCTTCACAAAACAAGCTCCTCATCCGTGGAATCAGCATACTGAACCTTCTCTGAACCACTTCCAACGCAATTATGTCCCTCCCCAAGTAAGGTGACCAAAACTGCATACGATACTCTAGATGTGGCCTCATCAATGCCCTGTACATTTGAAGCAAGACTTTCTTACTTTTATCTCCATCCCCTTGCAAGGCCAACATTCAGTTTGCCTTCCTAATTACTTGCTTTCAAGCTGATTTTTTTTGGTTTGGATTTTTGTCTGTGATTCAGGTGCACAGAGTTGGGAGAATTCTGAGCATCTCGGGCCTAGCTTTTAACAATGTCTGCCCGCACTTCTGATCTTTAATCTAGGTGGGGGTGGTGGGGGGGTATATGAGGAGTCATGGCAGGTGAGCCTGGAAGTAGTGAGGGGTCAGAGGGGGCACAGGCTGAGCAATTCAGGCACAGATAAAACCAGGCCGTAAGATAGGCCCAGTTGAGGGGTTGATCTTCCATGGTTCTTCTTATGCCTTGGAGGAGATGTCATTGCCTTGTCAGCTCAGTGTGAATAACAAATGTTTGTTAGGAAATAAAGACATTTTACCTAAGTTATATTTGTATTGGTGGGTGTTAGGAATGAGTTTTAGCTTTAAAGTTTAAGTTTGATTTGTATTTCTGTACCTCTGTGTTAAAAAAAGCCAAACGGAGTTTTAGTTTCACTTTAAAAATGTGCTTGCATTTCTTATGAGAGTTTACAACTTAAGAAGTTAAATAAACACAAGAGTAGTACAACAGTGCTGTTGCCTAGCAACAGGAGTCCAGAGAGGCAGGTCCCTCCCACAGACACAGAAAAACTAAAGAAACAGCAGTTTTAAGTTTCAGTTTGAAGCTAAGACACCAGGAAGACTGGACAATGGGAGAGAAAGCTCCAGATTTCCAAAAAGAATCAAAAGGTCTCAAAGCCAAATGAGTGAGATGGAAACAGGGGAAAGACCAAAGAACATCTAACCTAATGAAGGACAGGAACCTGAAAAAGGTCCTATTACTGAAATTAAGAGTGAGGGGCAGAGAAAAAGGCTCCAGACAAAAGCTGTAGAAAGCAAATTTAAAGTGAGAACAACTTGCGAGAGGCCGGGAGGTCCTAAGAGACAACTGAAGGTCTGCAACTTTTTGCCATGGGCATGTGGAGTAGTGGTATACTGTTGGCAGCTGAATCAGTGGTAGAGAATGCAAGGATGACAGCTTAAATGCATGTGGTGACCCAGGGAAGAGGAACATCGGAATGAGAGTTCAAAACCCTGGAAGTGAACTCTTGCAGAAGGCATCTGTGAGAAAGCATCAGCTTGGGAGAAGATTCCAAGGCGAGTTCTTGGAGAGTGGAGATTGGAAATCCTCATGTCAGTGAGACTGGTTGGCTCACGGTGTGACAAGCGTCTGGGGGGAGTTGAGGAGAGATCTATACCATCTGCTTGAGGTGACACCTGTCACTTGGTTTCAGAGTGTGGTGTGCCTGACCACAGGGCGACATAGGTGCACATAGACTGTGTACTTACTGTGAACATTATAGAGTATAAGATAGCTTTTGTAACTTTGTGTTATCCTTACAAATCTGTGTATATTTGTAAAGGTATAGTTGTGGATGAAGGAGTATTGTAATACAGTTAATCTTTTCTTGTTTAATAAATGTTTTGTGCTTTTGATGAAAGTTCCTCAATTAACTCCTGTGACTTCCTGTCACTGATAGCTACTCTCCACAAATCTAAACAAATAAAAATTAGGATCCATCAAGCTGGGTTCCACCCTGGGATCAGGCTCGTCCTGAGGTAATGTCAGCTTGGGATCATAACATGTTGTCCAACTGTTAGCTGACCCTGGAATGAATGGCCCATCAAGAGCTTTCCATATGGAAGAATTGTCATTATTGCTGCCTATTCAAAGTATACTCTACTGAAGCACTGAAAGCATGGAGTGAATTCTCAAGGCAAAGCCATGGAGATGGCAATATCTTGTCAACACAATCTGGTACAAATATTATGCAGCTGAGACTCAGTGGATGAATGATGAACAGTGCCATGCTCATTATCTCATTCACTTGCCCTCTTGCCACCCATTTATCTGAATGTGCTCACACTGTTGACACTTGACCAGGTCGCTCGGAACTGCACCATCACAAATTAACAGAGTGTCTGAGAGGGAGTAGACCAATGAGGCTGTCAGTGGTCCCGGAGCTCAGCATACTACCTTGGGAGTCACAGCCACAACATAAATGGCACCAAAGCACTTGTGCAGAGCCATTCTCTCCATCACATGGTTAACAGTATTCATTGATGATATGCAGGAAACTATTAGTGCATGTCAGCACACAAAAGTGAATGAAAGCATTGTGTTCTGAATTGCTCATAAGCCTTCCATTTTTATTATTAGAATGTCACAGGGAGCTGTGGGAGAAGGGTTGGATCCAGTTGCCCCATGCTTCTCTGATTAGGACCTTTAAGTGTTAGTTGAAGGAATCCAGAAGGGGTTTTGTTTGTATTCTATAAACTTTGAAAAGCATACTTTTAGTGGCCATGGGATAACTGGCCAAAAACAAGAGAACAAAGAGCCTATTCTAAAAACCCTCTCTTTGGTTATAGAAAATAGAACTGTCCACAGTCCAGCTGAGTCCATGAAAATCACAGTCATCACACCAGTAAAGATGTTGGCCTTTGCAGCACCGAAACCAGCCCATTAAAGCTCCTGTCTAGCAAATAAAGCGTGCGCCAAAATTAAATATTGGTGAACAAGAATAAGTCAACAACTGGAGCATACACCAAACAGACCACAGAATCACAGGATCTTTACAGTGCAGGAGGCTGTTCGGCCCATCAACTCTGTACTGGCTCTCTGAAAGAGCATTCTAGTTAATCCTACTCCCCTGCCTAATACCTGTAAACCTTGCACATTCTCTCTTTTCAGAACAGAATCACAGAATCTTTGCAAACCAAGGCCACGTTCCATTCTACATCATGAAGTAATTTATTTGTAATTTTAAATTCAACAACTACATCGAAATTTCTTCACCCACCATCAACATAAATAAGAAGTATCTTGCGAATTATTAAAATTAATCTTGGAGCACTTATCATGTAGTTACATTACTTCCCCCAAAGGGCACTCCTTCCATTGAACGAGGTTTTCATCCCTTCTCCTGAAATCCATACTCCACAGCAAGCAACATTTAGGGCTATTATCATTTTGATATTTTTGACAATTTTAATTCAATTTAAATAAAGTACCTGGAGAGAAACTTCTCCCAACTGAGGGACACTCTAACGCCGCCCCCCACCCCCACCACTAAAATAAATATTAAGAAAGAGTCTGGAGTTAGAACCTCAATATCCAGTCGCTTTCCCACTATGGAGCATCTTGATGTCACATGAATGACTGTGCTCTCCTCACCGCTCCCTTGCTCCTCTTCCCCTTCCCATTCTTTATTCTTCTGCTCTCATTCCTCTAATCCATCCTCTCCTGTGCTATTCATCACCCCCTTTCCCTCCCATTGTTTTTTCTTCTTCTATACCCTCATCTACTTTTCCTCATCCCTTGCCATGTTAAGTATAGTGAGGGGAATTTTAGGGAGCCCACAAGAGCAGGGAATGTAGTGTGCAGGTGACAAAATTAGGCAGAAAGCAAATTTCACTTTCCCGACAGTAGGTTGAGATGCAGTGCTAAAGTCAACAGTATGTTTCTGAAGAAGAGTCATATGGACTCAAAACATTAACTCTGTCTTTCTCTCCACAGATGCTGTCAAGCCTGCTGAGTTTTTCCAGCGGTTTTTGTTTCAGATTTCCAGCAACCACAATATTTTTGCAGTGTGTCAAAAATCACACGAGCCTGAGATGAGTTCATACTTTTAATATGTTTGCACTCTAGGGCTATTCATTAACGTAAAGCAGTTTTCAATAAAGTTTTACCCTCGGGATCTTGGCCCACTTCATTCGCAGCGGTTATAAATGAGACTGGTGCAGCTGCATTCCAAGCACTTGAACGATGGTGCTGGATCAGAAAAATTAGGCAAGGCAGGCTGTTACATGGATGTCCATGTACTCCGAATGTGTGCATGTGACAAAGCTCCGCTCCCCATTCTATTCTAGGTGGTAAAGGATGCAGGTTAACTTGGCAAGGGAGACTAGGTCTACAGTTCAAGGTGGCGATGGAGGTCAAGTGATAAAGCATCATTGTTGTGTGAACCTTGGGCAGATCAGGTTTTCCCTGGCATTCCTTGCACATCTCTCCATGGCCCTGACATCAATGAAAGGCTCATTTGGATTTATGCCCTCTTCCTCATCCTCCAACATCTGAGGACGACTGATCTTCCTCGAGCTTCTTCCCTTACAATATCTGTCCATGTTGCAGCACAATGTTTTACAGCGCACAGCAGACCACTACTATTCAGGACACCCTCTGGTGTATTGCAGTGCCTCGCCACACTGGTCAAGTCAGTGGAAGTGCATTTTAAGAAGCCTACGGTGTGCTCGATGATGGGTCTGGTGGACACATAAGCTTGACTGTAGCGCACCTTATCATTGCTGTGGCGATACTTCATTGGCGTCATCAGCCACATATGCAGGGAGATCCCTTGTCACAGTGGATCTATCGAAGACGTATGCATCATGACAGCTTCCTGGGAAATGAGGACAAACCTCCATTATTCTTCTCCAGTGGTCGCACGCAATTGTATATTCATGAAGTGAAACCATTTACGATTTACAGATACAGCTGGCTGTTCCCTTGAAGCTTTTATGGTCACATGAGTGGGCCAAGATCTTCTACAGTGCATAGATCAGGGCCAGCTGTGTCTGCATTTAAAGCCATGCTCCACAGAATGATCAGCACTGAAGTAATAATTCACATGGATATTCAATAAATTATGCACAAAATTAACACATCTCATTCAGGAATAATGTCTGTGTTCTTATCACATCTCTAGCCATCACATTTTGAGAAACAAGGGGTGTGCCACAACTGTTACATCCGATACAATGACAGGCTCCAGCAATTTTCAATAATCATGAACAATTACAGAAAACAAATTATACCGTGCATTTTTTTTAAAATCAATTCCAAACAAAATGGAAAAATCACCTGTGCCACCTTCGTGCTCCTAATTTTTTCAATTTTCATTTTCTTCCACTCCATCTAAGTGCGATCCCAAAATCAGAGGATGAGGTGGAGGCAGGCTGCACAGCGTGATGCCCTGTTACTTTGGATGACCGTGGCAGGTGTCCTCTGAAGATGTGGGGCCTTGAAGTCACCAGTCTACTAGGGGTCTCCTGCACAAGTGCAGGGATGTTCCCCTTAGCCTCACCTGCTGGAGCTGTTGGGGTCAATGGTGGAGGGGATGAGGAAACATTGCTAACCTTGGGGCAGCTGGCACGCGCTCCTCCTCCATCTTTGTGCATGATTATATCTCCCTGTTTCCCTGGAGGGAAGAGGTTTCTGGAGAGAGAGACCCAGGGGCCTTGTCCCTGTATTGCCTCACCATTGCTGCACTGAGCCCATGACTAGAGCGAGATCATAGGGTATATGGATTGAAACCTCAACCTGCCTCTCCATGGCAGTTGCCATCTTCCCAATGTAGCCATGTGCTCAATTTTTTTTTCCATTCATTCATGTGGTGTGAGCATCCAAGGCCAGTATTAATTGCCCATCCCCAACTGCCCTTGAGTAGGTTGTGGTGTACAGCCTTCTTGAACCGCTGCAGTCCATGTGGTGTAGGTACACTCACAGTGCTGTTTGGAAGGGAGTTCCAGGATTTTGACCCAGTGACAGTGAAGGAGCGGGGATATATTGCCAAGCCAGAATGGTGAGTGGCTTGGAGGGGAACTTCCAGGTAGTCATGTCCCCACATGTCTGCTGCCTTTGTCCTTCTAGATGTTAGTGGGCATGGGTTTGGAAGGTGCTGTCTAAGTGAGTTCTTGGGACATGGCAGAACTCATAGCATGCATGGACTCCTCCATATCTCGTAAAAAGCTGTGCATAGTCCCTGCATCTCTACCATATTTTCCCCTAGCCTCTGCTGCATGTCTAGCAGGCTTCTTGTGGCCGCGACCAGGGGCCGGTCAACAGCATAAGGCTCAGCAGAGGCCTCATCACCAGCAGCCCCCCAATCATCTGGGGCTGTCACATCCTCTCTCAATTGCTGAGATGTTTCTGTGGTGTGCTCACCAGATTGTGCTCCTGTATCTACACGTGAGCCCTCTACGGACCTTATGGAAAAACTGTGCTGGTGGTGGTGGAGGATGATGAGGCAGATGATGATGCATCTTCTGGGGCACTGGCTGCTTCATCCCCGGAGTAGAGGCTTCTGGCTCCTGTCTTGGCTGAGGCCTAGTCCTTGGGCGGTGATGACCTGTAGTGAAGAACTCATAGAATCAGATTAAGAATCTTCACAGTTTCATCCCATCCAGCCTGAGTGCTTATTTGCCACTAGCAGGATAGTTGCCTCGTCCTCCCTTATTTTTGGCTGGTCCAGCTTTTCTGTCAGTCACCAAATGCACTCCCTCCTCCCCAGAGGTCAGAAACTCCTCCTCCTGTTTGTCTTCTCTCCTGGGACTTGTGGGTCCGCTTGTCCTGCATGTCCAAATGCAGAGTTATTGACATGTCATGTGGCACCTAATCCCCTTCTTATAATCATATATGCAGGCCTGTCATTCATGCGTTGCATCCAAGTGCACACAAAAGGCAAACTCCAGATGCTTTGGCTTCAACTGGTATGTGGCACTAAGGCTGATCACACATTAATTCCTCTGGCATAACTGCCCACTCGCACATATACATTACTGGTGATCACACAAAAGACTCCAGTTGACAATGAAACACTGGCACATATCCTTGCAGGTCATTGATCGATTTCCTGCACTCGACCCAGGTTAAGCAGATGACCGCATGGTCGCTCACCTCCTCTGCCAACTTCACCCAAGCCGTCTTGCTATGGCAGGAGAGTCTTCTTAAACCATTGTCAGGAAAGAGCACCTCCCACCTTTCCCTTAAGGCCTGGAGGATAACGTGCAGGGGGATGTCGTTGAACCATCAGGCTGTGTTCTGCTGTGTTGGACAGGCATTTCTGAGCAGATGATGCTATTATCAACCAGCGGTGGAGCATTCTAGCAGTGATGCACAGCCTCCTTCTTTGAATAGGAGGCTCTTCCACCACCTTCTGAGGCAGAAAGTTCCAAAGGTGCATGACCCTCAGAGAAAAAAAAATTCCTCATCTCTGTTCTAAAAGGGCAACTCCTAATTTTAAAACAGTGCCCCCTAGTTCTAGACTCATCCACAAGAAGAAATATCCTTTTCTTGTCCATCTTGACAAGGCCATTCAGGATCTCATGTACTTCAGCCAAGTCGCCCCTCACTCTTATAAACTCCAGTGGAGACAAGCCCAGTCTGTCCAACATAAAACAACCCCTCATTCCAGGTATCAACCTAGTAAACCTCCTTTGGACCGCCTCCAATGAATTTACATCCTTCCTTAAATAACGAGACGAAAATTGCACAGTATTCAAGATATGGTCTCACCAATGCCCTGTATAACTGAAGCATAACATGTTTACTTTTATGTTCAATTCCTCTCATAATAAGGGATAATATTCCATTAGCCTTCTTAATTACTTGTTGTACCTGCGTACTAACTCTTTGTGACTCAAGCACAAAAATACCTAGATTCCTCTGCACTCGGAATTGTGCAGCCGCTCTCCATTTGAGTATTTGCTTTTTTATTCTTCCTGCCAATGTGAACAATGACTCATTTTCCCACATTATACTCCATATTTCTGATTTTTGCCCATTCACTCAACCTATCTATTTATGTCTTATTCACAACATGGCGAAGAGGTAATGTCACTGGACTAGTAATCCAGAGGCCCAGGCGAATGCTCTGGCGACAAGGGTTCAAATCCCAGCGCAGCAGCTGATGGAATTTGAATTTAAATTCAGTTAATAATGTGGAATTAGTAATGGTGACCATGAAACCATTGTCTATTTTTGTAAAAATCCATCTGGTTCACTAATGTCCTTTAGGGAAAGAAATCTGCCATCCTTACCTGGTCTGCCCTATGTGTGACTCGGGATTCACAGCAATGTGGTTGACTCTTAACAGCCCTCTGAAATGGTGTGGCAAGCCATTCAGTTTAAGGGCAAATAGAGGCGGGCAAGAAATGCTGGCCTTGCCTGCAACGCCCACATCCCATAAAGGAATAAAAAAAACTAAATAATTTATATAAATTGTAAAAAGTTAAGGCCCCAGCACAGACCCCTGCAGGACTCCGCTCATCACATCCTGCCAATCAGAAAAAGAATCATTTAGGCACACTCTGTTTTCTGCCAGCCAGCCAATCTTCTATCCATGCTAACATGTTACCCATTATGCCATGAGCTTTTATTATCCATAATATCATAATTTGATGTGGCTCCTTATCAAATGCCTTCCAGAAATTCAAATACCATATGTCAATAGGCTCCCATTTATCCACAGTGCATGTTACTTCTTCAAAGAACTCCAATAAGTTGATTAAACGTTATTTCCCTTTCACAAAACCATGTAGATTCTTCCCAATTACCTTGAATTTTTCTAAGTGCCCGGTTATAACTTCTTCAATTATCAGTTCTAACACCTTCCCCATGACAGACATCAAGCTAGCTGGCCTATAGTTTCCTGTTTTCTGCCTCCCTCCCTTCTTAAATAGAGGGGTAGATTTGCTACTTCCAGTCTGAAGGAACCTTTCCAGAATCTAGCAAATTTTGGAAAATTAATGCCAAAACACCTACTATCTCATCAGCCACCTTTTTTAAGACCCTAGGATGAAGTCCATCAAGACCCAAAGACTTGTCAGCTGCTGCTCCATCAGTTTGCTCGGCACCTTTTCCCTTGTGATTACAATTTCACCAAGTTCCTCTCTCCCATCCACTAACTGATTTACAGCTATTATTGGAATATTTTTTCTATCCTCTACAGTGATGACAGAAGCAAAAGTTTTGTTCATTTCATCCACCATTTCCTTATTATCTATTATTAACTCCCCATTGTCACTCTCTAGAGGACCAACACTCACTTTAACTACTCTTTTCCTTTTTAAATACCTGTACAAACTCTTACTATCCGTTTTTACATTTCTAGCTAGCTTCCTCTCATACTCTAATTCCTTTCTCCTGATTAACCTCTTTGTCATTCAACGCCATTATTTATATTCTGACAAATCATCTGACCTGCAACTCATCTTCACACATTTATATGCCTTTTCCTTAAGTTTGAAGCTTTCCTTAACTTCTTTAGTTAACCATGGATGGTGGTTCCACCCTTAGAATTTTATTTCATTGTATGAATATACTTATTCTGAGTATTTTGAAAAATCCTCTTAAAAGTCTGCCACTGCTTCTTTATTGATCTATCCTCTAGCCTAGAATCACAGTTCGCTTCGGCTAGCTCAGCTTTCATGCCCACATAGTTACCCTTATTTAAATTTAAAATACTAGTCTTAGACCCACTCTTCTCCCTTTCAAACTGGACGCAAAATTCAATCATATTGCGGTCGCTGCCACCTAGGGATGCGTTTACTCTGAGATCATTAATTAATCCTGTAACATTACACAATACCAAGTCGAATATAACCAGCTCTCTGGTTGGTTCCAGAATATGCTGCTCTGAGAAACAATGTCAAAATCATTCTATGAACTCCTCATCCAGGCTACGAATGGCAATCTGATTTTTCCTGTTTATATGTAGATTAAAATCACCCAAGAATATTGCCATCCCTTTATCACCAGCATCCAATATTTCTTCTTGTATACTTTGTCCTACATTATGGTTACTGTTAGGGGCCTGGAGACAGTATTCAGGTGCCAGACCCCTTATCCAGTGTCCCAAAATCTGGAATGACCTGAAAACTGGCTGCATTCGAAATTGGCACCCTGGGTAGCAATTTGAATAAAACTTCATTCTATATTTTTCATACTTTATGTATTATAAGTACATGCTGGGCCTATGACCCAAAATCCATAAAATCTCCAAATCCAGCACACATCCGGTCCCGAGCTTCCAGGATACGTATTACTCAAACATCTGAAATTCTAAAGCATCACATTCAAAAAAAATGTGCATTTCTTGACAGCCAAGATATGAGAATGTGAGCACAACACACTTTTAAAAAATCAAAGTGATCGGGAATCACTTTTTGATTCATATGATTGAAATGGAGATTAGCAAAGAGGTGCCACATCTGTCTGCCTGCCAATTGATGTATATGTGGATAAGGAGGGGATGAAAGACTTACAGAAAGAACAAAACTATATATGAAACAGTGTACCTTAACTGAACATATTACTCATTGTGTTACATAATAAGTGAAAAAGTCCACTGAAAAAGGTATTTCCAGGCCATAAAAGGGAAAAGACTGGTCACTGGCACCTATTCAAATTCTGTCAGTGTCATTGAGCTAACTTTCTGAGAATCTACAGCAGCACCAGAGAGAAAGTAAAAGTAGGAGAAAAATACTCGATGGTACTAACAGACTGACACACAGTTGTTATGACTCAAGATAAACCAGCAAAAGCCATCTCCTCCATCGTGCCTGCCCCATCCTGGTATGGTGTAGTTTCTATACATCAACACTCTTCATTCCCCATTTCTCCACACATAGCCACACCTATTATTGTGGTAGACAAAAAGTTGATGTACCCCCATTCACACAGCAACAGGGAATCATTTTGGACACCCCACCCCAAACAATTCCACACTTCACCCCACCCCGTTATCAAAAATATGCAAAATAATCCCACCCACATTTGAACTGAAGTAAGGAACAACATACACCTTTCAACCCCTCACCCAGAAGCATCACCACTCTGAGCCAAAATCCAGCCTATATAACATTCCCCCCAGCCCCACAAGAAATAAAATACTGGCTCCTCCGAATTGGTCCCAACCTGGGCCAGTGCTTTCAAGCCCATTTGCACCCGGTGTTGGTCCTTTGCCTCAAGCCTCTGTTCCTCTTCTTCCATGCCATCCCACTCCCCGTATGCTTTTCCCTCCTCTTCTACTACACCCTCCACCAGACTTACATGCACGCAAACATTGATAGGAGATTTCAATAATTCTCCATGTTAGACGGAACACTGCACAACAATGGAGCTACTGCTATATGAGGAGATTTAAAATGGACAGGATAAGCTCTGTCTCGCAGAACAGTCAACAGCCTAGTATGGGGCATAACTGTTGCCACAATTAACCTGTTAATAATTAACAGCTGATGGAAAAAAAATGAGGGATTGGAAATTTGCAGACAACGATCCAAAGGGAAGAATAGAAAGAAACTCACATGGACCCAGATTTTTATTTAATTAAATGGCAAATTAAAATCTAATTTTTACACTTAAATTTATTCAACCTAAAGTAACACATGTTAAATCTTTTAGGAAGTATTTTTAATATTAGCTAAGACCTACATTTTTTTATTTAAGTTGCTTTGGAATTAAGAATAGAAAAGGAGGAAAGCCGCAAGTCATTTGTCACAATTATATTATGCAACCATAGCTTTAACATGATTTCTATCGCTGTCATATAGAATTTTTCTTTTAATATTTTATTATAAATAGATTTGCCTAATGAAGATCTACCCTGAAACTATATTTCTCTCTATATCATTTCTCACAATGAAAATCATTCCTTTTTAAGACTTTTGTATGTCCATTTTATCTCCTTTAACATAACTGGTGCAAGTTAAGTGTAGTTACAATGTACCTCCAGACAATAATTTACTAACACTGAAGGCGCCTCTCTGTTAAGGGAAAGATCACGCATCAATGATTACCTGCACTTTGGAACGCTAACCACTCATCAATATTTCACATGAGGTGATGCGAGTAAAATAATGAACGTTTGAAAGTAGTGAAGTTAATAATTACGTTGAACAATGTAATACTTTATCAGGAGCCAAGCAGTCTATAATAGTGAGGGAGAATGCTTTTTTGTTGCGCAATACATTTTCCCTATGAACAAAATACAAAACTACAAGCAATTTTTGTTTACCCAAAGAGAGGAATAGCATTTTCAGCAGGAAGCCAGATGTGAACGTGGATTATGTTAAACATAATGAACAGTTTCGGCCAGAAAAACAGTTCTCACCTGTTAAGGAAAAATTCCCACTTGTACCTCCCAAGGAATAGCTGCTGGGTGGACCTCATTTTGGGTCTCCCAATTTGATGGATTCACCTTCACCAAAATAGATTTTCAAAAGCAGCTTGTTAGCTCTGCCACCAACTACCACGAAGAATGCCAATCCTCATGCAGCATAAGATCGTTGTCCAGAGAAACAGATATACATTGATCCTGATTATACAGCAAAGTGGAAAAGAAGTCGGAGGAAATTTAGCATCTGGGAAACCTGAAGGTGTGGTTTTCCTGGAGATCCTGCCAAGTATAATGGCAGGTCCTGGTTTAATTTTTTCAAATTGGTTTGTTGGCTACCTCCAGCTAGAATGAGAGAGAGGACAGGCAGCTGAGTTTGCAAGAGGTTGTATTGGGGGGAATGGCACTTGCGTTGGACTTGGAAGACGGGGGTGGGGCGAGGTTTGGACTTCGGGAAGTGCATCGGACATTGGGGGCCGAATTTCCCACTTTGAGGTTAGAATCACAAGTCAGGAGATTTCCAGACCTTGCAATCCCGCCTCATGCCTGGCAGTGTCTACCCAGGCTATTTTCATAATGGGATGGCTGGGATGGGCTGGAGTTGGGGCCACTACCTCCTGAAGCAAGCTCAAGGTGAGAACTGAACAGGTGGATGTCTGTTGGAGCCTGGCAGTTCATTAAGACATCAGCACAGTTCTGTATGAGTGTTAGGCACCCTAGCCCTCACTCTTAAACCAGCCCCACCACATTCCTATGGCCCCTCAATACCGCGCCCCCCCCATGACTACACCCAGTATTCACAGAATCCAAATTGTTACAGAACAGGAGGCCATTCAACCCATTATGTCTGTGGTGAGTCTCTGTAGGACCAAGTTACCTGGTGCCATTCCCCCGCCTTCTTCCCACAGCATGGCACATTATTCCTTTTCGGATAAAAAAAACCATTCCCTCTTGAATGCTTCAATTGAACTGGCCTCCACAACACTCTCAGGCATTGCATTCCAGATCCCAACCATTCGCTGTATGAAAAAAATTTTCCTTCGTCTTACAGTTACTTTAAATTTATGTCCTCTTGTTCTCAATCCTTCCACCAATGGGAACTTTTATCTCCTATCTCTCTGTCCAGACCCCTCATGAATTTGAATACTGCCTATCAAATCTCCTATCAACTTTCTCTTCAAGGAAAAGCTCAAAATCATCAAAATAAATAAACAGCCATTAAAAAAACACTTCAAAAAATATAATTCTCTTATGAGCTCACAGAACTGTCGTTAAAAAAAAAACTCAGTGCCTTTGACAGTTGTGCCAATAAGCCCATCTAAGATGATTTCATTAGTGGAATTTGTAGCTCAGCCAAGTATTCATAATGAGATTCGATTGCACAACTGTGTCACCAGAACCTCCAGAGCTAAATACATTAAAACCTTGAAATAGACTGCACAGGTGACTGCACTGTCAATCAAAGGAGTCAGCCATTCATTCAGTTATTTCGAAGGCTCAACAGATGGCTGGACTATCAATCCATGTAAAGATGAAACTTCAGGGTTCAAATGACACGTTAAAAATCTGAATTTCAATACTGTTCAATGCAAAAGAGTACTTTATCTTAAAATACTATCAATCATTACATACCTCGATAGAATGTAATGTATTAATTCCATGACTTGCAATAGGCAAGCAGCAGTCATCAAGGTCAGATACGTGCCTCACAGTCTCCCAGCGAACTGTTATGAAAGCCAGGCATATCTCATCAGGAGTGGGGAGCTGGGAACTCCAAGTCCAAACCAACCACTGGAATTTCATGCATGTGAGGACCAGGGTCAGACTGCACATGCCCAGCACAGTATTTTGTCAATCTCTGGGCACCTACATGAAAAAGGAAAAAAAATAGAAACAGTGCAAAAATGGAGGTCATGTGTGACTGGGAGTGAGGGACCCATAACCAAAGAAGAGTCCCAGATAGGGAAAAAGGAAAGATCCCAATTAAGAAGAGAGAGGAGCAGAGAAAGAGCCTCCAAGCAGATAAAGGGTTGTGGTTGGTAGAATTTAAATGGAGAGGGCCAAGGAGAAGTCTTGGCAATTGAAGAAGGCAAGGTGAAGCTCTGGCGATCGAAGAGGGCCCAGGAGAAGCTGTGGCAATCAAAAAGGGCTCAGGAAAAGCCCTTGTAATCAAAAGGGACAGCACAAGATTGGTGATTCTGTGCTGCAGGTCGTTAGGCGAAGGTAACCCTTTGAAGCCAGGGTATTCTGCACAGTGCAGCCAAAGAGCTGAAGTTGTATTTGAGAGTTAGTGCTCGAGTGCATACTTGGGAATCCAGGAGGATGGAATCTTGGGAGATGAGACTGAAACCTTGCAAGGTGGGCAGTCATTGATGCCGCCTAAGTTGAAGTGACTTTTGTAATGAATCCCAAGGCAAGATCTTCAAAAATGGAAATTGAAATCCCTCATGAGAGGGGCAGACTTTCAATGAGATTGGTTGACTCCTGGTGTTTATTGTTATCTGGGTGGGCTATTGAGAAATCCGCAGAATCTGTCTTGATCACATCTGCCATTTATTGTGCATTGTGGCGTGTTCAACAATTTGCCTGTTAATTCACATGTACCTCATATTAACCCCGAATGTTGGAGCATAAGGTCAATATTGCAAGTTGTTTTATCTTTTTGACCTTGTAAAGCTTATTTTTGTTTGTTCAAAATCAGTGGAATTTTGTGGAATCTCAAATCTTGTCTACTTTAAACAAAATGTTATTGGTCCCTAACCAGATTTTAATAAAAACTTGGGGTCTGGTCTTGAATTATAACAAACATAATCTATATATAGTCTTATTTTCAAATAAACAACCCATGTTATTGTTTCACCAACCCTCGTGTATGATTGATATGTTTATGTCAACAAAGAAGAAGAACGTAACATGCAGAAAAGCACTTTATCCATATTATTAAGTGCATTATAAATGCATCTGAACACTTTCAGAATGCTGGTCAACTTAATGGTCACTTACCTTTTAAGAACAAAGGCCAACCATCAATTATTGCATTAAAAACATCCTTAAATAATCACAGTATCAAATTATGACACGTGAAGTTGGCAACACCTTTAAAACATAACTGTCAAAAGGTTCCCGACTCCAGAACAGGTTTCTCCCATGTCTCATGAACCCGCTGACTTAACATGAACCACCTCGCCTTTAGAAGCCTTCTGAAGCAGTCCAGCTCCAACAAAATTGAAGAGGTTCCAAACTCATCACCCCAGCAATGGTGCTGCCAGCATCAGAATTACTGTATGGGATCATGATATGTACCCTTATCCCACATCTTTGAAAATAGCAGAGGATAGGAATGGGATCATGAATCCAGGAATCGGGTCCCCAACTTCTTTTTGCTCTTATCCATCATAGGTTTGTCACATTTCAGGATGGCAAAAACTAGCCGTGGGTGTCCAAAAGTGCAGGAAAGGCTGGTTGCTGACTGAGGGAATTGTAGCACTGCAGAGTTTATAAGGTAGATTCAGGGGTCATGGGGAAAGCATTCATGCTTCTCCAGGATAAAAAAATAATGCTGAAAAAGCTATTTTTCATCCAGTCACATTTAGGTTCCCTTTTATGTTAGTTATTTTGTCTCTTATACTCTCTCCTTGCCTCTTATTTCCCTCTGAACTTCCAATATTCAGCCAAGCTCTCATTTGTATTATTAGCCTTACACATGTCATATGCACCCTTTTTCTCCAATAGTTAACTCTCCATCTCTTTTGTAACCCTGCAAGTTCTGGCTCTGGATGCCCCAGCTTTCCCTGTTGAGGGAAAGTATCTCGACTGCACCAGAACTGTCTCCTATAAAGGTTCCATCACAGCTTTGCCTACCTGATTCCAATTTACCTGGGCCAGATCAATTCCTACCCCACTAAAATTGGCCCTCCTACCTTTTGGTATATTTTTACCTTAGACATCTTTGTACTTTTCCATCCTTCATGTAAATTTTATGATACTATGATCATTATTTTCTCAATGTTCCCTTGGTGACATTTGATCCACTTGAGCCATCTCATTCCCCAGAACCAGATCTAGTAATATCTCCTTCCTCATTGGCCCAGAAACATACTAATTAAGGAAATTTTTCTGAACACACTTCAGAAACTCTGGCCCTCTTGTCCTTTATACTATTACAATCTCAGCCTAAAACAGGAGAATTCAAGTCCTTATGCTAAGGACTTCAGGGAGAGAAGAGTGGGTCCAAGACTAGTACTTTAAACTTAGATAAGAACAATTATGAGGGCATGAAAGCAGAGTTAGCTAAAGCGAACTGGCAAATTAGGTTAACGGGTTGGTCAATAGAGGTGCAGTGGCAGATATTTAAAGGGATATTTCTGAATACACAGAATAGATACATTCAACGAGAAAGAAAAATTCCAAAGGAAGGACCCACCATCCGTGGTTAATTAAAAAACTTAAAGATGGTGTCAACTTAAATAAAAAGCATATAATTGCACAAGGATGGGTGGCAGGTCAGAAGCCTAGACAGAATATCAAATACAGCAAAGAATGACAAAAAGATTAATGAGGGAAAAAATTAGCTTATGAGAGAAAGCTACCTAGAAATATAAAGACAGTAGGAGTTTCTATAGATATTTTAAAAAGAAAAGATTTAACAATTTAACAGAAAGTGAGTCTGGGGAATTAATAATGGAAAATAAGAAGCTGGCAGATGAATTGAACAGTTATTTTGCCTCAGTCTTCACTATCGATATTACAAGTAACATCCCAGAAATAGCTGTAGTCAAGAAATGGAAGGGAAGGAGGAACTGAAGACGGGTCATGAGTCTTTGGAAGCAGTGTCTTAAAATATTTTAACGGTAGAGGGAATAGATTCTTGATAAGCAAGGGGATAAAAGGTTATCAGGAGTAGGCAGGAATGTGAAGCCAAGGTTACAACGGAACAGCCATGATCTTATAGAAAGACGAAGCAGGATCGAGTGATGTACTTCTGCTCCTAGTTCGTATACATGTTAAAATTACAATTGCCAGGGAAGTGATACTGAAAAAATTGTTGGAGCTGCAGGCTGACAAGTCCACAGGTCCTCATGGACTTCATCCTAGGGTCTTAAAACAAGTGGCTAGTGAGACAGTGAATGTGTTGGTTTTAATTTTCCAAAATTCCCTAGATTTGTGGAAGGTTCCATTGGATTGGAAAATAATGAATATAGCTCCTTTGTTCAAAAAAGTAGGCAGGAAGCAGGAAACTACAGGCCGGTTAGCTTAACATCTGTCATAGGGAAAACGTTAGAAGCTATTATTCAGGGCACTTAGAAAAATTCGAGGTAATCAGGCAAAGTCAACATAGTTTTTTGAAAGGAAAATCATGTTTAACCAGTTTATTGGAACTCTTTGAGGAAATAAGGTGTGCTGTGGATAAGGGGGAACTGGTGGAGGTGCTGTACTTGGATTTCAAGGTGGCATTTGATAAGGTGCCACATCAAAGGTTATTGAGGAAAGTAAAAGCTCATTGTGTAGGGCGTAACATGTTGGCATGAATAGAAGATTGGCGAGCTAACAAGAAACAAAGAAAGCATAAATAGGTCATTTTCAGGTTGGCAAGATGTAACAATTGGTGTGCCACAGGGATCAGTGCTGGAGCCTCAACGTTTTACAATTTATATAAATGACTTGGATGAAGGGACCAAAGGAATGGTTGCTAAATTTACTGACGATACAAAGATATGTAGGAAAGTAAGTTGTGAAGAGAACATAAGGAGGCTACAAGAGGACATAGGTAGGTTAAGTGAGTGGACAAAGAATTGGCGAATGGAGTATAACGTGGGAAAATGTTGAACTGTCCATTTTGGAGGGAAGAGTAAAAAAGCATATTATCTAAATGGCGACAGACTGGGATACACAGGGATCTGGATATCCTAGTGCATGAATCACAACAAGTTAGTATGCAGGTACAACAAGTAATTAGGAAAGCTAATAGAATGTTATCATTTCTTGCAAGGAGAACTGAATACAAAAGTAGGGAAGGTACGGTTCAGTCATACAGGGCATTGGTGAGACCACATCTAGAGTATTGTGTATGGTATTGGTCTCCTTATTTAAAGAAGGATGTAAATGCATTGGAAGCAGTTCAGAGAAGGCTTATAGACTAATACCTGGAACGGGCAGGTTGCCTTTGAATATTTTTAAGGCAGAGGTAGATAGATTCTTGGTAAGCAAGGGGGCAATAGGTTATTGGGGGGTAGGCAGGGTGCAGATTTGAGCCATGATCTTATTAAATGGCAGAGCAGGCTCAAGGGGTCGAATGGCCCACTTTGTTCTTTGTTCATATGTTCGAAAGGTTGGACAGGCAAGGCCTGTATCCATTGAAGTTTAGAACATTAAGAGGCGACTTGTTTGAAACGTATAAGATCCTGAGGGTGGATGTGGAAAGGATGTTCCCTCTTGTGAAAAAATCTAGAACTAGGGGTCACTGTTTAAAAATATGGGGTCACCCATTTAAGGCAGGGATGAGGAGAAATGTTTTCTCTAAGAGGGATGTGAGTTTTTGGAACTCTCTTCTCAAATGGCAATGGAAGTAGAATATGGAACTTATGGAATATTTTTAAGGCAGAGGTAGATAGATTGTTGATAAGCAAGCACATAAAAGATTATTGGGGTAAGTGGAAAAGTGGAGTTGAGATTACAATCAGATCAGCCATGATCGCTGAATGACAGAGCAAGCTCGAGGGGCTGAGTGGCCTACTCCCGCTCCTAATTCATACGGTTGTAAACAATTCTATCATTTTTGCCCCTCCCTGGTGATTTCCCTGCACATTTGATCCACTATATCTTGCCCACTATTTGGTGTCCTATTGAATAAACCCATTAGTGTAATGTTACCTCTATTGTTTCTTAATTCCAATCAAATTGATTCTGTCCTTGACCCACTCCAGGACATCCTCACTCTCCAGCACTTGTAATATTTTCCTTAATCAATACTGCCATCTCTCCTCCTTTATTTCCTTCCTTCCCCATCTTTCATAAACATCTTGTATCCAGGGCAAGAATTTTCCAGCCGGCAAGAGGTGGCAGGGCCCGCTCGCTGACACGTAAAATGACGCGGAATGAAGTTGGTTGGAACTCCCGCGTCATTTGCATTTTCAGGTTGGCGGTGGCACAGTCGAGTCAGCTGTGCTCCCGCCAACCTGTCAACGGCCTATTGAGACCATTGAAAAATCAATTAAAGCAATTAGTGGACCTGCCCATCCTGCCTTAAGGTTAGCGGGCAGGTCAGGAGTACTGGTGGCCACCTGAGAAAGCATGAAACCTCATCCACAGGCGGGATGAGGTTTCATGACTGAATTAAAAAGTTAAGATTAACTTTTACTTAAAGTTATGCTCTAGTCCCAACTCATGTGATATTGTCACAAGGGGACGTGGATGGTAAATGAAATTTTCAAAAGAATAACTTTTTCCCTTTGGGAACCGATCTCCCTGAGGCAGCACTTAGTCTGGAGATCGGAGCGGTCCTTTGCACGCATGTGCGAAGAAGCGCATTTCCACATTTGCCATTCTCCCCCCTGCCCACACAGGGAGCGCACAGTGCTTCCGTGCAGACATCACGCTGGGTGGGTCTTAATTGGCCCGCCCATGAAAAATGACGGTGCGCCCCCAATCGGGGACGCCAATCGGAGGGCCACTGCCCACGCCCACTCCCGCACTTCGCCAGCCCCCCCGACAGGGGGATAATTTTGCCCAGGATTTTTTAGTACCCAGTCCTGTCCGTTTTTTGAGCTAGATCTCTATTATCATCACAACATCATATTCCAATGTGACTGTTAGTTTACCAACCTAAGTAATGTTTTACACTTTTGAAACAAGTAATTTATGCTGAAAGTATATCCTACTACATTTCATTCAACTGAGTATCGACTGCAATCTATGTATCAGAACAATGCCACTTCAATTTCAATAGATTATATTACAGAAAGATCAAATTCAACAATATATGTAACAAATGCATTTCAATGGCCCTCAACGGAAATGAACATCAAATTAAATGGTCTCTGAAATGCCAGCTTTATGCCTGGGTGGCAAGTTGAAAATATACCCCAAGTCTATCATTTCTACTATTGCAATACATTATTACTAGTCAAGAGTGCAATAATGAAGGTGTGCCTCATATCTGAGTCAGCCAACAATCCCAGAGGTGCAAATTAATCCTTTTGACATATGGACTAATTGAGAGTTTGGATCTACAGGAATGGAATGCACATGATGGAGGCCCAGCCTCCTGATGTGGGCTTGTGCAGTGTGCAATCTGATTACCTTTATACATGGCACAAGCAGTCGGGACAGCCTTATTAGAAAAGGCAGAGTTTCATGCTTGAAGGTTGATGTAGAAGGGGAAGTTATGTCAAATAAAAATAATGACTTGACAGCAGGATCCACAGTAGAAACAAGAACCAAGAGCAGGGAATCAAAATGAGAGGAATAAACTAATTAAACTTAATCATATATACTATGGAGTTCTATAAAACGATCAACATCAGAAGCCCAGCATTCTGAGCCCACTTGGAACAATGCACTAATACTGAGGAGGTGGGAGCGTGAGGTAAATTAAC
Organism: Carcharodon carcharias; assembly: GCF_017639515.1. NCBI lineage: Eukaryota > Metazoa > Chordata > Chondrichthyes > Lamniformes > Lamnidae > Carcharodon > Carcharodon carcharias. The sequence goes on from NC_054469.1 coordinate 94,520,064, forward strand.
ATCACTAAAAATCAGGCACTTGATCATGTTTGACTGAGCCAAAGGTTAAGGAGATGAATACATTGATTTATTAAATTCAGAATTAATTGTTGCCTTAGTAAATGGATGAACTTGAGCACAGTCAATGGGGGCAAAGAATATTTGCTGACAGAACCCAGGAATGAAGCACAGTTTTGAGGTAATTCAGGGAAAGTAAACTCATTAAATTATTAAATATAGTTGGAGTGGGAGGGAAATTAGAACTATTCATTCCAGGGTTATGAATTTATCAGGCATGACTCCAGACACATTCATTGCTTGAACTTGGCTTTCCAACTCTAGTTTTATTTTGAGCCCAACCTTCAGATAATTTTTATTGAATAAGCTCTTAACGTATTTGATGTTAAAGCATACTGGATGAATTTACTGAGAAAATCTCTGGGTCAGCTTAAAGAGAAAAGTCAGGATTAATAAAGCTCAGATCTATGTAGCCCATTCATGGGTAAATGGAGTTAACAATTCAAAGGTCACACTATAGGCTCAACATGCAAGGTTACCACATATTTATTTTTCGACAGATTACAATTATAGCCTGATCCTCCAGTACGATGTCTATAGATTAACAAACCTAAGAATGAGATCTTGACCCTGAGATGCCAAGAAAGCAGCAAATGAGAGGTTTCCAATCCAAATTATTTATCATATGCCATGCAAAGATCAGGTGCAAACATCATCCAGTCCAGAGGTACAACAGGGCTGTCAGCACCTGAGAAAGATGAGTATTCAGAGTGAGGCTGTCACAAATTATAAATTCATCTAAGCCCGTATTTGAACATAAGAAATAGCAAGAGTAGGCCATTTGGCTCATCAAACCTGATCCACCATTCAACAGGATCATGTTTGCTCTTAGATCTCAACTCCAGCTTCCTGACATTCCTTAATTCCCTTGGTACTCCAAAATCTAAAGACCTCTGTATTGAATGTACTCCATGACTCTCCACAGCACTCAAGGATAGAGAATTCAAAAATTACTCACACCCTTTGAGTGAAGAAATTTCTCTTCACCTCAGGTCTGAACATTTGATTCTTTATTCTGAGACTGGGACCCTGTGTTCTAGATTCTGCAGTCCAGGGAGGCATTTTCTCAGCATCTACCTTGTCAAACTCCATAAGAAGTTTACATGTTTTAATTAGATTATCCCCCATTATTCTAACCTCTAGGGACTATGCATCTAACCAACTCAATACCTTTTCACCTGCCAATCCCCTCAATCCAGGAACCAGTCTAGTGAACATGCATTGTACTCCCTCTCGGGCAATAATATCCTTCCATAGTTAAGGAGGCCAAAGACCAAAATAGCACATAGTATCTCAGGAGTGGCCTGAACAAAACCCTTTATAAAAATTGAACTAAACCTTGCTTATTCTGTGAAGTAGGATGTTATCTTTATTAATATTTTTGGGGATATGGTGGTATCCTGTAAAGAAGGGTTTGTGTGTGTGTGTGTGTGTGTATGCAAACATGCGTGCATCCAAGATTAATTAAACTGGGGGAAGGCTAGCAAAGACAGCTTGTCTTTGGGAACTAAGAGATGAAAGGTAATGAGAGGCTCTGGTGAAGTGGACTTACAAGTAAATAGAGATAAAAACAAAAAAACTGCGGATGCTGGAAATCCAAAACAAAAACAAAAACAGAATTACCTGGAAAAACTCAGCAGGTCTGGCAGCATCGGCGGAGAAGAAAAGAGTTGACGTTTCGAGTCCTCGTGACCCTTCGACAGAACTTGAGTTCGAGTCCAAGAAAGACTTGAAATATAAGCTGGTTTAAGGTGTGTGAGTGGGGGGTGGAGAGAGAGAGAGAGAGAGAGAGAGAGAGAGAGAGGGGGGTGGAGGGGGGTGTGTGGTTGTAGGGACAAACAAGCAGTGATAGAAGCAGATCGTCAAAAGATGTCAACAACAATAGAACAAAAGAACACATAGGCGTTAAAGTTGGTGATATTATCTAAACGAATGTGCTAATTAAGAATAGATGGTAGGGGACTCAAGGTATAGCTCTAGTGGGGGTGGGGAGAGCATAAAATATTTTAAAATATTTAAAAATAATGGAAATAGGTGGGAAAAGAAAAATCTATATAATTTATTGGAAAAAAAGGAAGGGGGAAACAGAAAGGGGGTGGGGCACCCACCCAATCAAATGCTTTCTGAAAATCTCATCCACTGGTTTCCCCTTAGTTACATCCCCAAAAAGCTAAAACAGATTTGCTAAACACGGTTTCCCTGTTATAAATCTGTGTTGGCTCTGCTTCACCATATGATTTCCTAAGCGTGCTAATAATAGATTCTAGCATTTTGCCTACTACTGGTGTTAGGTTAAGTGGTATATAGTTGACCATCTTCCCTCTTTCTTAAATAGCAGGGCAATTTTGTTACCTTCCAGTCCTTGGGAACCACTCTAGAATCTATGGAATTCTGAAAGATCAAAACCAATGCATCCAAAACAATGAAATGCAACATTGATAAAATAGCATACAATTTTAACCTCACTCAGTGATAGTTAGAATGTGAAATTGTGAGTCAAAAACCATTAAGGTGTACATCAATGACTGCTTCGGTGCTACTTCATGCTCTCATCTGGACCTGGAAAAATTTATCAATTTTGCTTCCAATTTCCACCCCTTTCTCACGTTCACATGGTCCATCTTCGAAACTCCCCTTCCCTTTCTTGACTTTTCTGTCTCTATTTCTGGTGATAGACTCTCCACCAGTATTCATTACAAGCCCACCAACTCCCACAGCTACCTTGACTACAACTCCTCACACCCTGCTTCCTTAAAGGACTCCATCGGATTCTCTCAGTTCCTTCACCTCACCTATTCAAATGATGTCACCTTCTGACATGTCTTCTTTTTTCCTTAACCAAGGATTCCCTCTCACTGTGGTTGACAGTGCCCTCAACCTCAGAATCCATTTCCCACACCTCTGCCCTCACCCCTTTGCCCTCCCTCCTAGAACCATGATAGGGTCCTCCTAGTTCTCACGTTTCACCTCACCAGCTTCAGCATTCAAAGGATCATCCTCCGCCATTTCCAGCATAATGACACCATCAAATGTATCTTCCCCTCACCCCACCTGTCAGCTTTCCGTAGGGACCGTTCCTCCATGACACCCTGGCCCACTTCTCCATCAACCCTAACTTCTCATCCCCTTCCCACGTCACCTTCCCATGCAATCATAGAAGGTGCAACGCCTGCCCCTTTACCTCCTCCCTCCTCACCGTCCAAGGCCCCAAACACTCCTTTCAGGTGAAGCAATGCTTCACTTGCACCTCCTTCAATTTGGTCTACTGTATTTGCTACTCGCAGGCGGTCTTCTCTACATTGGGGAGACTAAACGCAGACTGGGTGACTGCTTTGCAGAACACTTTTGCTCAGTCCGCAAGCATGACCCAGACCTTCCTGTCACTTGCCATTTCAACACACCATCCTGCTCTCATGCTCACATATCCGCCCTTTGCCTGCTGAAATGTTCTAGTGAAGCCTAATGCAAACCGGAGGAACAGCACCACATCTTCCACTTAACATTGAGTTCAACAACTTTAAACATGAATTTTCTCCTCCTTTCTTTATGTCTTTTAATTTTACTTTTCATTTTCATTATTTATTTATTTATTTTTATCCTTTTCCCCCAACACCCTCCTCAACCCATCCCCACAGGGCCATCTGTCACTTGTTTTTATGTTTTGCTTTCACAAAGTGCTGATCCTTGATCTACCAATAACACCTTCTACTATCTTACCTTTATGCCACTATCAGCATCTTCTTTTGTCTTTACCACGACCATTAACACTCCCTTTGTCTTATGTCCATAACATCTTTGTCAATCTCTCCTTAGTTCTCACCTAGCCCTGACCTTCTATCTTGCTCTACCTGCTCCACCCTCTCTTAAACAGTATAAAATTCAGCACATTTCTACTTCTCTTTAGCTCTGAAGAAGAGCCATATGGACTCTAAATGTTAGCTCCATTTCTCTCTCCACAGATGCTGCCAGACTTGTCGAGATTTTTTCCAGTATTTTCTGCTTTTATGTCAAAAGCCATTGTTGAAGCACAGCTCTTAAAATTTTTTCGGTGATTCAAAAAAAAGAGAAATATTGAAGAATATGGAAAGCAATCAGAAGAGTAGTATTAGACCACTCGAGGTGGAATTTACTGCACGTGGAAACCTGTGCAATCAGGTATAATGAAAATAACCAGCATCAAAAGATTAAATAAAGTCAGTCATGAGTGTTGAACATGTATACACAGAATGCTTAATGCAAATAATATATTAATTTAAGAGAAAGCAAGCTAAGTACATAAAGGAGAAAGGAAGAGAAAGACTTGTTGATAGGTTATGATGAACTAAGGTAGAGTCAAAGGCCCAGATTTTTGCCACAATGAAGAGGCTCTCTGTCATTGCTAAAATCACAGAAATAGCTGAAAAACCTAAGCACCACCACCTATCTTGCAATTTTCCATCTTCACGGGGGCGGACAGGAGTCAGGCCAGGGTTCATGCATGCAAGATTCACCGAGGCAGCTGGCCATTTAAATCACCAGCTGCCTCCACTGAAGTGGGATTTTGGAAGAAGAGGGGCGTGGAATCCGGAGTGTGCAAGTTAGAACAGGTAAGAAGAGGTCTGAACTTGGTGGATGCCCTTTGGATAGGGTCCCGGGACACCAATGGGAGAGGTAAGGCACCCTTTGTGATTGTTAAAATTGAATATGATTATGCACTTATTGCGCAAAAAATTATTGGAACTGTCCAGCTGTCAAGGAAATGTTAAGGGGCTGTCCAGCTGCCAAAGCTGTCAAAGCAATCCAGGAAGTGTCAAATTTGAAAAGGAACTGTCCAAGGATACTACGCAAGTAGGCATGGAGGGGGTAAGGGCAAAGGGCGGTGGGCAGGAGGCATGGGTTGGGACTAAGTTGGCACGGGCATATGGAGCAATTAGAGTAGGTAAAGGGGTATTAAATTGGTATAGGTGTGAGGGCCTTTGGTTGGCATAGGTTGTCATGGATGGGGCACAGGGAGTGCAGGGGTGAGGGATGTTTTTGTTTTATTATTTTTTTTTGTTAATTTCAACAGTGCTAGAACACAGAGGAAGGCCTTGTGCCCAGCCTGCCTCTGCACCCAACAGCCTGTGGATTAGTTCTGGGGTCGCCCATCCCGACTCGTTTTTCAGCCCGTAGCCACCCCCAACCAAAGGTCTCACCTGCAGGTGGCCATTTTTAAAGGTCAGGTTCACATAGTCAGAAAATGTTTTGACTTGGCGAACTCAACCCAAAGATGAAAATCTGGGCAAAGAGTCAATAGGAACATAGGGCACAGGAGTAGGAGTAGGCCATTCAGACCTTTGAGACTGCTCCGCCATTCAATAAGATCATGGCTGATCTGGCAGTGGTCTCAACTCCATTTTTCTATCTGCCCCCCTTGCTTGTCAAAAATCTGTCTAACCGTACCGTGAATAAATTCACTGACCCGATCTTCACTGCTTTCCGGGGAAGAGAATTCTACCTACTAACGACGCTTTCAGAGAAAAAAATTCTCCCCATCTCCATCTTACATACAAACATACATTCGAAAGTATGAATTAAGAGCAGGAGTTGGCCACACAGCCCCTCGAGCCTGCTCCACCATTCAATAAGATCATGGCTAATCTGATTGTAACCTCAACTCCACATTCCTATCTACCCCCAATAACATTTCACCGCCTTGCTTATCAAGAATCTATCTACTGTGTCTTATAAGTATTCAAAGGCTCTGCTTCTACCACCTTTTGAGGAAGAGAGTTCCAAAGGCTCACAACCCTCAGAAAAAAATTCTCCTCATCCCAGTCTTCAATAAGTGACACCTTATTTTTCAACTGTGCCCCAAGTTCTAGATTCTTTGACAAGAGGAAACATGCTTTCCACATCCACCCTGTCAAGACCCCTCAGGATCTTAAAGGTTTCAATTAAGTTGTCTCTTACTCTTCTAAATTCCAGTGGATAAAAGCCTAGCCTGTCCAGCCTTTCCTCACAAGATAACCCACCCATTTCAGGTATTAATCTAGTAAACTTTCTCTGAACTGCTTCTAATGCTTTTACATCCTTCATTATATAAGGAGACCAGAACTGTACACAGTATTCCAAATGTGGTCTCACGAATGCCCAGTATAACTGAAGCATAACCTCCCTACTTTTGTATTCAATTTCCCTTGTCATAAACAATAACATTCAATTAGTTTTCCCAATTACTTGTGTTATCTGCATAATAACCTTTTGCAATTCATGCACTAGGCCACCCAGATCCCTCTGCAGCTCAGAGATTTAGATAATATGCTGTTTTTTCATTCTTCCCTCCAAAATGGACAATTTCACATTTTTCCCCAATACTCCATTTGCCAAATGTTTGCCTGTTCACTCAACCTATCTATATCCCTTTGGAGCCTCCTTACATCCTCTTCACAACTTACTTTCCTACCGATCTTTGCATCTTGAATGGTAGACCTCTTATTCTTAAACTCTGTCCCCATCTAGTCTCCCACAAGGGCTAATATCCTCCCAGCTTCTACGCTATCAAGTCCCCTCTGGATCTTATATGTTTCAATAAGATCACCTCTCATTCTTCTAAACTCCAATGCGTATAAGCCCAACCTGTTCAACCTTTGTTCATAAGTTAAACCCCTCATCCCAGGAATAAATCGACCAAACCTCTGAACTGCTTCTAATGCAACTATGGGGAGAATTTTCTCCCCGCCAGGGGGGTTGTGCGGGGGCGGGCGCAAGTGGGCACGCAGCCGATCAGCACCGCCATTTTACGTGGGCAGGCTAATTAAGGCCTGCCCAGCATGACGCGCGCCCGGAAACGCTGAGCACTCCCTGTGTGGGCGGGGGGTTTGCCTGAGTTGGGGAGTGCGCTCTTTCACGCATGTGTGCGAAAGGGTGCAGAAATCTTCCTGAAGCAAGGTGATTACTTTCACTTATAAAACATTGATTAAAAGGTTAAAATAAAATTTTAAGGACATGTCCCATCATGTGAAACTGTCACATGAGCTGGGACATGTCCACTAATTTTATTAAAAATTTCAAACACTTTAAAAACGTTCACGAAACCTCATCCCGCCTGTGGATGGGGTTCCATGAAATATGCAAAGGTTGCCTGGGCTCTTCACCTGCCCGCCTGAAGGTTAGACGGGCAGACCAGACAAGTACCTCAATTAGTTTAATAATGGCCTTACTAGGCCTTTGACAGTTCGGTGGGCGCATAGCCGACGTGGCTGCACGCCCACCAAACTGAAAATCTAAATGATGCACAGTGACATTGGGACGCTGCCCAACATCACTGCGCATCATTTTACGCCTCAGTGAGCGGAGGCTATGCCCCTGCTCGCTGAGCCAAAAGTTCTGCCCTATATCTTTTTTTCAAACAACCAAAACTGTACACAGTGCTCCAGATGTGGTCACACCAATGCCCTGCATAGCTGTAGCATTCTATTCCCCTTGAAATAAACGCCAACATTCCATTTGCCTTCTTAATCACTTGCTGTACCTGCATACTAACTTATTCTGATTCATGTACCAGGACACCCAGATCCCTCTATATCACCGAGTTCTACAATCTATTTCCATCTAAATAATTTCCCACTTTTCTATTCTTCTTGCCAAAGTGGACAAGTTTACATTTTCCCACATCATACTCCATCTACAAAATTTTTGCCCACTCACTTAACCTACCTTTATCCCTTTGCAGACTCTCTAGCTCGTCTTGACAACTTATTTTCCTTCCTAGTTCAATGTCATCAGCAAATTTAGCTACCAAACATTCAAGTCCCTTCATCCAATTTATTGATGTTGATTACAAATAGTTGACGGCCCATCATTGATCCCTGTGGCATTCAACTAATTGCCAACCTGAAAAAGACCAATTTATCCCTATTCTCTGCTTCCTGTTGGCTAACCAATCCTTTATCCATGGTAATATGTTACACCTTACACCATGCAATCTTATCTTATGTAGAAACCAAATGAGGCCATTTGGACCATCTGGTCCTTGCAGACTTTCTATAGAGCAATCCAGTTAGTCCAATTCTCCCACTACATTCCTGTAGCCCTGCAAGTTTATTCCCCTCAAGTAAACATCCAATTTCCTTTTGAAATCATTGATCAGCTCCACTTCCACCATGCTTGAAGGCAGCATTTTTCAGGTCATAACTACTTGCTGCGTAAAAAAGTTCTTCTTCACATTTCCCCCTACATCTCTCGCTCAAAATCTTAAATCTATGTTCCCTAGTCCATGTATCATCAGTAAATGAGAATAACGTTTCTTTGTCTAAACCTGACATAATCTTGTACACCTCTCTCAAACCTCTCTTTGTCCAAAGAAAACAACCCCAGCTTCTCAAAGCTAACTTTGGTTCCAGGGATGATACAATCCAGTCATTCTCCTCTGCACCCTATCAAGGACACTCACACACTTCCTAAAACGGGGTAATCAAAACTGGATGCAATACTCTAGGCATGACCCAACTGGAGAGTTATAAATATTCAGCTACTTCCCTATTTTTGTATTCAATACCTCAATTAATGAAGCCCAAGATTCCATATGCTTTGCTAATTACTCTCTCAATATGCCCTGACACTTTCAAAGATTGATACACGTGCACCCCCAGAGTCCCTCTGCCCGGCACAATCTTTAGAACTATGCAATTAATTCTATATTGCCCTTCCCTATCTCCTCTGCTAACATGTATCATCTCAAACTTTGTTGCATGAAATTCCATTTTCTATTAGTTTGCCCATTCTGCTAGCCTATCTATATCCTGTTGCAGTCAATTCCTACCATCCTCACTTAAAAAGCCACCCTGGTATTGACCCTTGGGGAACACAACTTCTACCACCCCCCAGTCTCAAAATTACTATTTACCACTACCCATTGTTTTCTGTTCTTAAGCCAATTATTTTTTTTAGCCAAGCTGCCACCGATCCTCACACTTCATGAGCTTCATTTTTGTTAACTAGCTTTTTGGGTGACCCAATGTCTTAAAAACCATACAGACAACATCTTCTGCATTCCGTTCATCAACTTCCTCTCAAGTAGGAGAAGACTTACGTGAAGCATGAACAATGGTGTAGACCTGTTGTCTAAATGGACTGTTACTGTGCAGTAGATTCTATATAACTATGCTACACCTACATTTCCTCACTCTTTTCCAACCATTTAGTGCTCCCAATGCTTATAACATCTCAACTCATTTCAGTGGCTCAGCTACTTGGCTAAAGTCTTACATGTGTATTTCCTGCAATTCTGCTGGGTCTCAACAGGCCTAAAATTAAGCTGAAAATTTTAAATGCAGCTCCAAACAGTCAATTTTCTGCTGTAACTTCTGAAGATTATTTTTAATTACCCTCTCTGAGGCCTGCATGGTATTTTCTGTTTCTTTGAATGCATTTTGATTTTAATCAGGTTAAGCCTATTATGCATGGTGTTCCAGGTGTCTATGAATGATGGTGAGATGGCTTGAAACTTCAATTTTCATAATTAAAGAAATGTATGATACAGATTTAGTGTTTTCCTTGTGCTTGGATGGTTTATGCTGATTTCCATTTACTTACACTCATTTTTTACATTCTAGCATATATCAAGGAGGTTGGCAGGAAACACAAATTTAAATAGCCATTAAAAAAATAGGCACACAAACATAATTTTAGGTGTAACTTCCCGATTAAGCGCCTACAACAAATTCCAACCTATTGAGAGAAAAACACAGCAAATGGCTCCCTGACCAGGATGCTGTTTCTTCTCTGTAATATTCAAAAGCTCTATGTGTGACATTTGACAGATCTGATTATAACCAAATGAGTATCAAGCATGGAAGTGCAAATGTTAGTGAGACCTGCATGACATCAGGCACTACTAGCACCCTGAATGAGTTCTGGGCCACTACCTGGTGCTAGACTGGCATTCCAACTGAAACAGAAAAGAACAGAACAGAACGTAGAGTGTACTGAGAATTTTCTTTTTTTAATCCTTTCACAGGACGTGGGCATAACACGCTAGGCCAGTATTTTTATCGCCCATTCCTAACTGCCCTCAAGGTGGTGGTAGTGAGCTGCCTTCTTGAACCATGTGGTGGAGATCACCAACAGTGCTATTAGGGACGGAGTTCCAGTATTTTGGCCCAGTGACAGTGGAAGAACAGCAATATAGTTTCAAGTCAGGATAATGTATAGGTGGAGAGGAACTTACAGGTGGTGGTGTTCCCCTGCATCTGCTGCCCTTGTCCTTCTAGGTGGCAGAGGTCACAGGTTTGGAAGGCGTTGTCAAAGAAGGCTTGGTGAGATGCTGCAGGGCATCTAGTAGATGGTAGGCATTGCTGCCACTATAACACTATCCAGTCAATGGTAACCACCAGAATGTTGATAATGGGTTATTTAATGATGATAATGCCATTAAATGTCAAGGGGGGATGGTTGGATTCTTTCTTGTTGGAGATGGTTATTGCCTAACATTTGTGTGGCATAAAAATTCTCGCACTTAATCAGCTGAAGCAATTGTCCCGGTCTTGCTGCATATGGGCGCAGACTGCTTCAGTATCTGAGTCGTCGTGAATGGTATTAAACATTGTGTAATCTTCAGCAAACATCCACACTTCTGACCTTATGATGGATGGAGGATTATTGATGAAGCAACTAAAGATGGTTGGACCTAGGACACTGCCCTGACAAACTCCTGTGGTGATGTCCTGGAACTGAGCTCATTGACATCTAACAACCACAACATCCTTCCTTTGTGCGAGACAAGGCTCCAACCAGTGGATAGTTTTCTCCCCGTGCTGATTCCCATTGACTCCAGCAGGTTTCCTTGATGCTACACTCAGTCAAATGTTACCTTGATGCCAAGGGCAGTCACTTTCGCTTTCCCTCTGGAGTTTAGCTCTTTTGTCCATGTTTGGCCAAACCTGTAATAAGGTCAGGAGCTGAGTGGCCCTTGCAGAACCTAAACTGAGCATCTGTGAGCAGGTTATTGCTGTGTAAGTGCTGCTTGATAGTACTGTCCAGACCCCTTCCATCACTTTGCTGATGTTCAAGAGTAGACTGATAGGCCAATAATTGGCCGGGTTGGATTTATCCTGTTTTTTGTGTACAGTTCATCCTGGGCAGTTTTCCACATTGCTGGGTAGATGCCAGTGTTGTAGCTGTACTGGAACAGCTTGGCTAAGGGCACAGCTAGTTCTGGAGCATAAGCCTTCAGCACTATTGCTGGAATGTTGTCAGGGCCCAAGCCTTTGCAGGATCCAGAGCCTTCAGCCGTTTCTTGATATCACATGGAGTGAATCGAATTGGCTGAAGACTGGCATCTGTGATGCTGGAGACCTCTGGAGAAGGCAGAGATGGGTTAACCACTCAGCACTTCTGGCTGAAGCTTGTTGCAAATCCTTCAGCCTCATCTTTTGCATTGATGTGCTGGGCTCCCCCATCATTGAGGATGGGGATATATGTGGACCTTCCTCCTCCAGTGAGTTGTTTAATTGCCCACTCCCATTCACGACAAGATGTGGCAAGACTACAGAGCTTAGATCTGATCTGTTGGTTGTAGGATTGCTTAGCTTTGTCTATTGCTTGCTGCTTTCCCTGTTTAGCATGCAAATAGTCCTGTGTTGTAGCTTCACCAGGTTGACACATAATTTTTATGTATGCTTGGTACTGCTCCTGGCATGCCCTCCTGCACTCTTCGCTGAACCAGGGTAATTTCCCTTGGTTCGATGGTAATGGTAGAGTGGCAGATATGCTGGGCCATGAAGTTACACATTGTGCTTGTAAACAATTCTGCTCCTGCTGTTGGCCCACAAAGCCTCATGGCCCAGTTTTGAGTTGATAGATCTGTTTGAAATCAATCCCATTTAGCACAGTGGTCGTGTCACAGAACACGGTGGAGGGTTTCCTCAATGTGAAGACAAGACTTTGTCTCACAAGGGCTGTGCAGGGGTCACTCCTACCAATACTGTCATCGACAGATGCATCTGCGACAGGTAGATTGGTAAGGACAATGTCAAGTATGTTTTTCTCTCTTGTCGGTGCCCTCACCACCTGCCAAAGACCCAGTCTAGCAGCTATGTCCTTTAGGACTCGGCCAGCTCGGTCAGCAGTGGTGCTACCGAGCCACTCTTGGTGATGGACATTGAAGTCCCCCACCCAAAGTACATTCTGTGCCCTCGCCACCCTCAGTGCTTCTTCCAAGTGGCGATCAACATCGAGAAGCGTTGATTCATCAGCTGAGGGGGTGCAGTAAGTGGTCATCAGAAGGAGGTTTCCTTGCCCATGTGTGACCTGATGCCATTAGACTTCAAGGGGTCCAGAGTCGATGTTGAGAACTTCCAAGGAAACTCCCTCCCAACTGTATACCACTGTGCCGCCACCTCTGCTGGGCCTGTCTTACCAGTGGGACAGGGCACATCCAAGGGTGATGGTGGTGGTGTCTGGGACATTATCTGTAAGGTATGATTCCGTGAGTAAGATTATGTCAGGCTGTTGCTTGACTAGACTTTGGGACAGCTCTGCCAATTTTGGCACTAGCCCTCAGATGTTAGCAAGGAAGACTTCGCAGGGTTGACACGGCTGGGTTTGCCATTGTCTTTTCCGGTGCCTAGGTTGATGCCGCTTGATCTGTCCGGTTTCATTCCTTTTTATAGGCTTTGTCGCAGTTCATTGCAACTGAAAGGCTTGCTAGGCCATTTCAGAGGGCAGTTAAGAGTCAACCACATTGCTCTGGGTCTAGAGTCACACGTAGGCCAGACCAGGTAATTATGGCAGATTTCTTTCCCTAAAGGACATTTATGAACCAGATGGATTTTTACAACAATCGACAATGGTTTCATAGTCATCATTAGATTTTTTAATTCCAAACATTTTTTATTAACTGAATTTAAATTCCACTGGTTGTTGGAGGATTTGACCCATGTGGCCAGAGAATTAGCCTGGGCCTCTGGATTACTAATCTAATGACATTATAGCTACGCCACCTTCTCCCCCAAAATGGTGCAGGGCTGGCAGGGGCGAGTCGGTGCGGGGCAGGAGGTCAATGTGATGATTGTGGGGGGGTCAGTTGTATAGCTACCCAGGAATTAGACTAGAAATTTCTGTCTAACATTTCCTTGGTAAATAATCTGGTAACTATTCAGGTAAGTTGGAACTGTCCAAAGTCTCCAGCTCTAACTCAGAGTCCTCCATGAACCACAGGAGAGGACCAGAGTTCCAGATAAACAAACAACATTTTTTCATTCTTTCATGGGGTGGGCATTGCTGGCTGGGCCAGCATTTATTGGCCTTCCCTAATTGCCCATAAGAAGGTGGTGGTGAGCTGGCTTCTTGAGCCACTGCAGTCCATTTGGTGTAGGTACACCCACAGTTCTGTTAGGGAGGGATTTCCAGGATTTTGACCCAAAGCTCCATTACATTCCGAGTGCACTAAATCTCACTGTGGGCAGCCACTGAAGGCTGGATTCAATCTCAGTGCTGCAATCAAATGTAGAATATTATGATACAATATTAAGAACATAGAAGGAAGGTTTAAAATTACTGACAGAGCATAACCCAACTGCAGATTCATGCAAATGCATTTAAGCTAATACTATAAAGTTACCCTTATATATCTCGCTTGTATATATTTTATTGAACGGTATGAAGCACTGCCAAACGTTCCAAAAGAAATTGATAAACTGAGCAATATTGCGCTTAAGCATGTAACTACTCTGAATATTATGCTACACTAACTTTTTCCCTTTGTGGTGAGTAATAAAAAGGGAATTAAGCATGACTAACTGTGACAAGGTAAACAGAATAATGTTGGTTCTTGTTTAAACAAAGGAAAATAATTAATGATGAAAGATCTTAGTTACAAGGTCATCCATGTCTGGTCATAGTATTCTATCACCTGCAACACTTAGACTAGACTAGAAAATGAAGAAAAGTCTACATGTACAAAAAGTAATTAGTAATCATTTTACAGTTTACATCTTAACTGTTTGTATTACATCAGATCCCAAAATGTGGTTTGTGCATCAGAAAGTCCCAAAAGTAAAACAACACAAACTGGAGACCTGTTAATATTGGCCCAGGTCTTCCGGTCTCCAAATGGTCAGAGATGAGCAATTCCCCTGGTCCATGGGAACTGCCAAAGTAGTCTCCAACTCTGAGTTAGAATTGGATACTTTGGACAATTCCAACTCACCTGAATAATTACCGGATTATTTAACAAGGAAATGTTAGACAGAAATTTCTAATCTAATTCCTAGGTAACTATACAACTGATCCCCCCACAATCATTCACACTGACCTCCTCCCCCGCCTTGACTCGCTCCTGTTCACAATCACTCCCGAACCCCCAACTCCCCCCGAACTGATCTGTCTAGCTCCTACAATCCCACTCCCATCCTGACCCCTCAACACGACCTGACTAGCCCAGAGCCTGACAACCCTTCCAAACCCAACCACCCCACTGACCCAGCTACCCATCTGCCATCCTGCCCAATCACCTTCCACCCTATGCACCTACACCTCACCCACCTGCCATCCTACCCAACTGCCACTCTACCCCTTTACCCACTTACCTCACCCACCCTACCCCCTGATCCAACCTATCCCCTTACCTTACCCACTTTACCCCTTTAGCCACTTATTTTCTCTCTGTAGCTTTTCAAAGAAACTTTGCGGCATTTAAATGCTTTACTTATAGAAGGCAGTTGTTACTGCCCTGAAAAGTGGGCGTGACTTATCTATCCCGATGATCTAGCACTACGAAGGAGTTGTTCCATTTCAGGCGTGCTCTGCATTTCTGGAAAAGCCGGAGTCAGAAGTCTCAGCCAGAAATGCAGAGCTCCAGTGTGGCACAGAAAAGCAGGAGCAGAGAGGCAATCCGACGGTGATTGCCACTCCTTGGAGATTCGGGTCAGTGAATTTATGAAATGTTGCATTCCAGAATGGTCACAACAATAGTCCATTTTTGGAAAAACATATTTCTACTCTACAGCCGGGGTAAACACAAACAGAATAGTTTGGGGGGAAAATAAGATTTCCATCAGCATCCAGCAAGAGAAAAGTAACAATTCTGATGAAACACTAGCCTTGCTTTCCATTTTCAGATGTTGACAGACTACAAGATTTTTAAACTTAAACTTTTTTGCATTTGCAATCACACTAGATCTTGACCCAGATTTTGTAGTCAACAGTGAAGAAATGGTGCTGACCTTTCACACTAACAGCTGCCACAGGGGTTTTGTGGGGTTTTTGATCTGTAGCATCTGGGGGCAGGACAGGCAACGGCACTGCACTTCAACAAGTGTTTAACTAATGCTGTAATATCCCAAGACGCCTCACCAGAACATTATAAAGCAAAATTTGCCACCTCACCACACATTAGGATAGATGCATTAAAAGCTTGGTCAAAGAGGAAGGTCTTACAAGAAGATAGGTAGAGAAGCTTAGGGAGGCAATCCCAGAGCATAGGGCCTTGACAGCTGACTGTCTGGAAGGGTACTGGAAGAGGCAAGCAGAGATTGAAAGCTCAGCTGGCTGAGTAGAGGCCCCAAAGTAAATAGAGGCCAGCGAATTGTGCACTTTCTCAGGCCACTGTCTTCCTCTGCAGCAAAGGTGGCAGAGACTGCCATGTCAGAGTGGGGTTCCTGAGCCACACCAGGCGATGCTTAATACAGTGTTGGCCACCACAGAGCAAACCATCATAATTATGAGATAGAAGGCTGCCACCACCTGTCAGCTGTGACTGATGCTACTATTAACATTTAATTTTGAGGAAATCACCTTATTCTAATTATAAATCCTGAATTAACTGATAATTTTTTTTAAGGCCACCCAAATTTCAGTACTTCTCTCTATCCAAGGCCTGCAGCTTTCATAGAATCACAGAAGTATATAAGCACTTAAGGACATAATTCAGACCGTCATGATTTTCCTGGCTCTTTGCTACAACGGTCCCAATCAAATCCCGCAACCTCACACTCTTGCCATGGTCCTGTATCTTTCCCTATTTCAAGTATTTCCCTACTTTCCTTTCAGAGATTTGATGATCTCTGACTCACCGCTCTGTGGAAAATTCCATGCTTTACCACCTCTCTGCATCAAGTAATTTCTCATTAACTGTCTCCTCACTCTCTTTATTGAGACTTTTAAACTTTTCAGCACTGACTCCCCAACTATGGGAAATAATTATTTTGTAAGACTTTGCATCACCACATGCCAATTTTTGTCCACAATTCACAATTCAATTCATATTCCTCTTTGCACAACAATAGGACATGAAATTGTACATGTTTGGATATCACAGAATTGTTATGGTGCAGAAGGAGGCCATTCAGCCCATCATGTCTGTGCCAGCTGTCAGAGCACTTTAACTTAGTGCCAATCTCCTGCCTTTTTCCCATAACCCTGCACATTGTTTCTACTTAAATAATCATCCAACGCCCTCTTGCATGCCTCAATCAAACCTGCCTCCACCACAGTGCATTCCAAACCATAACTACTCGCTGTGTGAAAAAGTTTTTTCTCACCTCGCATTTGCTTCTTTTGCAAAACACTTTCAAACTGTGCCCTCTGGTTCTCAATTCATTTACAAGCAGGAACAGTATCTCCCTATCTACTCTGTCCAGGCCTCTAATGATTTTGAAAATGTGACACAACATGACTGGATGCATTTGTGAAACATCAATGGTTGTACCATCTGCTGATAAATGCTAGTAAAGCTCACACAAGAATAATGATGATTTTGGTGAAGTAGTTGAAGGCAACAAGCATTGAGGGACTGTATCCCAGCAGTGAAATATAACTTGACAGCAATTCAGAGAAAGATATCAAAAAATATTTTTAAAAGTAAGGTTAGTGCTGTTAGCTGTGGGAAAATAAATCTATCACAGAATACTCTGGAGGAGAAAGTCAGCCTGCAAATGGGCATGTCTCTCAGAAGTTTCTGATAAGTTATTGATCTGAAATATTAATTTCATTTCTTTCTTCACAGATGCTACCTTAACTGCTGAATGTTTCCAGCATTTTGTTTTTTCATTTCAGAATATTTTGCCATATTTTTCCCCTCACATGAGGAATTGATTAAGGAATTGGTTATGAACAAGCTTGTTCTGCGCTATTGAGCTTTGACCTCCAGAACATCTTCACAGTTGTTAACAATGCAAAGAGTCCTATATAGATTCTTCCTTCATGCTGAAGACAGGTATTAGCTGCATAATGGATACAGAAACTCGCTCTTGGACAACAACTGTGGCGCCTCTTGTGTACAACTACCTGAAGGCCACGTATATCTGGGGCTTGGTGCCTACCTTAATTGAGTTGCATAGAGGCAAGTAGTTTCTACTAAAGCTCCACAAACTTTGGGTTGGTAGAGCCATCATTTGATGGAGTACGACATTTGTCTCACTGTGGTCAGAGAGATGATCGTAATGTACTCACCCATTTTACAGCAAGTTATGCTATTCATCATGGAGCTCCTGGGATTTACAATCCACCTACCAAAAACAAAAAACTTAAATCCACAGTTCATCTGCATAACGACTAACTTGCAACTTTCCTCAGAATTAGGTAGGGAGTGGTAGGAGAAGGGAAGTGCATCAAAGATGGCAAGCCTGGTGACAGAACTGTAGAATCAAACCAAACCAAACCTCAATGCTTTGCAAGCTGAACTAGGCAGGTTACATTAGCTGGCTGGCTCGACTCATTAATTGACCATGGAGGGGTAACTAAAAGGTGATCTTCCCACTCAGCTCCATATAATCTTCATAAACAAACAACTTAAACAAATTGGGTTCCTACCTTAACAGGAAGTCCATATTCTGAAAAAAAACTCCCTGGACTACAGAGACAGACAGACTGTGCACTCCAAATTGGGAGGCAAAGAAAAGTGCTGCAGGTAGAGATTTCACAGTTGACTGTTTTGCAGACCTGTACCAATTGACAGGATTCTTCGCATGTCAAACATCAAGCTGACTTGCTTTAAAGTAAAAAAAATGCATGCTCCTTTTATCCCCACTTCCATGCCACTTGGAGGATGCACGTATACTGCTTTCCTGACCCTTTACCCAAAGAATAATAACATTGTAAATACTTGTCCTGGAGTCACAGGGTACTATGCCATAATCATTCTAATTTTGTTTCTCCAGGTGTTTGCCCGATGTTGCAACTTGTCAGGTATGAAGGATAAAACTCTGCAGTAAAGCCATACAGGTTACCAGGTAACAGTGAAACTTAATAAAATGTTGAAACAGAAATCCGATAATAAAATCTGATAAAGGCATCCTTACAACTTGGGCGCTGCGCCAGCCTTTAATTGTTCATTGTGTCCCTTACTAAACAGATGTCTTTTATTTAGAGCTACCTTATGTATTTTGTTTCAGCATTAACATCTACAATTACAGGACAAATAGCTTGTTTCACAATGCCTTTATTGATAGGCTGGAATGTTTAATAAGAAACTAAAAACAACTTGGGAATTTTTTCATTTTGTTCACAAACTCCAAACTTAATTAAAACACATTTTTGAAAAAACACAATAAATTGCAGGAATCTTGGCTTGCAGGTGATAATTTATTGGAGTCACAAACCTATAATTTTCTTGTTAAAATCTTTACATGCTTCAGCACCCATAATTAAAGATGCCTTTTTTGGGATGGGATGGTTTTATCCCATAGTAGGAGGAGGAGGAATAAAAAATAGAGTTAGACCTATGGGTCATATGATCAGAAAGTTTATGAGTACCAATATTTGAGAATGTCAATGGTCAAAAAGCCTGGTGAGGAGGAAAATATTTCCAACTCATAATTCCATAATGCAAGTTTGGAAGGATGCAATACCTATCAACATGAGACTGAGAGGAAATAGCATAGCAGCCAGAGTGGTCAGAAGCTTATTCTCAAACTCTTCTTGAACCAAGAGACAAGTAAAGACAAGAATGACCCAAGAAGATAGAATCATAAAGTCTGATTCACAGAATCATATGGCACAGAATGAGGCAATTTAGCCTATCAAGTCTGTGCTTTTTAAGAAAAACAGTGAGGAAGATAGCAAGAAACATGAGGACATAGTCTGATGAAATGTGTGGACGCATGGCAATTAAAAGTCAATGCAAAAAGAGTGAAGTGATAGGTTTTGCAGAAAGAAAGAGGACAGTACATTTTAAGGGGAGTCCTGTTCCCCATGCTTTCTCCATATCCCTGCAGTTTTTTCTCCTTCAAGTATCTATCCAATTTCACTTTCAATACTACAATTGAATTTGTATTCATCATCTTATCAGGCAGTGCATTCTAAATTCTAACCCCTCATTGCAAAAAAGGGTTTTTCCTCTAGCTGCCTCTGATTCTTTTGCTAATCACCTTAGATCTGTGTCTTCTGGTTCTCGAACCTTGGTGGTTGGAAACAACTTCTCTTCACTTATTTTTATCTAAACCCTTCATGATTTTCAACGTCTCTATCAAATCTCCTCTTAGCCTTGTCTGCTCTAAGGGGAACAATCATAACTTCTCCTGTCTATCCACATAACTGTAATCTTTCATCCCTGAAAATGTCCTAGTAACATTTATTCCGTACCCTCTCCAAAGTCTTCACGTCATTCCGAAAGCGTGGTGTCCAGAAATGGGTACAACACACCAGGCGGGGCCAAACTAGTGTTTTATACAGGTTTAGCATAATTTCCTTGCTTTTGTACTCTACGCCTCTATTTATAAAGCCCAGGATCCCATATGCTTTACTAACTGATTTGTTAACCTATTGCCAATGAAGATTTGTGTTCAAATACTCCCTGGCCTCTCTCTTCTTGGACTCCCCTTAGAATGTACTGTCTCTCCTCTTTCTGCAAAATCTATCACTTCACTCTTTTTGCATTGAATTTCATCTGCCATGCGTCCACACATTTCATCAGACTATGTCCTCATGTTTCTTGCTATCTTCCTCACTGTTTACTACACTCCCAAGCTTCACATCATCTGTAAGTTTTGAAATTGTTTTATGTATCCCCTGCACCACACCCCGCCCCCCCCAAATCCCACCCACCCACCAACACCAAGTCGTTAGTGTATGCTTCGAATCATACATTAGCCATCTAGTCAGGTAGGCTAACCAACCCCATACATGCAGTAGGCATGATCAATTACTTAATTACAAAATTTTACTTTGAAAAAATTAAAAAATATTGCTTCTCAATCATGGTGTGCAGCCGAAGGAACTTAAAATGCATCATCCTGTAATAAGGTTTATATTTTAGCATTCATGGCTAATCAAGTTCATAGAATCATGCAGCAAAAAAAAGGAAACTATTTGGTCCATCCTTTCTGTGCCAGCTCTTTATTCAATCCATCCCATTCTACTGCTCTTTCACCAGACTCATGCAAAAATCTCCCTTCCGCTATCTTTCCAGGTGGTTCATTCCAGATAATAACAACTCACTGCATTGAACCATTTTCATTACCTGCTCCTGCCTGTTGGCACCTTCTCTCAGAACGTACAATGGAGTAAATGGCCAATGTAGCAGCACTCATCTCTGATATCTAGTGATACAACCAATTATGTAATTTGCTTTATTTCCATCTACAAAAGAAGTTTTTTTGAACAGATAGTATTCATAATGATGACATTGTGCCAGCTGCCTGGATATCTGGCTGTTGCATTAAGCAATGCCATTTGTTATACATACATCAAATGAACAGTAACGGAATACCCCTTACTGATCATATGGGACACTTTTCCCATTCAACAACCCTGGGGAAAAAAATGTCTGCATGATACCCTGTGTTTTTGGGGAGGCTGGCCTTTCCCACTAGCCAGTGAATAGTGGAAAGGAAGGAAAGCAAGACCGGGATTTTACTTTTAAATTGCCGGGGGAGTGAGGGGTTTGGGGGGGGCGCGGTAGTTGTGCTAACAGAAACCGCAACGGGGGCTGCCAAAAAAATACCAACACAACATCTGGGAATACAGACACTAAAGCTTAAATTCAAACCAATCCATCAGAATGGGAATGGGACAAAAAGACAACAGGAATCTTGGGAATGGAATTAAACAGCAAAAGCAGAGCTGTACTTTTAAAAAACAAATTGGCAGAAGCAACACTAAAAAGAAACCAGGAGGTTTTTGGTGGAACTTCCACTTCCTGAAACATGACTTTCAGAAAGTGGAAGTTCCACCAAAAATCAACAACAACTGAATCTTTTTTATATTTATTCCAGGCTGACAGTTGAGAATCTGGGATGAGGCCAGTTTATATCCCAATAAAGAACTTCAGCACCCATCCCTACAGGGAGCCTGCAGGTATGGTTAATGACCCAGCAAAAATGTTAAACAACGTTCCAAGCAGGAAATCTATAGGCAAAGCCAATTGATAGCCAAATACCAATAATAGTAATGTTTCCATCTGGTAGCCAGAAACTGGTGGGGAAAGCAAAATAATGGCCAATTAAAATGCTCACATATCATTCCAGCTAAACGAAAATTTAAAACATGGGGCAGAGCCTTAATTGGCCTGCACACATAAAATGGCAGCACCCAGCCGATCGCGGGTGATGATCGGCTGCACGCATGCCTGCGGCCGTTCCCACCCAACCCCCCCACTGACGGAGAGAAAATTCTCCCCACGGTGTTTCACATAGGACTGAAGCAGCCAACAAAGAAACATTTCAAATACGCTCCCCTGGCTCAGCCAAGGAACCTGTGGGAGAATCTGAGGGGGAATAGCATTGTCTTTTGGATGAGATGTTAAACTGCAATCTTATTTGTCCTCTCAGATGGACATAGAAGTTTCCATGACACAATTCAAAAAACTGTTTCATTAGTCATAAAGCGGTTTGGTATGTTCTGGACAGCAGTTACACTGCCATGATGGTTGAGAATTGCAAAAACAAAGCTAGGAGGACCAAAGTTCACAGTAGGCGAATTAGGCACAGCTAACGATCCACGACAAATTTGAAAAAAGCCAAATAAATGTTGAAAACAGTGATGCATAGCATGACAAAGAAGCCCAAGCAGAAGCAAGTGTGACAAACTGGAAGCGAACGAGGCACACAAGGCTTCAACGTGGGTAAAATAATAGGAGTTATTAAACCATACTTCCAACTTCCAGTCAGGTTTCGCGTATCTTTAGTACACCCCCTTCACCAAAAACTGCAGAATAAACCAAGTTCATTTGACTGAAATGTGTACCTCAATAGTTGTTTCAGTCAAATCCCAAAAATCAATTGAAATTGTATTGGATATTATACCAAACAATACAATAGCAGTAATTACCTTGAATGCAGGGTTATTGCTGTTGCCAACAGGTTGCAATTGAGTGCTAACCAGCTAATGACACAAAGGTTGAGGCAAGCCTTCATTACTGTGCAAAAGCCAGAGTCTTTAACTTTCCTCAGTTCATTAAGAAAAGGATGTAAGCACAATTTCTTCAATGTTAAATGATCTAGTTTTGTTTAATTCTTTGACAATATGTGGGTGTTGCTGGTAATGCCAGCATTTGTTGCCCATTCCTGACTGCCCTTGAACTGAGTGGCTTGCTATGCCATTTCAGAGGGCAGTAAAGAGTCAACCACATTGCTGCAGATCTGGAGTCACATGTAGGCCAGACCAGGTAACGATGTCAGATTTCCTTCCCTAAAGGACATTAGTGAACCAGATGGGTTTTTACGACAATCAACAATGGTTATCATTACTGAGACTTGCTTTTCATTTCCAGATTATTAATTGAATGTAAATTAAATCATCACAGCATCTGACATTTCTAAGTACAATTATGACTATTGTGATTTAAGTAGCGAGCGAAAGGATCAGTCAATTAGAAAGCACCTACAATATTAATGATCTTCACTTAAGAAAGCATCATTCACCCTCAGTTATTGGATGCGTGGCTGTTATTTTTCACAGTTGTTTGGAGGCAAAACACTCCCTTTGAGAAATGATGTTAAAGTCACTATATGAAATGTAAGTTAGTGTTGTTGCAGTTTGTCCTTGTGGTTCAATGGCACCATGTGACAGAGTAGAGGGCTACTCCTAGCCAATATTTCTTCCTTCAACCAACATCATCAAGCACTGATTCATTAACTTTTAATTTCAATTGTTGCTTATGAGATTGTGTCCAAAATTGATGTTTCCCTGCATAATTACACTGCAAAAACAACTCATTGCATGTGAAGCATTGGATATAGTTAAGGGTTTGAGAAATATAGGCCTTCTTCTTTAAATGGAAATGTACATTCAGCAACATTTATATTTATATAGTATCGTTAACATAGTAAAATGTTCCATGGCACTTCACAGCTGTAAAACAAGAACACTAAGCCAGATGAATGTAGCAAGAGCGAAGTTCAGGGGGGTTTATTGAAGAAATAGGTCATCAAGAAGCTTTCGAAGGTGAAGTTGGAAGGAGTGAGGTTCCAAGGCATTTGGAGACAGAGTTGCAGGGTGTGGAAACAAGACAGCTAAATGCCCTCCCACTGAAGGTGTGTACAGACTGGAAACAGGAGGCGTAACGAAACAATCAAAAGGTGACAAGGCATGCATTGGGCCATGTAGAGCAAGGCCAGAGATGAATCGAACGTGTTGAAGAGTAAAAGCTTGTTGAAGTTGGCATCCATGGGTATACACGGAGCAGGACATAAGTGTGAGGTATTATGCAGGCAGGGAGGCAGTTTTGGATGATTTGGAAGGAGCTTATGAAACTTGCTACATTAAGTTGAAGCTGCAGTTGGAGACGTCAGGCCTGAAGATGTCAAAAGTAGGGTGAAAGCTTTGCTAGTAATGGAGGCAAGCAAAGTATGGAGAGTGAAAAAAATGTATAGAAGTTGAATTCGGCCAACTCCATGCATTAGCACATGTCTTGAGGTTCACTTGAGAATCAAAAAGAACACCAAGGCTGTGTGTTGCCAGGTGTGGCGAGAGTGAGCAGTTTAAGATGGCAATGAAATGAGGGAGAATGTTGACAGATGGAACAAAATGGCCTTTCACTGGCCAGCATCAAGCTGATAAAATTTCCAGCTCTAGTTTACTTTGAGGATAAACAGATCAGACAACTTTGTGATTTAAGGAATTGTGGCTGGCGGTGAAGAGGTAGACTTTGGTGTCATGAGTATACACTCAGAAGCTGATACTCAGAATCGCATGTGGCCATTGTCACCAAGGCATAGCAATTAGACAAGAGACAGACCATGTGAAGGTGGGAGGAGAAGCATTATTGAGACTGGTAGCATTGGCACAAAAGTAGTATATGGCTGTGGTCCACAAAAGACAGACAGTGAAGGAGAAGAATGAAGCGGTCAAGGAGGTCACCAAGAAGTAATTAGTAACTTTGATGCCATGCACAAAATAGAAACCAAGTGAAAGGATTCAAACAAGAAGCGATGGGAGAAGTGATCATACAGCTGGGTGGCAAGGAGATGTTGAAGAACCTTAGGGAAGGAAGGAAGCAAATTTAGACCTGGGGCATGGCTAGAAATGATGGACAAATCAAAGATAGACTTTTCCCAGGAGTGGGGTGGAAATAAATTTTGAAGTGTGAAGAAGTGGAGACTGAAGAGTTGAGCCTTTGATAATGGAGAAAGGTTGTTTTGTAAAATTTGAAATGAAGGAAGCAGGTGGTGAGACCTAAGGAAGAAATAAGCCTGATTGTGGACTAGGAAAGAAGGGGAGAGATGGTGAAGAAGCTAGAGATTAATCTGAGGTCCAGGATAGGATACATCAGCCTGATTCCAATGCAGGGAACCTCTTCAGCAAGGTAGAAAGAAAATTGGAAAACAAAAAGTTACATTAATGGGTTACACAATAGCTCTGAAACATATGACAGAACTCCAGCCATAATTAACAAGAACACTCTGTAACTGAATGAAATAACCATGTTTTACTCAAAAGCTGTTAATAAACACATTACACAAATACAGTTAAACCATAATCTTTGTTATCTGTATTACAAGTAGGCTACTGTCAATAACCACAACTAAGATTGCAACCTTTCCCACAAACTTATTTATAGCAAGCCAACAAAAGAAAACTGCAGCTATTCTGGATTTATTACATAATTATGACAGCCCATAGTTTTGCATTCTTCCCAGGACACTCAGATCCTTCTGTACGGTAGAGTTCTTCAGTCTGTCTTTTTCTATTCTTCCTACCTGAGTGGTCAAGTTTACATTTTCCCATATTATATTCCGTGTGCCAAATTTTTGCCCACACCGTTAACCTATGTCCTCTTCTTAACTTACTTTCCTATCTATGTTTGTGCCATCAGTAAATTTAGCTACCATACATATGATCCTTTCACCCAACTCATTGATATCGATTGTAAATAGTTGAGGCCTCAGCACTGATCCCTGTGGCATGCCACTAGTTACTGCTCGCCAAAATGAATTTAACCCCCACCATCCCCACCCCCTTTCTGTTTCCCCCTTCCCTTTTTTTTCCAATAAATTATAAAGATTTTCCTTTTCCCACCTATTTCCATTATATAAAAAAAAAACCCCCACTAGAGCTATACCTTGAGTGCCCTACCATCCATTCTTAATTAGCACATTCGTTTAGATAATATCACCAACTTTAACTTTAACACCTATGTGTTCTATTGTACTATTGTCGTTGACATCTTTTGATGATCTGCTTCTATCACTGCTTGTTTGTCCCTACAACCACACCAGCCCCCCCCACCTCTCTCTCTCTATCTCTCCGCCCCCCACACACACACCTTAAACCAGCTTATATTTCAAGTCTTTCTTGGACTCGAACTCAAGTTCTGTCGAAGGGTCATGAGGACTCGAAACGTCAACTCTTTTCTTCTCCGCCAATGCTGCCAGACCAATGCTGAGTTTTTCCAGGTAATTCTGTTTTTGTTTTGAATTTAACCCATGTTTTCTGATTCTCTGTTTTCTGTTGGTAAGCCAATCCTCTGCCCATGCTAATAAGTTAATGCCTACACCCCGTGCTCTTATTTTGTATAATTAACAAAAACTTCCACTTTTAATCTGTTAATCTTGCTGCAAAAACCCTCAAAAATTATACCTTGTTGAAAGAGATGCAACTATTTTTTAAATTGTGCACCAAGTTTAGTTTGTTGGAGTAAGGAAAGAGAGAGATAAGGCTTGCATATGAGACCCTGAGAAAATGAGTTCAAATAAAAGACTATCGGCAGAATTTTGCCCTTGATGGGCCAGCATGCCCAACTGGCGGCTGTGGGTAGGCAGTCGATTGCTGCTGCTGAAGCAGGCCCTGCCGCCATTTTGAGTGGGCAGGCCAATTAAGGCCCACCCAGTGGGCTGCCCAACAGGAAGCGCTATGCACTTCCTGTGCGGGGTGGGGGAGGGATTCCCCAACTGTCAAAGTGCTAAGTCAGGGAGATCGGTGAAAGCTTTATAAACATCAAAAATAGAAAAATAAAAAAATTATTAAAATGTCCCCTTCATGTGACAATGTCACACAGGATGGGACATGTTAATAAATATGACTAAAACGTTATTAAACTTTTTAAAAACAGACATGAAACCTCATCCCGCCAGTGGATGAGGTTTCATGTTTTTTCAATTGCCCGCTGGGGCTCCTGGCCTGCCCACCAGCCTTAAGGTTGGACAGGCAGGGCCTTTAATTGGGTTAACTACCCTGTCAACGGCCTCAATTGGTTTCGCTGTCTCCCCCCACCCCCCCCCCCGCCTTCCTGAATATTTAAATGGGGCGGGATGATGTCAGGGGTCCCCCCTGATGTCATCCCGTGTCGGTGAGCAGGCCCCGCCCCAACTTACCGACAGAAAAATTCTGATCTATGTATTCATGTTTGATTTTAGAATAGTGAGTATTCAAAGTGAAGGAACAGAATGTAGAAAAGCTTAATATGAACAAAGAGGAATGAGGGAAAGAAGAGGGGAAAAAAAGGAGATTGACTAGAAGACACAGATGAGAAAAGGATCCCTTTTCAGAGAACAATTTTCTTTTGTTCAGTCCAATAGTGTGAAAAATTGTTTCAAGAACTGCCTCAGATAAACTGCTACCCTGAACATTAACTGTGAGACACAGTCAGCTCTAGTTAATCAATTGCGGTTGTAAGTGAGATGATATTCTGGGACTTTGCTCAACTACACTTGGAGGTTAAATAAATGTTTTCCTGAATTTTCTCTACAGGCAATGTATTAGAATCTTTACAAGCATGAAATGTCAATTAGATCCAAGGATATAGCCCTTACTACATATGCATTTTGACCTTTGCTAATAAGATGTCAGCCAGCTCACCCAGTTCCCCATGGTCAATCTTAAATTGGAAAAACAAAATTAAGTTACAAAATGATGAGAGTTCAAATACAGAAACTTAAGTGGGTGCTCAAATCAGTTTGATAATGACTTTTCATATACATTTGTGACTCACTTCAGGTCATTTGATGTTTTTGTTATTCAGTAAGAATAAAACAGGTTCTTTACTCTGGGAAACAAAAGCCTAAACTTGAAGAAATAACACGTTGATGAATGTTCTACTTCAGTAGGCATATTTCACCCACCAGTTCAATTTTACATTACAAAGCTCAGAAAAGCAGTTGTCGACAGTGCAATAGTGGATGCTTACTATGCAAGGTTACAGAATAATAGTTTACATTACGAACTCATTCCTAGCTGAAATAGCATGCTTCCTTTGCAAAATATTCTCCAACTAACTTATTTGTCTATAATTTGATGAGAATTATGTCTCCAAGCACTCTGTTATTTTGTGTCGAAACAAGTCAAAGCTGAAGTAAACCTATTCATGCATTAAATGGAAAAAAAGTCAAACAATTTACATAATTTATTTTACTCAACCGTGAAGTATTTAGAACACTTTCAATATCACAATATCTACATTTGAAATCCTATCATCCTTGTCAAGTAAGAAAGATGCATAAATATGGGCTCTACCCCTGCAGTATTTAGTATATGAACAAAATGTAAATTTAAAATGGCACTCTGGTTAAAAATTAAAATGTTACATTTTAATAGTTACACCAAGGTTGTATCAGTAACTAAAATTGGTGTGATTTTTAATTTGCATTCATTCTTGAGGATTAAGGATAATCTTGAGGGATCTGCACAGAGTAGGTCATGAGAATTGTACCCATTGGCAGAAGGTTCAAGAACCAGAGGGCACAGATTTAAGGTGAATGACTAAAGAACCAAGAGGTGATGTGGGGAAAACTTTTTTTTACACAAGTGGTTAGGATCTGGAATGCACTGAATGAGAGTATGGTGGAGGCAGATTCAATCATGGCTTTCAAAAGGGAATTGAATAATTATTTGAAGAGAAAAAAATTGCAGGGCTACAGGGAACTAATCAACTTGCTCTTGCGGAGAGCCAGCAGGACAGGTTGGGTCGAGTGGCCTCGTTCTATGCTGAATCATTCCATGATTTTATAAGACTAAAATGCTGTTCTACTGAAAGACAAGAAGCCAATTTTACTTTTCTTGTTAACAGACAAGTGTGCAATGTAATTGTTAGAGACAGTGACAATATCCGTTCATTCAAATAGCACATTGAGGTGGGGTGGCCTAAGCTAACCTAATACAGTTTGCCATAGATTATGATTGAAGGCATCAAGTCTAATAATTTTTTAAACTCTCAAGATACACCTGCTACAGTTCAGATTTTTACACAACATGCATCTTCATTCTCTGTTGTGTTAAGATTGATGTTGCTCAGGATGAATAATTAATTGATAGTAGCAAGTTGCTCAAGAGGGAAATACATAGTCTGCCTACCACATCCACAGTAAATTCATGTGAACAATATCACACCTTCGGAATTTCATGTGCAAGCTACACTACCAATTAATAGAAACAAAATACAGGCAATAGGTATTAAACAGCATGATCAGTTTACACTAGGTATGACTAATTAGATGATAAAAGAAATAATCCACTGTTTTTCAAGCGTGCTTTGGTAAACGAAGTGATGATTTATTTAGTGATTTATGGAGATCTAAACATATTCCACAGATATAATGGCAATACTGAACAGTTGCCTCAAGAGTAATAGCATTGTGTTACCACAGTATCTCCTTTTGAAGTTCAAACAGCTTATTTGGAATAGTCAGGCAAATAAAAGATTAACACACTTAACACCTTAATAAAGAACAGGATTATGGCTGAAGAATTCCCAGTGGCTTCACTACAACCAGACCGTTAAAACACACAACCACAGTTGGAAATTACATTTTCACTTCTGCATTGCTGATATGAATTTACATAAAATCCCCCTGCAAAGGGTTTAAGGAAAATATCATCAGACATTCATATTGAATATGTTGATTATGATAACAGGTAGCACCAGGTGAATATTTGACACAAGTACTCTTAATGAATCTATCAGTGACAAAGATTGCTTCCATTGTTGCCAGTCATTTAGACTGGTTCTTTACAGATCAAACCTGTCACATAGTGTGAGAGATTTAAATTAAGTTAGCACAGAAATAAAGCTATTTTTTAAAATACCCCAGCAATTTGGGGTTACCCAAGCCTAAAGGCAGAAATCCCTATTTTGTCACGATGCTTATTGGGATAATCTGCACTGGATATGACCTTGTGTGTTTACGTTACATTAGCATCTGGTGGATTCAAGTGAAATAGCTATGAGGTTAATACCTCAATTTCTTTCCTTGATATCAGCTTAGAAATTATATGAAAGCAGCTTTACCTTTTCTGGAGACAGTGTTTTGCACATGTAGCAGGTTCAATTAAATTTGATGCCTGGAATATTGGCTCCCAATTGTCCAATACTGTGAAATTATAGCAGCCACGATACCAACTGGTCCCTGCAACAGATTAATCAAAAAGTTCAGGTCCTGTATAATGTGCTATCTGTAGAAAACAATGTTTTTTTTTCCATAAGCTATATTTTACATTTATTGTGATCTCCACCTTCAGCTCCATCTGACCTTCACCTCTATGTTGTCAAGAGGGCAATTATACAGATTGCTATCAAGGCCAGGAAATATACCCTGTGACTGGCTGCCAGAAAATTTCAGGCATCATTCGCCCTTACGGTGTTCCTTCACATCATTTGCCATACAGGGAAGGTGTGAGCCTTTGTCTGGTGTGATTCAGACTAAGAATTGAATACAGCTTGGCAGAAACTGAGATTTAACCTTCTCTGTGGCTGTAGCTCATTTTTTACTGTGATCCTGTTGTTTTGGTGCATGTGCAGTGTTTGGAATAGGTCTGTGGGCTTTCAGCAACTCTAGGTTGCAATTAACACTTATTAAGCACTAAAAAGCAGGAAGTTGCAGAACAGATGTATTCATATTGTTATCCATTGTCAACCAGAAAAGATCTTCAATAACATCAAACTTTTTAACTGGTGGGATCAGATGTGACGTGCAACTTCATTATTTTGCCACTGTCGGTTTTTCATTTCAATGCCATGGGTTACAATGCCAGACCTGCTGAGTATTCTTGGCACTTTCTGTTTTTACTTCAGATTTCCAGCATCAGTAGTATTGTGCTTTTGCTTTAATTGGTAAACATGACTAATGTCAACCTGCAGATCCCAAGTCCTCTTTCTCTTCCTCATAAATTCCAAGTATGGAAATTTCTAACATAGTAAAATCAATACTTATGCCACAGGCTCCAGAGTTGGGCATCACCATTCTCTACCAAGATTGTAACTTTTCCATTATTATGTGAGCAGTTATTAACTGCCATAGGTCCCAATCACACCAGCGGCTTCATTTCTACCACTAGATGGAGCATCCAGCAGCGAGCATTCCAGCCTCACTAACCAGGAGGTCATGCTTGCTGTCCCATTCTAATGTATTGGAAATTAAAGTTTAAAAATAAATTTATAAGATTTTCATTTCCAATTGTGTTTGGTTAGCCATCTTTTCATAATTTAAGATGATTTTACCTTCATTTCTTATGCTTTGTCTCATATGCCATCCCACCACCCACGGCCCCACACTCCCCCCGCCAACCCACACCCGCTGCACTCTCCCCGAAGATGCTGCCTAACCAGCTGAGTATTTCCAGCATTTTCTGTTTTATTTCTGAATCTAAACACTGGCTGTTATTTAGCTGAAGCCATCATGTTCATCTGTAAACAACTCCATAGAATTGGTATGAATTTGGATTTTTTTTTGCTTTTGAATGCTGAATTCGAACATAACCGATTTTTTTAATTAATTCAGATCTGAGTATTTTTACATCTGACTTAATGCAAACAGAAACACTGTCTTCAGTTGAATTCCATTCAAAACAAGAATAAACGTGAAATCCATACACAATCTTGTATACGTGCTATAGGTAGAAACTTTGCTTTTGTATCTTTATTTTCCTGCAGAAAATCTGGTCCAGTGATGGTAGCACCTCACATGTGGGACTGAAAGTTAGCATATACATCACAAACATTCCATATGCTAATGTCATGGCTACCCATCTCTCAACATAGTAAGGAAGTCAAGGAAACTTTAAAAAAATGTTACTAACTTAATTTAAATCAGACACCTACAAAACCCCTATGAATTTCTGGTGCAATAAAAAAATTGAAAAATGCTCATGTTCTTTATAGACATTTGAATTGGGTGTCCATATTATCCACTGTGAAAACTCTACTACAAACTGGCACACCACAACTAGATAACTGGTTTGAACAAAAGACCTGGCTTGTTACAATGGAATAGGGGAAGAAATTTGTCTCACTAAAATAAGGGGTTAGCACTTGTATGAGGGAAATCCATTGCAATGTTATACTTGAGCTCCAGATGGTGGATAATGAATGGCCTTTTCTCACTCTCAATTTTCTTATGTTCTTCTGATAAAACGTAACGTGTCAAACTCAAATTGAATCATTCACGTTTGTCAGTTGATCTCCAATTTTCCATTATGAACAAGGCGTGATAAGACACCAACATATAACTGCCACAATATTAAAATGTTTGATATGAAAACAGTATATCAGTAGTAAATTCCTGATGGCGTTATAAATATTTGTTGAGTTTAATATTTATGTAAAAAGATGAGCATCATTAATAGTTTACATGATAACAATTTAGATAACTTTCTTGTGATTAGCAAAAATAAGAATAATTTGTTGCATTTACCCACAAGAGTTATTCAGAGGCTATTCTCCAAAAGGTCCCTCTGAACCAACACTTTAGTAGTTGGAAATTTATTTTCAAACTCTAAATGGTGGGAGGACAAAAGCCATTTTGTCTTTTGAGCTACGGTCTCCATTTCTTTCCCTAGCCACTGCCAGAGACATTTTGCAACTTTGGCATCCTGTGTGACCCTCAACTCTGCTGCCGAAACGTAACTTTTCCATTACCTAGACCACCTCCATAACATCATATGTTTCTGTCACTGCCTCAGCTAATCTGTTGAACCGCTCATGCATACCATTGTTGCCTTTAGATTTGACTGTTCCAATGCTCTTCTTGTTAACTTCCCATCCTCCATATATTTGAGATTATCCAAAACTTTGCTGCCCACACCTAACTCACACCAAGGTGCATTCATCCATCTCCTCTGTCCTTACTGACCCACATTGGCTCCTGGTCCGCAACACCCCAATTTAAAAATTCTCATTCTTGTTTTCAAATCTTTACATATTAAAGGGTAACAAGTGAACAGGATTACTGTGGCTTCTTTGTGTAGTGCTGTATTTACATCAGTAGAAGGTTTGACTCTGAGACAATCACTAATAATGCATTTTAATGTTGGCTATCCTTTCAGTTTTCCTGCAGCCACTTCCCAAAACATTTCACATGCATGCACTAATGAGTTGGCAAATATACTGATTTGAATTCCAAAGGTTTCATTTCCCACTGGAGTATAAAACATGACAGTTGTGGAAAAAAAACAACTATCCACACATTGCATGTTTATTAAATATATTATTAGCAAAATGTATGAAAGTGATCTTATGCAGGATTTTACGACCAAAATCACAGAGGAGGGAATTCAGTGTACTCCTTCTCACCTAGCTGATTCCGCTATAGCAACCTCTAGGCCAACCAGCACAATATGCAAATGACTCATGGATAAATCCACTGTTCTTCCTGCAATACCATAAATGCAAAATTATAGGTTTTGAGCATTTTGCATGATGAAATGTTTTGAAAAATCAGTCCTCAACTTTTCTTTTGCAAGTTAATACCAACGTTGCCTTGCTCTATAATTTATTTTAATTTGAAAATATGCTTTGAAATTATTTTTTTCTTTCCCACTTAGTATAGAGAGCTCTACAAAATCTCCTATTGCCTCATTTCAATGCTGGAAAATAAGGAGATTTTTTATCTGTCCTCACAACTCTATTCTTTAACTCTTATACCAGCATCAGCTGAACGTTTCCACAGTGTTTCAGGGACGAAGGAGCTGTCTAACAAAAGCTGTTTGCATTTTTGCAGTACAACTCCAGATTTGCACTCCACTGCTTTAGCAATATAGGTCAGGATTCTGTTTGGATTGTTGATGTTTGCTCTCAGTGGAACTTTTGCTATGTTTGCAGTTCCACGGTTTTAAAAGTTATATTAATTGTTTGGGCCAGGTAGGAGCAGCAGCTGCCCGCCACAGCAAAAGTCAAACAAGCGGAAATGTCTATCTGGAAACTCTACAGTAGACATACAATATCTCTGAAGAAGAATAATACAAACTCAAAACATGAACTCTCTTTTCCTCTCCACTGGTGCTGCCAGACCTGCTGAGTTTTTCCAGCATTTTCTGTTTTTATTTCAGATTTCCAGCATCCACAGTATTTTGCTTTTATATTGCAGTAGACACACAGTTTTAAAAAATCCATAAATTTTAAGTTTAAATTTGAATAATTGCACTGATTTAAAAAAAATTGGAATTAAACACCAGAAACACACAGGGCATAAAAGTGACCCATTCATAATATGGGGAGGATCTGGCAAAGGGAAGGTGCAATTCAAGCTGACTTGACTTTTCTTGTTTATCAGGGATAGCTCTGCCCTGACCAGAAATAGCAAGAGCAGGTTATTTATGACCAGTGTCAACATAGCAGGTTCAATGCAAAATGCCACCATTAACAACCATTTATGTTCCCTGCAATAGCACTTCATTCAGAAGTAGAGATCAGTATCATACTGCAGGAAGTTTTTTGCTGCTTCTGATATCAAGGGTCATATTGACAATATTATAAGAATCACAGTGCAGAAGAGGCCCTTTGGCCCATCGAGTCTGCACCGAGCACCAAAGCAAACTGTCCCATTGAGAAGGTGCATTACCAAGGCTTGCAGATTGCATCCTCAATGCTAATTTTGTCATATTTATAAATCTAGTTGTTTATTTAACTGGAGGGAGATTGCAGGGCTCTCAGGTACAGAAGATCTGAGTGCCTTGGTACATGAATCACAAAAAGTTAGTAAGCAGGTAGCAAGTAATGAGGTGGGCAAATGGAATGTGGTTGTTTATTGCAAAGGGAATGGAATATATAAATAGGAAAGTTTTGCTACAGTTGTACAGGGCATTGGTGAGACCACATCTGGAGTCCTGTGTACATTTTCAGTCTCCTTAAAGGTTATCATTGCATTAGAAGCAATTTGGAGAAGGTTCACTCTGCTGATTTCTGGGATGAAGGGGTTATCTTATGAGGAAAGGTTAGGCCTATATCCATTGGAATTTAGAAGAATGAGAGGTGATCTTATTGAAACAAAATAATAAAGATCCTGAGGCCACTTGAAAGGGTGGATGCTGAGAGGATGTTTCCCCTTATGGGAGAGACTTGAACTGGGGAGGTCACAGCTTAAAAATTAGAGGTCTCCCATTTAAGACAGATAAGGAGAAGCCTTTTCTCTCAGAGGGTAATTAATCTATGCAATTCTCTTCCCCAGGGAGCTGCGAAGTTAAGGCCATTGAATATTTTTAAGGCTGAGTTAGATTGACTGCCTTGTCAATCAAGAATCTAAGGTTATAGCAGGTAGTTAGGAGGAGGAGGAGAGTTGAGGCCACAATCAGAATAACCATGATTTTATCAAACAGCAGAGCAGGCTCAAAGGGCTGAGTGGCCTACTCCTACTCCTAATTTGTATGTTCATAACTTAAGATCCATTTTGTTTGACATCACTTGAAGAACATTACAAATTTTATAAAGTTGTCAAGTTTTCTCTTACTCTTTGCAAGTTTAATAATGTATTGAATGTTATTGTCAAGTCTTTGATTAGGTTTTTTTTAGCATCCCACCCCAAGATTAGCTTTGGATGCAACAGCAACTATTAACTGACAGATGGAGTGTAATCACTCCAGTCAAATGTCAAAATGCAACACAAAGCAGCACTGCTTGTTAACTTTTTCAATATTTTAGGATTATTCCAATAATATCCAAGCAAAATGTTAAAAGTAGTATAATGTCGTATTCATTCCACACATTGTCATCCTTGGCTTAGATGGTAGGCACTCACCTCTGAGTCACAAAGTTCAGGGTTCAAGTCCCACTCCACAGACTTGAGGACAAAATAAAATGAAGACTGACACTTCACCTCAGTACTGACCAGTGCTGAGGTGCTACCTTTCGGGCTCAGATGGATGTAAAAGATCCCATCTTTCAAAAAAGAGTAGGGAAGTTATTCCTGGCGTCCTGGCCAATATTTATTCCTCAAATAATATCATAAAAACAGGTTATCTGTCTCATTGTTGTTTGGCAAATTTGTTGCTGTTTCCTACAATAGTGAGCACAAATAAAAAGTACTTCAAGGGCTTAGTAAAATTCGTGAGAAGTGGTACATAAATGCAAAACAAAAACAGAATTACCTGGAAAAACTCAGCAGGTATGGCAGCATCGGCGGAGAAGAGTTGACGTTTCGAGTCCTCATGACCCTTCAACAGAACTGCGTGTGAACTACTTGTATTTAAGCTTGTAAACATCTCGAAAGAAAGACATAAATGCAAGTCTTTCTTTCGAGCTGTTTACAAGCTTAAATACAAGTAGTTCACACGCAACCAAACTGAGATAAAATTGAAGTCGTATCCTCGGACTGATTTATTATGAAATGTGTTTGGTCCACCATCGAATCGTGACGGCAACATTTTGTACAATTCTTGGGGGCTTTGTTTTTCTGCTAAAAGTGACAATCGGCCGAATGGGTTTTAATAACACGATAGCAATCTAACACTTCTCCGATCGCATTGCTGCAGGTAGATCATTAAAACCAGCTCCTGCCAAATGTCAATGCAGGGCAATTCAAAACAAAAACAGAATTACCTGGAAAAAATCAACAGGTCTTGACAGCATCGCCGGAGAAGAATAAAGTTGACGTTTCGAGTCCTCATGACCCTTCAAGAGAACAGGGCAATTCAATTTCTTGGACTCGAACTCAAGTTCTGTCGAAGGGTCATGAGGACTCGAAACGTCAACTCTTCTTCTCCGCCGATGCTGCCAGACCTGCTGAGTTTTTCCAGGTAACTCTGTTTTTGTTTTGGATTTCCAGCATCCGCAGTTTTTTTGTTTTTATTATTATTTTAGGGCAATTCAACGTTGGGCTTCGCCCACACAGCTCAGAGCTTCCCACCACCTGATCAACCATAAAGTTTCCACAACATACGCTAAAAAAAACCAACCGCAAACCTCTCCGTAAACAGAACAACACGATCCCGTAATTTTCATCAATTTTCAACTTTGAAACTTGGAATTAAAAAGCGGGAAGTCTCAGATTTACCATTGTTGTCACCAGCGATAGAAGTCCTGAAGAACAAAGCGGGCAATGCAAGGAGCACATAAGATATACAAAACGAGCACTCCATCTTCCGAAGTCACTCTCTGAGGATCACATTGTTCACACTCACTTCAACTCCAGCAAACTTCCTTCACCTGTTACCCGTTGACGTCAGAGTGGGAGGGGCACCCCACTTGCCAGGATTCCTCTGGGTCAAGAGACCGGCCTATCGAAAGTAGAGCTGGACTATTACTGCAAAACAATGATGCCACGCCAATTTCACTCAAACATAATCTCAAACTAGGCTAAGATATAACTCATCAACACCAACACCCATCTAGGACCCTCCACCCCTGCCTGTCCCTCCGTCCCCACCCCATCTTCCAATCCCAGCACCAGCCGTGTATTCACTATACCCCCTGACCTTCCCCTCTCCGATGCTGAATGTTCAGTACTCAGCAAAGGACTTAGTTTCATACCCTTACGCCCTCACCTCAATGAATTTCGGGCTCGGCATGACGCTGAACTCTTCTTCCGCCGTCTTCGTCTCCGGGCTCATTTCTTTGGGCAGGAGTCCTCTCCCCATTCAATGGATCCTTTCACCCACCTCCAATATTCTCCCTCCACCTGGACCCCTCCCTCTGGATTCTTACCTTCTCTTGATCTTTTCATTGAGAACTGTCGGCGCGACATTAGTCATCTCAAATTTCTCAGCTCCTCTCACCCATTCTAATCTCTCTCTCTCTGAACTTACTGCACTCCATTCTCTAAGGTCCAACCCTGACATTGTCATCAAACCCACTGACAAGGGTGGTGCTGTTGTTGTCTGGCGCACTGACCTCTACCTCGTGGAGGCTGAGCGTCAACTTGCAGACACTTCCTCCTACCTCTCCCTGGACCATGACCCCACCACTGAACATCAAGCCATTGTTTCCAAGACTGTCACTGACCTCATCTCCTCTGGGGATCTTCCTCCCACAGCTTCCAACCTGACAGTCGCCCAACCTCGGACGACCCGCTTCTATCTCCTACCCAAAATCCACAAACAGAACTGCCCCAGTAGACAGATCGTCTCAGCTTGCACCTGCCCCACAGAACTCATTTCTCGTTATCTTGACTCCCTTCTCTCTCCCCTTGTCCAGTCCCTTCCCACCTACATCCGTGATTCCTCTGACACCTTACGTCACATCAACAATTTCCAGTTCCCTGGCCCCAACCGCTTCCTCTTCACCATGGACGTCCAATCCCTCTACACCTCCATCCCCCACCAGGATGGTCTGAGGGCCCTTAGCTTCTTCCTCGAACAGAGGCCTGAACAATCCCCATCCACCACTACTCTTCTCCATCTGGCTGAACTTGTTCTCATACTGAACAATTTCTCCTTCAACTCCTCTCACTTCCTCCAAATAAAAGGTGTGGCTATGGGTACCCGCATGGGCCACAGCTATGCCTGTCTCTTTAAGGGGTATGTGGAACATTCCTTGATCCAGTCCTAGTCCGGCCCCCTTCCACAACTCTTTCTCCGGTACATCGATGATTACTTCGGTGCTGCTTCATGCTCTCGTCGGGACTTGGAAAAATTTATTAATTTTGCTTCCAATCTCCACCCCTCCATCATTTTCACGTGGTCCATCTCTGACACTTCCCTTCCCTTCCTTGACCTCTCTGTCTCAATCTCTGGTGATAGACTGTCCACCAATATCCATTACAAACCCACCGACTCCCACAGCTATCTCGACAACAGCTCCGCACACCCTGCTTCCTGTAAGGACTCCATCCCATTCTCTCAGTTCCTTCGCCTCCGTTGCATCTATTCTGATGATGCTACCTTCAAAAACAGTTCCTCTGACATGTCCTCCTTCTTCCTTAACAGGTTTTCCACCCACGGTCGTTGACAGGGCCCTCAACCATGTCCGGCCCATCTCCCGCGCATCCGCCCTCACGCCTTCTCCTCCCTCCCAGAAACATGATAGGGTCCCCCTTGTCCTCACTTATCACCCCACCAGCCTCCGCATTCAAAGGATCATCCTCCGCCATTTCCGCCAACTCCAGCATGATGCCACCAACAAACACATCTTCCCTTCACCCCCCCCCCATCAGCATTCTGTAGGGATCGCTCCCTCCGGGACACCCTGGTCCACTCCTCCATCACCCCCTACTCCTCAACCCCCTCCTATGGCACCACCCCACGCAAAAGATGCAACACCTGCCCCTTCACTTCCTCTCTCCTCACTGTCCAAGGGCCCAAACACTCCTTTCAAGTGAAGCAGCATTTCACTTGCATTTCCCCCAACTTAGTCTACTGCATTCGTTGCTCCCAATGTGGTCTCCTCTACATTGGAGAGACCAAACGTAAACTGGGCAACAGCTTTGCAGAACACCTGCGGTCTGTCCGCAAGAATGACCCAAACCTCCCTGTCGCTTGCCATTTTAACACTCCACCCTGCTCTCTTGCCCACATGTCTGTCCTTGGCTTGCTGCATTGTTCCAGTGAAGCCCAACGCAAACTGGAGGAACAACACCTCATCTTCCGACTAGGCACTTTACAGCCTTCCTGACTGAATATTGAATTCAACAACTTTAGGTCTTGAGCTCCCTCCTCCATCCCCACCCCCTTTCTGTTTCCCC
The DNA here is from genome assembly GCF_017639515.1 of Carcharodon carcharias. NCBI lineage: Eukaryota > Metazoa > Chordata > Chondrichthyes > Lamniformes > Lamnidae > Carcharodon > Carcharodon carcharias. Next base: position 94,559,339 of record NC_054469.1, read on the forward strand.
TTCCTTTTGTTTTTTTCCAATAAATTATATAGATTTTTCTTTTCCCACCTATTTCCATTATTTTTAAATATTTTTAAATCTTTTATGCTCTCCCCAGCCCCACTAGAGCTATACCTTGAGTGCCCTACCATCCATTCTTAATTAGCACATTCGTTTAGATAATATCACCAATTTAACACCTATGTGTTCTTTTGTTCTGTTGTTTGTGACATCTTTTGATGATCTGCTTCTATCACTGCTTGTTTGTCCCTACAACCACACCAACCCCCTCCACTTCTCTCTCTCTCTCTCTCTCTCTCTCTCCCCACCCCCCCCCCCCACCACCCCCCCCCACACACACACACACACACACACACACACACACACACTTTAAACCAGCTTATATTTCAACTCTTTCTTGGACTCGAACTCAAGTTCTGTCGAAGGGTCATGAGGACTCGAAGCGTCAACTCTTTTCTTCTCCGCCGATGCTGCCAGACCTGCTGAGTTTTTCCAGGTAATTCTGTTTTTGCTAAGATATACTGTTGTGCTATCATTATTCCAGCTAGCTGAAGTAAATCAAGCTGATGTACAACGCGAGTTCCTGTTTGCAATATATTCTAAATCCAGAACATTTACAAATTGAGTCATTGGACTTGTAGCAAGTGTGTTACAGTCCCAGGGATTCTATGTTCAAGTCTCACTCCAGGATTTGATGATCATAGCGAGTGTATTCATAATGTGAAGCTGTACTCATAACCTGACCAAACAGTTTGATTATGAATGTGTACATTCAATACTCATGAACCCAGATCTCCCCTCGGGTCTTCTCTCGTCAGCATCTCAGTTGCCTGTGCTGCGAAACTTAAATACACCAAGGGCAGGCCTATCACATGATCATCATGCAGTGGTTCAAACATGGTTGTACTAGTGTAGTCCCCTTGTAACTTAATCAATTCATGTCTGTTTAAGGCATTGCCATAGCACCTGGATGAGTTCATGTCTGGGAACCCCCTCTCAGCTAAGGTCCCATTGCCCAAGCAAATAGATTTAGCAGTTCATCTCCACCAGTTGAATCCCTCAGGTGATTGTCTTGGTGCCTTGCTAATGGGGACAGGATATATGGTTCACTCATATTCCTCTAGTCATTGGCTTGATGGGCTTTTGCAAACCTGAGGCAGAATATTGCGCACGTTAGGTAGGCGCGCGTCCAACCCAAACAAGTGTAAAATGATGCACAATGACCGGGTGAATGTCCTAACGTCTTCTCGCACATACACGCATGTTGACAGGCACGCATGGGAGTTGGCAGCATGCCGGCCGACAATTAAGTGGCCTATTAAGGCCCTTAATCAACTAATTGTTTGAAACTTTCTGTCTATCGATCGATTGGCAGGTGGGTGAAAAGGCTAAGCGGCCTTTACATTTTTGGCAAAATATGATCTGCAGGCGGGATGAGGTTTTGCCCAGTGATTTTAAAAAATAGAAACTTTTTGCACTCATACTTTACATGTCCCTGCTCATGTGATAGAGTTACACGAGCGGACAGGTTTTCATTATTTTAAAAGTCTTTATTTATATTGATAAAATTCTTCAGCTCTCAGAGGCAGCTCTGTGCCTCAGGGAGCTTTTACATCATGCAGCCATGTTCATGCGTGAACATCAGCGCTCGCACTTCTCCCGCCCCCACCCTGACAGCACTGAGCACTGCAGTGTGTGTTTCACTCTGGCTGGCCGTTAATTGGCCGCCAGCGTGAAATCCATGTCAGGGCCCGATCGCAGGCGGCTTCATGACTGCTCCCTAGCCCGCCCGCTGCGCCTGCCCGACGAGGGCAAAATTCTTCCCTTGGTGTCTTCATCTCAGTAGATTGGAATAAAACAAAATACTGAAAATCTGAAATAAAAACGGAAAGTGCTGGAAAAACTCAGCAGATCTGGCAGCATCTGTGGAGAGAGAAACAGAGTTAATGTTTCAAGTTTGTACGACTCTTCTTCAGAGCGGCCTCAGAACCACATTCCAATAAATGCGTTGGAATGTGACAGGTACAGTGTTGCAATTTTTGTAGCCATCTTTGGCTGTGAGCTCAAGTCACTTTTAATCTCTGTTCTTAATTTCCAGCCGGTGAATTAAAAATTATTCGACATATAGCACATTTCGTGACACATGAAAGATGCAAATCAGCATAGAGATGTGGCATGAAGAATGAGAAGAGGCACAAAATGTTGGAATTTTAAAGGGGGTGCAGGAACAGAGAGACCTGGGACTGTGCATACACAAATCTTTGCAGGTGGCAGGACAAGTTGAGAAGGGTGTTAAAAAAATGATATAGGATCTTTGGTTTTATAAACAGAGACATAGAGTACAAAAGCAAAGATATTAGGCTATGACTTTCTAAGATGTTGGTTATGCCCCAGCTGGTGTACAGTATCCAATTCTGGTCAACACACTCTCAGGAGGATTTCAAGACCTTGGAGGAGTTCAGAGGAAATTTACTGGAATTATATGGGGAAGCAGGACTTCAGTTACACAGAGACACGTGAAGCTACGGTTTTTCTTAGAGCAGAAAAGTTTAATGGAAGGTTTAACAAAGGTGTTCAAAATCATGAAGGATTTTGATAAGAGTAAATAAAGTGGTTTCTCATGTCAGGAGAGTTGGTAACCAGAGTATACAAGTTTATGGTAATTGGTAAGAGAACCAGAGGGAAGATGAGGAGAAATGTTCTGACACATTGGGCAGAATTTTCAGTTCAGACGGTGATTGGCCCCCGACCTCGATTTCACACTGGCTGGCCAATTAATGGCCAGCCAGCGTGAAATGCATGCTGAAAGGCTCAGCACTGCCATGCTGGGGGTGGGAGGAGGGCGGGCGCTGATGTAAGCATTGGTGTGGGGTAGCATAGAATGAAAGCTCCCTGAAGGCAGAGAGCTGTCCAGGGAGCTGAAGAATTTGAAAGCAATAAAGAAAGACTAAAATCTGGAAATAACTGTTCACGCATCAGAATCAGTCACCTGAACATATACATGATGAAAATTCTGTCCATATACTTTTTTAAAATTTAATAATGAAACTTCATCCTGCTCTTGGATGAAGTTTAATCAAAAATGCTAAGTCTGCTTGGCAGATTCACCCGTCTGCCAACCATAATATTGGACGGACCACAAAAAATTGGGAACAATTGGAACTTTAATTGAGCTGTTACGATCTGGAATCCACTGTCAAAAAGCAGAAGCAGATTGAATAGTAACTCTCAAAAGGGAAATGGATATATACTTGAAGAAGGAAAAAAAGTGCTAGGCTATGGGAAAAGAGCAGGAGAATAAGACAAATGAATAGCTCTTTCAGCGATCCTGCTAATGGCTGAAGACTACACTCCCTCCCTCCCAACTAAGTTTCACAGGGCCATTGACTGTGTCTGTCCCATTTCCTTCAATTCTGCTCTCAACCCTCTCCATTCCTCCCAAAGCCACGATAGGCTTCTCCTTGCCATCACCTTCCACCCACCAGCCTTCATGTTCAACAGATCATCTTCTGCCATTTTTCCTGGTGGTGATGCCACAACCAAACACATCTTCCCCTCCGCTCCCCATTCTGAAGGGACCATACCCACTGTGGGTCCCTGATCCACTCCTCAAGCACCCCCAATAACCTCTCTTCTCCCATTTATCTTCCTATGCAACTGCAGGAAACGTAACACCTGCCCCTCTACCTCCTCTCCCCTCACTGTCCCAGGCCCAAACACTCCTTTCAGGTGAAACAGTGATTTATGTCTACTTCTTTCAATTTAATTTACTGTATTTGCAGCTCACAATGCGGTCTGCTCTACATTGGAAAGATCAAATGCAGATTGTGTATGATCCAGAGTTTCCGGTTGCCTGTCACTGTAATTCTCCTCCTTGCTCTCATGCTTTCTCTCAATTCTCAGCCCGCTGCAATGTTCCAATGAAGCTCAAGGCAAGCTCAAGGAACAGTATCTTATCTTTCAATTAGACACTTTACAGCCTTCCAGGCTCAACATTGAATTCAACAATTTCAGATCATAATCTCTTCATCCATTTTGTTTCCATTGCTTTGTATGTTTTAATCTTACTCTTGTTTTTCTCTTGTTTTTTTACTTTTGGCTGACAGCCACTAATAATTCTGCCATTCGCAGAGACATCTTTTGTTTCTTTATTTCTTTACTTATCTCATCAGGTCACCCTTTGGCCCTGCACCACCAACTCTTTAATTTAATTTCTCCTGCCTTCCACACTTTCACAGACTTTCACTCGTTTTTTTTTCCACTCTCCCCTTTTCCTTACAAAGTCCAACAGTTAGATTAAGTTTCCCTAGCTCCGATGAAAGGTCATAAACACTGTTTCTCTCTCCACAGATGCTACCTGATCTGCTGTGTATTTCCATCATTTTCCACTTTTAACTTCAGATGATGTATTTTGTATTTGAATACACACTTGGTGGTTCTGTTCATTTTCTAATGATAGCAATGACTTTTCAAAGTGCTTTCACCTGAGCAAAGTGTGGCATTCATGAATGTAGGAATCCCACTGATCTGAAATCTTACATTATTTACATAATACCTGCGTAACTTTACAAATATAATTTCACAAGAACTCATTAACCTTAATCGTGTATCAATAACTTAAAATACAGAAAATAAAAACAATGCTAACACATTATTACACACATGATCTAAATTTTATTCAGAAAATTAAAAATGTTTTTTTTCTATAGCTGGGGAAAAATATTTCCGATTTGTCAAACAAAATGTTAGTATCAGTGAAACAATATTTAACAATAACTTTTGAGGTTTGGTGAACTGAAAAACAACATGAGCTTCTTGCTCATCAACTTTATTTGCAAACTCTGATCATTACAAGTTTGGAGTTTTTGATAAATCAAGGAATTGTAGTCTTATTGAGAAGTTAATGGTTTATCTGGTGAGCAGTTGAACTGGTTTTACAACTTCCTGAAAGGAAGCAAAAGTTTTGTTAGTGGCAATTTGAGTTATTTTAATACTGGATGGAATTCCTCAGGGACCTGTCTCTAGGCTCCATTCTGTTTCTTGTCTTCCATAACCTGGTGATCTCATCAAAAGTGCTGGTGTTCTTTGCTGATGACACTCTCTTCAAAAAGTGGTTGATTCCCTTCTGATGGATAATCTCTTAGGGAATTCCTGCAGGTAGTTAGGTACAGAATGTGTTAAAAGTGTTATTATCCTCCGCCTGAGTTTCCCAGTTAACAGATGTCAGTCTCCAGCCAATTTGATTCACTTCCCATAATATCAAGAATCTGCTGAACATACTGAACAAGACGATGGACTGTACCCCAACTGTACCAAAGACTTGTACTCTAGAACTAGCTGCACCCATAGACAAGCTATTCCATTACACCTAAAATGCTAGAATCAACCTTAGACTGTGGAAAATTTCCCAGGTGTTTCCTGTTTACAAAAAGCAAACCCAAACTGGCCAATTACCACCCCATCAGTCTACTTTCAATTATCAGCAAACTGATGGAAAGTATTGTTGACAAGGTCATCAAGTGGCACTTACTTAGCAATAACTTACTCACCATGCTCAGATTGGATTTCGCCAAGGTTACTCATCTCAGACCTAACTATATCCTTCGTTCAAATATTGATATAAAGCTGAATTGCAGCGATGAGTTGAAAGTGACCACCTCTAACATGAAAGCAACATTTATGATCCTTGTAGAGGCCAATAGTGTCCAAAAGATAATTGAATTCCAGTGCCTGACTGAAAAGATCACACAATAAGATTTCACGTTTTGAGGCTTTTACTATAATAAACAAAGTAAAAACAACATTTACTAACAATATTTTTGTAGGCAACGAATACTTTAAACTATAGAAAAGATTCCCTAAGTGACATTTAACATGAGTGACAATCCAATGCCATTGTTATATTTTGTCCCTTAAGTAGACACTTAATTCTCTCAGAACCAGTCCAAAGCTATTCCCTCCAATGGTCTGCTTTTTTTACCTCTCTTAGCTGGGAAACTTCCAATCCCTGAACTGACTTTCACTGTGAGGATTACCTTGGAGATTCCGCCCCCAATCCAAAGCTACAAGAATCTTCTCTCCTCAGTTAAGTCCTTACAAACTTGGTCTCTTCAATCTAAGTGCAAGCTCCCAACTGCCTTCTATGTGGTGAATAATAAAGATAGCATTTTCTCTTATGCAGGTGCAGGACTGGCTGCTTCTGTCTCTGCTCTTATATTTGTAGCCAGTTCTAGAGATATGAGTCTGACTAGGTTTGAATAAACACCAGAAGGTGCCATGTTGCACGTCCATATTCCCATTTTGGAAAAAAAAGGCTTTTAAACTCAATGTAAAGGTTTGAAAACAGAAATATGCCTTTAATACAATCTTCCTTAAAATCTGTAATATCATAATTACACCTTCATGTCACCTGTAAGCTGATACTGCAATAGTTTGCTGTGGACCCTTCCTCTCTCAAAGCTAATTTCCATGGCGATATGAATTACATGAATTGTATCCAGGTAGAAATACTAATGAGTGATTCTCTGGACCCCGCACTCCATTCTATCTTAGAATTAAATAGGCAGTTTAATAACTTCACATTACCTGAAAAAACTAACAGTCTACCCATAGTCATCATGCTTTAGCCATTTTCTACAGGTATGAACACCTTGCACCTTCTTCCCAGTAAAATATCCTCAGCCCTCCTTTAACCTTTAACGACAAAGACACTCAATCTTGCTGTCAGGCAGGAGTCAGAACAGGTCACATGATCCCCTTCATTGATCCATTTACCGAAATTAAAAATATGGTTCCAAAACATAACAATCTTATACATTTTGTTTTTGTAACAACTGACTGTGGCATCAAGGAGATCTAGAAGAATTGAAGTCGATGGGATTGAAGATGAAAACCCTGCACTGGTACAATGGAAGATGTTTCTGCTTGTTGGAGGCCAATCATCTCAGTCCCAGGACATCACTGAAGGAGTTGTTCAGTGTGGTGTCCTAGGCCCATCATCTTCAGCTGCTTCAGCAGTGGTCTTCCCTCTATTATAAGGTCAGAGATGGGGAAGTTTGCTGATGATTAAATAGTGTTCAGTACAATTCAAAACTCCTCAGATACTGAAGCAATCCATGCCCACATGTAGCAAGATCTGGACAACATTCAGGTTTGGGCTGATCAATGGCAAGTAACATTCGCGCCACAACTGTAACAGGCAATGGCCAGCTCCAACGAGAGAATCTAACCATCTCCCCTGATGTTGAGTGGCGTCACCATCATTGAACCTCTGCCAACAACGTGCTAGGGTATTATGATTAACCAGAAACTTAACTGGGCCAGCCATATAAACACTGTGGCTACATGACCAGTACAGAGGCTGGGAAATCTGTGGTGAGTACTCACCTCCTGACTCCCCACAGTCCGTCCACAGTCCATAAGGCATCAGCCAGGAGTGTAATGGAATACACCTTGCTTGCCTGCATCAGTGCAGTCCGGACAACACTCAAGAAGCTCACGCCATCCAAAACAAAGCAGTCCTCTTGATTGCCACCCCAACTACCACTTTAATCATTTACTCTGTCCACCTCCGACACAAGATGTCTGCTGTGTATATTATCTTAAGATGCGGCTCAGCAACATGCGAATACTTCTTATCATAGCAACTTCCAAACATGTGACCTATACCACTGAGAAGAACAAGGGCAGCAGGCACATGGGCATATCATAAGTTCCCCTCCAAGTCACATGTCTTGATACTGTATCACTGTTCCTTTTCTGTTGTTGGGTTAATATCCTGGAACTCCCTCCCCAACTGCACTGTGGGTGTACCTACACCACATGGACTGCAACATTTCAAGAAGGCAGCACACCACCATCTTCTCGAGGGCAATTAGAGTTAGGAAATAAATATTGGTCTTGCATAAATATTGGTTCTCACATCTCATGAAAAAAAATATTCTTAACTGAGAAGATTTACTCAATAATGATTGCCAGCAATGCTACCCACTCACCTCTGTTTTACAGAGTACCAAACTTCCTTTGTTTAAAACTTTCTACTCCTCGACATTGTGCTCTATGTTATAGTGTTAAGTGGCAAATAAAGGAAAAATAAAAACAACTTGCATTTCCTCAGCATCTTTCAAGGCCCCAGGATAACCAAAGTGCTTCACAGCAAATGATGTATTTTGAAGCATAGTCACTGCTTTAATGTCCATAAACACAAGAGCTAATTTGCACAGAAAAGGCCCCACAGGCAGCAATGAAACAAATGACCAGAGAATCTGTTTCAGTGGTGTTGATTGAGGGATAAACATTGGCCAGGATACCAACAGACCTCCCCTATTCTTCTTCAGATTGTGCCATGGGAGTAAATCTTGCTGGATTGGCTTCAGGCACTAACTGACTCACTCAAAATAATATTTAAATATTCACCACTTATCTGGTGAGTGTAGCTGCAACAGTGTTCAAGAAGCTCAACAGCACTCAGGAAAAAGCAGGCTGCTTGATTGCCACCGAAATTCACAAGTTTAAACATCCATCCCATTCATCACCAGTGTATTGTGAGTACAGTGTGTATTATCTACAGTGTGCACTCCAGCAACTTGTCAAGTCTTCTTCACAACAACCTCCAAACCTGCAATCACCACCACCTAGATGGACAAAAGAGGCAATATACAATCCAAAGTATGAAGTGTAGCTTTTGCCGTCTTTCTCTCTGGTTACAGGGAGATTTAATAAGACTTCAACCCTCTACTGCCGAGATCTGACTTCCTCGCGGAGTTCAAATATCTGAATACTTGTTTTCTTAAGTTTGTAATATTAAGAAAACCTGTTGCCTTTTAGAATAAGACCCTTATTTATTTTAACAGTTAGAGTCCCTTTGTTCTGGGCAATTCTTTAGAATCAAAACAACTAATTTTTCTGAAAACAGGCGTCATGTTATCAATTTAACTGTTAGTTGTCTGGAAAGGCCTCACTTTCAAGGCTCCTTGTCTGTCTCTGTGTCGATGAAAATGATGTGTATGTATTTCTCACATCACTTAGTTGTATTTCATTTGAGTTAAATTTTAACCCTTTCATAGACTGAATCAATTCCTTAACAGTCTACCCTGAAACCCACTGTGGTTTATAAATTAACTCTGTGCCGCTAACAATTTGTTTATGTGCAATCATTCAATTTAAAGGTTCATTGTGTATTCTTTACATGTTCTTTTTCAGTTTTTAAAAATATTATTTGGTTGCTCATGTAAGATTGCAACTTTTCCATTAGGTGCCTGTCATGTAATGTTGCATCCCAAAATTCATTTTACATTTAGACTGCCATCTACTGGCAAAGTACCTCCAGAATCAAGAAACCATTCACAAATGTTAATGAGTAATTCTGTATTCATCTTCAGGTTCCTGCTCATGCAAAATGTGCCTTTCAAACTGCATCACACATTCCTGATTCTGTGTTCCTGCTGTAGTGCAAGTCTTTTGATGTCTGGCAAAATCACTGGCTTAATTGTACAGCCACAAATGCAAGGAAGTCAAAAGAATTGCGTATGAAGATGTGCCCCAGTGAGTGGCTGATGGACAAACTCAAAAGAGATTGTGGCTGGGTTGAGATAAAAGCGGGAAGATAAAAGCTCACTTACTAAGGATTATTCGTATTATGCTAATAAGCCAACAATTATTTTTGAATATCAATGCCAGGAAAACAGTTGTAACAGCAAGCATTTATAAAGTGACTTGACCACAGACAGGCATCCCAAGGCATTTCACTGGAGCTTTATTAAACAGAATTCGATGCTGAGCCACATAAAGAGATAATAGGATAAATGATCAAAAGCTTGATCAAAGATGTAGGTTTTAAGGAGCACCATAGCATTATCACCGTGCCAAATGAGATAGATTTCAAACAGATCTAGCAACTCAAGACTGGGCATCCAGGAGGCGCTGTGGGCCATCAGCAACAGCAACAGAATTGTATTCAACCACAATCTGTAATCTTGTGGCCCGTCATATCCCCCATTCTACCATTACCACCAAGCCAGGGAATCAAACCAGGTTCAATGAAGTGTGCAGGAGCAGCACCAAGCATACCTAAAAATGAGGTATTGACCTGGTAAAGCTACAACACAGGACTATTGGTGTGCCAAACAGCATAAGGAGCAAGCGATAGACAGAGCTAAGTGATTCCACAACTAAGGGATCAGACCAACGCTCTGTAGTCCTACCACATCCAGTTGTGAATGGCAGTGGACAATTAAACAACTCATTGGAGGAGGAGACACCACAAATATCCCCACTCCCAATGATGGGGAAGCCCAGCATATCAGTGCAAAAGAAAAGGCTGAAGCTTTTGCAACAATCTTCAGCCAAAAGTGCCAAGCGGATGATCTATCATGGCCTCCTCCAAAGGTCCCCAGCATCACAGATGCCAGTCTTCAGCCAGTTTGATTCACTCCATGCTTTAGTCTGGTCTTTGCTTTCTTTTATTAAATTTAGCCCTTTTTATTATTAAATTCTGACAGATACTGAAATAAGAATCAAAAGCTTGCAGGGCTTCTTCATAAGAGGTTGAAACCTCATCAACCCACAGCCTTGCTATCATATTGTCAGTGATAGATCCTACTGCATAAAGTAGTATGCTGACCTGATATTTTAGATCTTTTTTGTGTAATCCTGAAGCAGTTCTGTCCTGTGCGAACCTTTTTTCTCCAATTGTCCCAGTTTTGGGCCTGTTGTGAACCTTCTGCACTCTGGAATGGTCCTGGGAGTGGTAGTGTGAATTCCATGCTTCTGCTGAGTTCTGGAATTGTTCCTGCTTCTGTGACACTATTTGCTTCTTTGGGCCTGTGCTCACTGCTGTCTGGCCTCTGGGTCTATATCTCAAATGGTATCTGCTGCTCTTGCAATTTTCTGACATCTGGGTGAGTTTTAATTTTTTTTCTCTTTTGTCCATACTTCGATGATCTCTTCTTTCGCCAGTCCTGAATTTTCCTTTGAAGCTTTGCTGGATCTTTTACTCGCTGCCATCATGTTTCTTTGTGTGGTCAGGGTCTAGATGCAGGTTTTGGGGGTTGTGTATTCTCCAAATTATCCTGCTCGAGTCTGTAGTTTCTCAAAACCATTACTCATTATTTACTGCAAGTATTTACACATTTGGCCTTCTAAATGAGGTTGGAACTTCTTTTTCCAGATCTCTCTCACTTCTCAGTCATGTGACATCATTATTACATCAGCATCATGTATGCTTCTGATGTTAACCTTTTATACTACATTAACCAAAGGTATTAATGGATATAACGATAAGGTGATATGGAGTCAGGACACAGGTTGTCCATAATCTCACTGAATGTTAGAACAGGCTTGAGGGGCAAAATGGGCTACTTCTGTTTCCTTGTTCCTATGTCCCTGAAATATTTTACACAGCTAAATCACATTTTTGATCAAAGACTATAATTTCAAATTGACCCAGTGACAATGAATAAATAAACTGAATCTTTGGCATATTGCAGGAAAGGACAGGTTCTAACAGGCTACAAAAAATCAGACAAAATAAGAAAATTTAAGTGGCTGTGGAGACCAAGGCCTAAACATGAATTTCCTGTTTTTTTTAACACCATTTTAAAGACATGTCTAAAGGTTTACCTATGTATTACTTACAAATCTCAAAAGTTAATCAGCTTACTGTTGTTTTTCAAACTAAAAAAAATCACGATCAATCAAAACTGCGTGAGCACTTTGTATTGATGTATTTAAGTTAAGTCAAGAAACTTTGCTTTTCCTCACTCAACATGCAAGGGAACAATGGAACTGCACTGCTTTATTCAGGGCACACAGCACTTACTACAGCACTATAATAGTCATAGGAGAAAAAAAAATTAAATAAGTTTTGTTCACAAAGTTGCTTACCCTCTAATTTCTGGAGAATATTTTTGATCATCTCACTGAAGAACAAGAAAAACCTGTTTGGGTACCGGACCTTGTCCCCAATATGGGTCATTTTGTCAACTCAACTTAGTGACTGAGGGCGTTTCAACATCAGCTCTTTAAATAGCACCTTTAACAGAATAAAATATTCCAAGGTGCTTCACAGGGTAATTATAAAATAAGATATGACACCATCCATAAAAAGGATCATATAGTCGTAAGGGAATAGAAAGAGGCTATTCAGCCATGCCAGCTTTTCCATCAGCCCCCTTCCCCCAATCCAACCCCAAAGCCCTGCAAGTTTATTCCCCTCAAGTACCCATCCAATTTGCTTTTGAGATTGTTGAACATCTCAGCTTCCAACACCCTCTTAGGCAGTGAGTTCCAGGCCATTACTACCCTCTGGATAAAAATGTTCTTCCTCACATCTACCATCTACCCATCCCCGCTTCCACTCACCCACCGCCCCCACCAGCCCCCCCCCCACCTGTATTGCTTGCCAAAAAACCTTAAATCTGTGTTCCCTTAATCCTTGTACCATCAGCTAATGGGAATAACTTTTATGTGTTTACCTTATCTAAACCTGTCATAATTTCCCCTCAAACTCCTTTGCTCCAAGAAGATCAATCCCAGCTTCTCCAACCTAACCTTTTAGCTAAAATATCTTATCCCTGGAATCATTCTAGTAAATCTTCTCTACATCATCTCAATGACCCTCAGGTCCTTCGAAAGTGTCATGATTAGAACAGGAAGCTATACTCTAGTTGTGACCTAACAAGAACTTTATAAAGATTTAGCTTTGCATCCCTGATTTATACTCAAAATCTTTATACATGAAACCCAAGATCCCATTGGCTTTGCCAACTATTCTCAATGTGTCCTGCACTGTCTTGAAAGATCTATGCACATAAACTTCCAAGTTTCTCCGGCCCTGCACACTCTTTAAAATTGTGCCATTAAATACATATTGCCTTCCCCTATCCCTTCTGCCAAATTGCACTTCTCTGCGTGAAATTTCATTTGCCGCTTGTTTTCCCATTCTGAGAGCCTGTCTCTGTCCTGTTGCAGTTGATTGGTATTACCCTCACTCTTAGTCAAGCTTCTGAGTTTGTTAGGATTGGCAGAGAAAAAAAATCAATTGTCCTAAAACTGACCCTTGGGCTAAACAGCCACCTACCATCCTCCAGTCTGAAAAACAATCATTTATCATAACTTCTTGTTTTTTGTCCTTAAGCCAATTTTCCAAAGCTCCCTAGATAGCAAATGTAACACCGCTATTCAAGAAAAGGGGGAGAGAGAAAACAAAGAATTACAAGCCAGTTAGCTTGACATCAATCATTGGGAAAGTGCTAGAATCTATTCTTAAGGAAGTCTTAACAGAGCACTTAGAAAAGCATAAAATGATCAGACAAAGCCAACATAGTTTTACGAAAGGGAAATCGTGTTTGACAGATTAGTTAGAGTTTTTTGAGGATGTAGATGGTAGGGTAGCTAAAGGCGAGCCATTAGATGTATTTTACTTGGATTTCAAAAAGGCATGTGATAAGGTGCTACACAAAAAGGTTAATACACAAGATAAGGGCTCTTTGACTTGGGGTAATATATTAGCATAGATAGAAGATTGGTTAACAGACAGAAAGCAGCGAGTAGGGATAAATGGGGCATTTTAAAGTTGGCTGTGACTATTGGAGTCCCATAAGGATCAGTGTTGGGGCCTCAGCTATTTAAAATCTATATTACTGACTTAGGCAAAGAGACAGTAAATAATGTATTTAGGTTTATGACAATACCAAGCTAGGTGGGAATGTAACTTGTGAGGAGGGCACAAAGTGGCTGCAAAGAGTTATAGGGCAGGTTAAGTGAGTGGGCACCAAGGTGGCAGTTGGAGTATAATGTGGAGAAGTGTGCAGCTATTCAATTTGGTCATAAGGATGGAAAAGCTGAATGTTTTTTAAAAGGTGTGAAACCTGTAAATGTTGATGCTCGGATGGACTTGGGTGTACTTGTACAAGGAACACAGATAGTTAGCATGCAGGTACAGAAAGCAATTAGGAATGCAAATGGCCTGTTAGTCTTTATAGCATAGAGATTGGAGTACAAGAATAAATAAGTCTTGCTACAATTGTACAGGGCTTTGGTGTGTTCACACCTGTAATACTGTGTGCAGTTTTGGTCTCAATATTTAAGGAAGGATATACGTACAGTGGAGGCAGTGTAGCAAAGGTTCACTAGATTGGTCCTTGGGATGAGAAGCTGAGTAAATTGGTTCTATATTCTCTGGGGTTTAAAAGGATGAGAAGTGATCTCATTAAAACATACATGATACTGAATGGTCTTGACAGGGTAGACACTGAGAGGTTGTTTCCTCCGGCTGGGGAATCTGGAACACACAGTTTCAGAATAAGTGGGCAATCATTTCCGACTGAAATTAGAAGAAATTTCTTCATTCAAAGACCTATGAATTTTTGGAATTCGCTACTCCAGAGGGTTGTGAATGCTCCATCATTAAATATATTTAAGGCTGAAATAAATAGATTATTGGTCTTTCAGGGAATCAAGGGATATGGGGAGCAGGCGAGAAAGTCGAGTTGAAGCTAAAGGTCAGCCATGATTCACAAGGAAATGAGAGGTGCAAGAATTATGGAGTATTATAATGGGATACTAGCTATTGAAATATAGACCGGTATTCTAGCAGTGTAAAGGGCAGAGAAGGGAAAGGGCCCAGGAAAGTTTTCTACAGCAATATATTTCCACTCCAAAAGAAAAAGGGGCTAGAGCTGGTTCTTGGGAATGAGGTGGGTCAAGTGGATCAGTAGGGGAACATTTAGTGATTATTGTGTTATAATTTTGGTAGAGACCAATAATGTGTTTTTTTAAAGAATCCAAAAACCAAGGTATTTACTAAAAGAATAAAACCATTTAAATCAAAAGAATTTTGCTACACAAAAATCAAAGACCATGAATACTAATAATTATACTGTAATTAAATAATCAATTATGATAAATTATTAAATGTACAATGAATACATTTACTCATTCTCTGAACTGAACTTCTTAACTTAAAATTTCTTCAACACCCATTTGACTTACACTCCCAAGACTCAAGTCAGATACTTATATGAAATTGCAAGATTAACCACTTTGTCTGAATACTGCTTCAAAGGTTCATACAAGGGCTGAGATTTCTTGGGCCTTCCACTTACTTCTTATAAGGTTTCCCTTCAAATCTTCTTCAATCATCTCAGTTGTAGACTCCCAGTTCAACACAGATGTAGCCACCTTGGGTCAGAATTCTCCCGCTTCTAATATTCCTTAACACAGGACCTAAAACACTATCTCTCTCTTTTAGCTTGGCAATCCCTAAATGCTCAACTCATTGTGTTAGGATTCCTTCATAGTATGCAAAGACACTAGCAGCTAATATAAAAGGGAATCCAAAGGTCCTCTATAGGCATGTAAATAATGAAACAGTTGTAAAAGGCGGTGAACTAAAATGGGTGACCAATTAGGGACCAAGAAGGGGATTTACACATGGAGGCAGGTGGTATGGCTGAGGTACTAAATGAATACTTTACATCTGTCTTTACCAAGATAGAAAATGCTGTGCAGGTCATGATGAACAAAAGGTAATTCAGACACTTTAAGGTTTTAAAATTGATAAGGAGGAGGTATTGGATGGGCTGTCTGTACTTAAAGTTGATAAGGAAACATGGCCAGATAGGATGCATTAAAGGATACTGAGAGAAATGAGAGTGGAAATTGCAGAGGCACTGGCTTTAATTTTCCAGTCTTTCTTAGACTCAGGGGTGATGCCAGAGGATTAGCGAATTGTTTTTTGGCCATGGAAGTTGCATTCGAAATGTGGCCAAACAGGTTGATTATTATCCTGTAAATCCTTCCAATATACCTGATACAGGCAGTAAGTGCAGGACAGCCATACTACAGGAGGCAATGGCAAACCACGGCAGTACTTTGCTAAGCGTATTCATGGACCATTCCAATGGAAGTAATTTTGATTACCTCTATAAAATCTCCCCTCAACTTCTCCAAGGAAAACAATAACACCCTCTTAGAACATGGTACCTGGAGGAGGAGGGGGAATCATGGTTGGAAAACTGGAAAGAAAGAAGGGGCTGCAATACAGTATTTTGTTAAGAAACATGAGGATGTAAAAAGCTGTAGGCCAAGAAACTTGTAAATAGAAATTCTTCCAGGTAAATATTGTTCTGTTGAGATTGACACTTCAGTAGAATGAATCAGAGAACGTATTGTCAGCAAGCAACAGGCGAGGCTAAAAGCCAAAGTACAAGCTTAAATAGGCATAGCATAGCAGCCACATTTCTTTGATCATGTTGAAAAGCAGAATGAGCACTCCAGGATTTCATAATCCTCCAGTGGGAGGCAAAACTCTGAATTCATTGTCTGCAAAGGAATGCCTGGTACTGCTGCTATTTTCGCCCTTTTGCATTCTAACTGAAGCAATCGGTGTGCTGCCAAACCAAAGCCATAATTACCTTAGGTTTCTTTCACCTGGTTCTGATGTTGAACTTATATTTTTTAACATGACCTGTCTTCAGGACAATCACTGATGACATGCAAAAACTGATGAGTACATATGCAAATCAAAAGATTGAGAGAATAGCGATGACATTCTGCACAGGAATGCTTGAAATAATACATTACTATTGTTAAATTAAATTTGATTTTTGCCTAAATGCTGTCTTACCATTTTTTGAAACATTTCTTGGAAATTTTTGGAGAAATAAGACCTAAAATAAATGTAGAGATCAAAAAATGATTTACCATTTCAATCTAGCTAGTATTCCTCTGAAATGCTGTTGCTGGTGCAAGTATTAAAGCATCTCCTCAACAAGTTTACCAAATTTACAAAAAGAAATGAACATTTATATCTCTCCAATTTTTGGCACATTTTTCTATTGTGATTAACTGAAGCACCAAGTAACGTTACAATTATTTATTTCTAATTTTGTATTAATGGATTGAAGCAATTTCTTCCTCTCCACAATTCCAAACAAAGCTGAGATACACTTTGCAACAGATGATGGCACAGGTGGGCTGGGCAAATCCAGTCCCCCACTTGTAAAGATAAGTCATATGGAAGGCTCAGAAAAAAAAATCTGGCCAAGTGGGTTTTTCACAGGCTGGGGGCACTGTTGCCATACAACTTCAATTGCTCATTAGTTATGTAACACTGTTTCTTGAACAGTTTTGCCAGTGTAATTGCAGTTAGCTGACAAAATTACTAAAAGAGGTTGGCAGAAGTTGACTTGTGGCATGATAACATGGTGACAGCTGATAGTAGTTCAAGCAGTATGAGCAGAGATGTGCAGAGCAAGAATGCTGAACCCATCACCCAGATGTCAAAGGATTGAAACCAGTCTCTACTTTCCTCTTAAAGAATAAAATGTTGAAAGCAGATTTTGATTGAGGTGCTGAAAATAATGAGGGGGTTCAGATAGAGTAGAGAGAGAAAATGTTCCAATTGTTGCAAATGTCAAGCACCAGAGGACATTGATTCAAGGTAATGAACAAAGGAACCAAGGGCAACCTACGGAAAAAAATATTTGCATACGGGCAGTGGTTAGGATCCGAAATGTATTTTTTGTTATTCATTCAAAGGATGTTGTCTTCGCTGGCTGGGCCAGAATTTTTTGCCCATCCCTAATTGCCCTTGAGAAGGTGGTGGTGAGCTGCCTTCTTGAACAGCTGCAGTCTACGTGGTGTAGGTACACTCTCAGTGCTATTAGGGAGTTCCAGGATTTTAACCCTGCGACAGTGAAGGAACCGTGATATATTTCCAAGTGAGGGTGGTCAGTGACTTGGAGGGGAACTTCCAGGTGGTGGTGCTCCCATCTATCTGCTGCCCTTGTCTTTCTAGATGGTAGTGGTTGTGGGTTTGGAAGGTGCTGTTGAAGGGGATTGGTGAATTCCTACAGCGCATCTTGTGGACGGTACACACTGCTGCTACTGTGCGACAGTGGTGGAGTTTGTGGATGTGGTGCCAATCAAGCAGGCTGCTTTGTCCTGGATTGTGTCAAGTTGCTTAAGTGTTGTGGGAGTTGCACTCATCCAGGCAAGTGGGGAGTATTCAATCACATGCCTGACTTGTGCCTTGTAGGCTTTGGGGAGTCAGGAAGTGAATTACATGTCACACAATTCCTAGCCTCTGACCTCTTCTAGCCACAGTATTTATATGGCTAGTCCAGTTCAGTTTCTGGTCAATAGATGTTGTGGGGGATTCGGTGATGCTAATGCCATTGAATATCAAGGGGTGATAGTTGGATTCTCTCTTGTTGGAGATGTCCATTGCCTGATACCTGTGTAGCGCGAATGCTACTTGCCACTTGTCATCCCAAGCCTGGACATTGTCCAGCTCTTGCTGCATTTGGACATGGACTGCTTTAGTATCTGAGGAGTCACAAATGGTGCTAAACATTGTGCAATCATCAGTGAACATCCCCATTTCTGACCTTATGATTGAAGGAAGATCATTGATGAAGCAGCTGAAGATGGTTGGGCTGAGGACACTACCCTGAGGAACTCCTGCAGTGATATCCTGGAGCTGAGATGACTGACCTCCAATAACCACAACCATCTCTGTTTGTGCCAGGTATGACTCCAACCAGTGGAGCGTTTTCCCCCAATTCCCATTGACCCCAGTTTTGCTAGGGCTCCTTGATGCCACATGCAGTCAAATGCGGCCTTGATGTCAAAGGCAGTCACTCTCACTTCACTTCGAGAGTTCAGCTCTTTTTTCCATGTTTGAATCAAGGCTGTAATCTGGTCAGGAGCTGAGCATTCCTGGCGGAACCCAAACTGGGCGTCAGTGAGCAGGTTATTGCTAAGCAAGTGCTGCTCTATAGCACTGTTGACGACCCCTTCCATTACTTTACTGATGATAGAGAGTAGACTGATAGGATGGTAACTGGCCGGGTTGGATTTGTCCTGCTTTTTGTGTATAGGATAAGCCTGGGCAATTTTCCACATAGCTGGATAGATGCCAGCATTATAGCCGTACTGGAACAGCTTGGCTAGGGGCGCAGCAAGTTCTGGAGCACAAGTCTTCAGCACTAGTTCTGGAATATTATCAGGGCCCATAGCCTTTGCAGCATCCAGTGCCTTCAGCCATCTCTTGATATCACATGGAGTGAATCATATTAACTAAAGACTGGCATCTATAATGATGAGGACCTCCAGGGGAGGCCGAGATGGATCATCCACTCGGCACTTCTGGCTGAAGATTGTAGCAAACGCCTTATCTTTTGCACTGATGTGCTGGTCTCCTCCATCATCAAGGATGGGAATATTTGTGGAGTCCTCCTCCAGTTAGTTGTTTCGTTGTCCACCATTTTTCATGACTGGATGTGGCAGGACTGCAGAGTTTAGATCTGATCTGTTGGTTGTAGGATCACTTAGCCCTATCACTTGCTGCTTATGCTGTTTGACATGTAAGTAGTCCTGTATTGCAGCTTCACCAGATTGACACCTCATTTTTAGGTATGCCTGGTGCTGCTCATGCATTTTTCATTGAACCAAGGTTGATCCCCTAGCTTAATGGTAATGGTACAGTGGGGGATATGCCAGGGCATGAGGTTACAGATTATGTTTGAGTACAATTCTGCTGCTGCTGATGGTTCATAGTGCTCCCTAGATGCCCAGTCTTGAGTTGCTCGATCTGTTCAAAATCTATCTCATTTAGCACTATGGTAGTCACACATGATGGAGGGTATCCTCAATGTGAAGGCAGGGCTTCATCTCCACAATGTGTGGTGGTCACTTCTACTGATACTGTCATGGACAGATGCACCTGCAATAGGCAGGTTGGTGAGGATGAGGTCAAGTATGTTTTCCCTCTTGTTGGTTCCCTCAACACCTGCCGCAGTCCCCGTCTGGCAGCTATGTCATTTAGGTCTCAGCCAGCTTGGTCAGTAGTAGTGCTACTGAGCCACACTGAAGTCCCCCACCCAGAGTACATTCTGCACCCTTGCCACTGTCAGTGCTTCCTCCAAGTGGTGTTCAATATCGAGTAGCCCTGATTTATCAGATAAGGGAGGGCGGTACATGGTAATCAGCAGTTTCTTTGCCCATGTTTGACCTGATGCCATGAGACTTCATGGGTTCCAGAGTCAATGTTGAGGACTCCCAGGGCAACTCCCTCCTGACTGTATACCACTGTGCTACCACCTCTGCTGGGCCTGTCCTGCTGGTGGGACAGGACATACCCAGGGATGGAGGTGGTGGTGTCTGGGACATTATCTGCAAGGTATGATTCCGTGAGGATGACTATATCAGGCTGTTGAGCCTGTGAGACAGCTCTCCCAATTTTGGGTCTAACCTCCAGATGTTGGTAAGCAGGACTTGGCAGGGTCGACACAACTGGGTTTGCCATTGTTGTTTCTGGTGCCTAGGTCGATGCCGGGTGATCTATCCTGTTCCATTCCTTTTTTGTGACTGTATAGTGGTTTGTTACAACTGAATGGCTTGCTCGGCCATTTCAGGGTGCTTTTAAAAGTCAGCCATGGAGTCACATGTAGGCCAGACCAGGTAAGGATGATATTAAAGGACATTAGTGAACCAGATAGGTTTTTACAGCAATTGACAATGGTTTCATGGTCATCATTAGACTTTAATTCCAGATTTATATTGAATTCAAATTCCACCATCTGCCGTGACTGGATTCGAACCTGGGGCCCCAGACCAGGGGACCCCTGGGTCTCTGGGTTACTACTCTAGCGATAACGCCACCTCCTCCCCAAGTGCACTGCAGGCAGCTTCAATTATGGCTTTCAAAAGAGTATTGCATAATTATCTGGAGAAAAGTCATGGGGCTAGCTGAATTGCTTTTCCAGCAAGCTTGGCGTGGACATGATGGGCCAAATGGTCTCTTGTGCTGTAACAATTCTATAATTCTACTAAATGTATCATATACCTTTTCAAGTTTTTATTGAAAATATAGAAACAGTTTAAAAATAAGTATGACTCAACCTTTTGGTCTTGTAACCTCAATAAATAAACAAATTGACAGTGGTACAATGCAAGAAAAAGCAAACAAGGACATAACTGGGCAATGAGATTGTAAACAATTGTGCATAAATTGGAACATTGTTTTTAACCTGCAAGAACACAAGTGATTCCTTAGATATGAAAGATAAAGAATATGCAGCAAAGCAATAACTCTACAGAAGGCCTTTGCAGTTTTTTTTAAAAGATACAAGTTTTACACTTTGAAACCAGATTAAAGACAGCTTGAAAAATGGAGTTTCATCTTCAGTAGCTGTTGAAAGCTGTAGCGAACCAGATAAACCTCACAGGCAAAGTGGAAAAAAAATATTAAATCATTCTATCTGTATTGAGTCTGAAATTAGACATTATTTATCTAGCAACAACTTTTCAAAGATCTAAAAAATAAAAGGTTATTGCAATGGCAAGTCCAAATGTTGGCACCATTTCTAAATGTCTTGTTACAGGGTGGACTTATCAGGCAGGATGCTCATTCATTTCAAACAAGGATGATACTTCTGTTGGCGTCCATGATACCATTAAATGTTCATGTGAAGTTTCTCAAGCAAGAGCTGGGATAAAGTACTGAAGAGACACATCCTCATGTAGCAAAACAAAATGAATAACTTTCTTACTCACGATATCTGTGAAGAAAATGCATTATTTTATTAAAGAGCAACTAACATTCAAATTGAACAAGTTTTAAACATAAATGCATAAATCAAGCATTAGCTCATTCAGTTTAAATAGATCAGTATGATTATTAAAACCTAGGTTATTATATACAAGAATTATGTTTTTACAAATGTGAGAAGTGCAGAATTTGCTTTGCTTCCTGTTTGTGATAGATCAGCAGCAGTCCTCAGAAAAAGAACCTGATGACCTGTTCTAAACCTGGATGTCTTGGAGACACATCAGTACATAAGAAGAGGCTCAAGCACTGATCCTTGCAAGTAGCAACTAAATAGCGAGGTAGCTACTTAGACAAAAGAAAAGTACTGTGGATGCTGGAAATCTGAAATAAGCAAGTCATACGGACTTGAAATGTTAACTCTGTTTTTCTCTCCACTGATACTGTTAGACCTGCTGATTTTCTGTTTTTGTTCCCTTTCATAAAGCTGTGTTGACTCTTAGTATATGATTTTTTAAAAAAAAATGCCTTGTACCACATCCCTAATAATAAACTAAAAATAGACATTTTGCCAAACTACTGGTATTAGGCTAACTAGTCTATAGTTCCCCGGTTTCTCTCTTACAGGTTTTTTAAATAGCAGGATTATATTTGCTACCTTCCAATCCTTGTGAACTGTTCTCTAATAGAAGGAATTCTGGAAGATTAAAATCAATGAATTCATATTTCTGTAGCTATCTCTTTTAAAGCCCAAGGATGCAGGTAATCAGATTCAGGGGATTTGTTGCCACTTGTTTCCATTAATTTCTCCAGTATTATTTCCCTATTTACACTGATTTCAATAAGTTTTGCATGTGCGCTAGACTCTTGGATTCCAATGATTTGTGGAATACTTTTGTGTCTTCCCCTAAAGACACAATGTTTAATGTTTCTGCCATTTCCTTATTACCCATTATAAGGTAACACCCTGCCTTCCCAAACTTGCCTCATCTGAGATACAAAAACAACTTAATCTGGTACAAAACTGAAGAAAATGATTCAAACTCAGTTACATAATCAGTGCCTCAGAATCATACAAAAATCACTTGTCTGATTAAAATACTTTATCTTATGTGCATAAATTATTGGAACACATTCACAACTTGACTAATGAAAAGTTATAATTTAAAAATCTGAAAAGTTTTGACTGCTCCACATTTACAGCCGAGCATTTAGTTCCCTGCTTTGGCTGAACTCTTGTAAAGGTTATGTCAGGTACATGCTTTTCTGAATGGAGAGCTGTGACTAGTGGAGTTCCGCAGGGATCAGTGCTGGGACCTTTGCTGTTTGTAGTATACATAAATGATTTGGAGGAAAATGTAACGGGGCAAATTAGTAAGTTTGCAGACGAAACTAAGATTGGAGGAATTGCAGATAGTGAAGGGAATTGTCAAAGGATACAACGGGATATAAATCGGTTGGAGACTTGGGAGGAGAAATGGCAGATGGAGTTTAATCCAGACAAATGTACAGTAAATGGCAGAACCCTTAAGTGCATTGACAGGCAGAGGGATCTGGGTGTACAGGTCCACAGGTCACTGAAAGTGGCAACGCAGGTGGATAAGGT